>NC_135342.1:22097898-22411862 GCF_023851605.1 Tamandua tetradactyla | reverse complement strand
CTAACCATATAGGTCCGTCTCCCTCTTGGCAGATCTCTTAAGAACCCGGCCTCTCTTTTCACACCATAATTCACATCACAGAGCGCTTTGTGTTTGACTTACAGGGCTAATTCTCATCCATCATTGTCTTTAATATAGCACTCCACAGGGCACATACTAGTAGTGGCTCTGAGGTCAGGGCTGAATTTGGAGCTCTGGATGCCATAGCCCAACTTCTTTTTATGGTACCAGACTGACAGCAGGAGAAGGAATAGGGCTGAGGTTCAATCCAGAAACATTCTGCTTATCCAGTCCTGGCATATATCAACAGCATCTATCCAAGCTCTCTTCCTGGGGCTGTTGGGCCTGATTAGAAGTTGGATTAGGAGGAGTTGGCCTCAGCTAGTTCTTCAGCCCCACTGGCCATCTTTTCCTTCCTTGAATGTGCTCCCTCCTACCTGGACGTAGGAATGAATTCCCCCATCCTGGGATCCTACCAGACTGTCATCCTTTTTTTTTTTTTTTTTTGATATCACTTTTTTTTTTATCACTTTTTTTTATTAATTAAAAAAAGAATTAACAAAACAATTAGAAATCATTCCAATCTACATGTACAATCAGTAATTCTTAATAACATCACATAGTTGCATATTCATCATTTCTTAGTACATTTGCATCGATTTAGAAAAAGAAATAAAAAGACAACAGAATAAGAATTAAAACAATAATAGAAAGAAAAAAAAAACAAAAACAAAAAACCTATACCTCACATGCAGCTTCATTCAGTGTTTTAACATAATTGCATTACAATTGGGTAGTATTGTGCTGTCCATTTCTGAGTTTTTATATCCAGTCCCGTTGTACAGCCAGACTGTCATCCTTTTGATGTCACTCTGCATGCTACCTCCTCAAAGAAGTTTTCCTGACCCTAAAAACCAAGCCTCCATCTATAAGCGAGTGTGCTGTCTCTGCTTTTGGAACTAATGATCGTGCCCACCTCATCAGGATGCTGAACAGACATGGTGACACATAGGTAGGGAGTGTTCTGTGTGGTACTAGGCACATAGTTAGCCTTCATTGTTATTGTGCTCCAGCCACATTTCACTTTCCTGGGGTGCCGGGCTCTCTTCTCTTGCCTTGGATCCAGGACTGAAGCTCTCTTCCTAGCCTTTGTCTGGCTCACTGCTGCTTGTCCAGCAGGTCTCAGGTTGACTCCCTTCTACAAGAAGTGTTTCCTGTTGTTTCCTGCTAGTGCAGATAGTGATAGCTGGCCCTGCTGAAATGTTCCCCTGGAGCTACCATTGGTGCTTTATCTGCCTCCCCACAAGCCTGTGAGGTAGATCCTCCTATCTCCATGAGGGCATGGGGTTCAGGGAGACTGGCTCCTGTCCGTGGTCACGTCTCTGGAGAGATTCAGAGCTAGGACTTGAACACAGGCAGTTTAGCTCTAGGGTCCCACATCCTGTCGTAGCGTGTGGTACGGAGTGACTCCATGAGGAGTCTGCTGGAAAGACCAGATTATCAGAGAGGCCTTTTTGCTTTCCTGTGGGGCGGGAGAGAATGCGGGGCTCAAGGCTTTGTTATAGCTGTACGTCCTCTGCCACTGTAAGTCACTGGCCACAAGGGCGAGCCCACCCCTCCAAAAACAGAAGGAAAGATGGATGAAGTCACATCTGTCCTCTGCAGGTATTTTACCACAGATTGGAGCATTTCCTCAGGACCACTGAGTCCTTTACCTTTGTAGTATCTCACTGAATCAATGCAGTAACCCTAGGGGTAGGTATTATCATCCTGCAGGCCCAGGAAAGAACTGGGAGGAGAGCCCAGGTCCAACTGTAGTGGAGGGGCAGGCCAGGGTGCTGTGGTGATAGCCTTCCAGCTTCTAGAGGCAAATGGTCTTGCCCTTTCATTCTGGTTTGCTCTGAGTCCTCTCATCCCATCCTTCTAACCCCTTTTGGCTCCTAGCATATCCTTTTTAGGGTACTCATCCTTTAGTTCTGGTCCATCCATGGTTCCCCTATGCCTCTTTCTCTGGAGTGTGATGGGGACCACAGCCTGGTATTAAAATCCAATTTCAGGAGCAGGCAGTTCTCCCCAACTCATCTTTACCTCTGTCTTCTTCTCAAGTCACCACCCCTTTCCCTTCTCATGTGTCCTAACTCTGAGGTTTACTTTTTCTCCTTTATGCCAATTTTGAGCACATAATATATCTCAACCTGGACTAAACCCTTTATATACATTATCTTAGTAACTTTTCACAACAGTCCTCTGTAGCCTTTTTTTTTGTTTTTTTTTTTTTTTTTACATGGGCAGGCACCGGGAATCGAACCCGGGTCCTCGGGCTTGGCAGGCTCGCATTCTTACCTGCTGAGCCACTGCGGCCCACCCCTCTTGAGTCTTTTTACAGCTGAGAAAACTCAAAGAGATGAAGTGTGTTGCAGAGGGCTTCTCAGTTACCTAATTGATCGGAGCCCAGGACAGTCTGACCACAGAGCCACTGAAACTAACCACTCCTTGACCTGATTGTTCAGTAGTTTCCTGTCGAGTGTCTGCTATGTAAACCGACCTGAGCATGGTCCAAGCCTAACTGAAACTTAACGGCTTGTGAAAGAAGCAAATGTGAGACAAATCATCTTCTAGGTAGATGTGAAAGTCTAGCTCTTCAAGGTGCTTGGAAGGGGGAAACATGGTGCTGCAAGAAGTAGGCTGCCTCCTAGGGAGGGGAGGAAGGGGAAGTCTGCGGTGATGCTGTTGGGCCTGAACCCACCCTTCCATTGGGATATAAGATGCTTGATTTCCTCACAACCACAGACACACGCACTGCTGGAACCTTGGCTTGTTCACTGCAGTTAAGGAAAGGGAAGGAATCAGGAGGGACATACTTAGGCATGCGCATACGAGATCCAGCTCATGGCAGGTCTAGCCATTCTTTAGCTCCTAGTGGAAATGAAGCCACGATTGACTTCAGGGAGCCCGAGGCTGTGTGGGGAGAAGCCCTGTAGACACATGAAATCGGACCAGCAGTGGCAGCTGGGGTTGGGATCTGTTTTTCAGCCCTGCCCAGGTTTGATACCCAGTTCTGACAGGAGTTTTAGGATTTGTGGGCCACTGCAGATATTTAACTCCCTGACCCACAGTTTCTTTGTTCAACGATAATAATAAAGAATCCCTGCCTGATAGAGCTGTTCTGAGGATTCAGTAAGACTGTGCCTACAGTTTGACTGGGTACACAAGAAGTGCTTAATAAATGGGGATGGCTGTTGATAACTCAGACCAGTTTAAGGCTACCTGGCTCAAGAGCTAAGGATGATTCATATCCTGCCAGGTGCTGCAGGCTTCTCCCAGGCATTCCCAGCCATGTCTCATCTGATCTGAGGGGGGTGTTGTTTCCCCAGAGAACCATTCCAGCCACTTGGACATCCTTCCATGTTCCACAGTGAATGTTCTCTTCCTCACTGTGTGGCCTCTGCTTGTTCTGTTTCCCCTGCCTCTCCCTAATTCCTGGTTATCCTTGAGGTCTCAGCTTTCATACAACTTTATACTCAGCAGTAGCCTCCTGTCTTCTCCTAAGATAATAGGAATCACCCTCATCATTACTCCTTTGGCATCTGTCTTCCCTGTGGGGCAGCAGGACACCTTGTCCTGCTCAGGGCTTTGTACAAAGCAGGTGCTCAAATATTTGTTGAATGAGTCAGTCTGGGCTCTCAGGGGGAGCTAGACTGGAGTGGAGAGAGCATTGAAGCATGTAGAGCAGTTTACCAGGTGACAGGGGAACGAGGCACTTTAATTCTAGTGAAGAGCAGAGATGTGGTAGAAATGGCAATAGCTAGTGTTGTTTGTTTATTTAAATTTGAAAATTCTTTTTTTAATACCAAAAAACACCAAATGCCAACATTCTTTTGATCATTCCGTTCTACATATATAATCAGTAATTCACAATATCATCACGTAATTGCATATTCATCATGATAATTTCTTAGAACATTTGCATCTATTCAGAAAAAGAAATAAAAAGAAAACAGAAAAAAATTTATACATAACATACCCTTACCCCTTGCTTTCATTGATCACTAGCATTTCAAACTAAATTTATTTTAACATTTGTTCCCCCTATTATTTATTTTTTTCCATATGTTCTACTCGTCTGTTGACAAGATAGATAAAAGGAGTATCAGACACAAGGTTTTCACAATCACACAGTCACATTGCAAAAACTATATCATTATACAATCATCTTCAAGAAACATGGCTACTGGGAACACAGCTCTACATTTTCAGGCAGTTCCGTCCAGCCTCTCCGTTACATTTTGACTAACAAGATGATACCTATTTAATGCATAAGAATAACCTCCAGGATAACCTCTCCACTCTGTTTGGAATCTCTCAGTCATTGACGCTTTGTCTCCTTTCACTCTTCCCCCTTTTGGTCGAGAAGGTTTTCTCAATCCCTTGATGCCAAGTCACAGCTCATTCTAGGGATTTTCTCAATCCCTTGATGCTGAGTCTCAGCTCATCATAGGATTTCTGTCCCACGTTACCAGGAAGGTCCACACCCCTGGGAGTCATGTCCCACGTAGACAGGAAAAGGGTGGTAAGTTTGCTTGTTGTGTTGGCTGGAGAGAGAGGCCACATCTGAGCAACAAAAGAGGTTCTCTTGGGGGTGACTCTTAGGCCTAATTTTAAGTAGGCTTGACCTATCCTTTGTGGGTTAAGTTTCATATGAACAAACCCCAAGACTAGGGGCTCAGCCTATAGCTTTGTTTGTCCACACTGCTTGTGAGAATATCAAGAATTCAACTTGGGGAAGTTGAATTTTCCCCCGTTATCACCATTCCCCAAAGGGGGCTTTACAAATCCTTTTTTATTCACTGTTCAAATCACTCTGGGATTTATTGGGGCATCACTCTGGACAAACCCATAAAATCTCATGTCCTACTCAAGGTTCTATGTACTTATGGTGTTCAATTAAGCTGTCTACATAAGTTATATTAGGAAATGCACTAGTCAAAATATAAATTTTGTACCAAATAAACATTTTTTGCTAGCTTTGTTTTGGGCATTTGCTATCTGACTTACAGGTTCTGTGCCAGACGTGTCTTTGAACCTTGCCACATTCCCTGGAGGTAGTCTCCATTTCACAGATGCAAAAGAGGAGAATTCAAGTGGGAAAGTCACTTTCCCAGGGTCACCCAGCAAGAGATTTGAACCCAGGCACTCTTTTTGGAGTCCATAACCTTAAGCTCTATTTTGGGTGGCTTCCTTGGTGAGGGTGGGGGTCAGTAGAGAGCCCGTTTGGCTGACTGGAGGGCAGCATCTGGGCACTTGGGTGGCTGTGGAAAAAATGAGGAAATCAGAGGAGGGGAAGTCTGTGGCCAGACTGGGGTGGCCTGGAAGGCCAGGATGAAGAGCTTGGGCCTGTGATGAAAATAAAAATAATAGCTAGCAATTCTTGAGCACTTACTAACTGCCACTTTACTGAGGCAGTTAATCTTTTTTGAACTTTTTTTTTATTGTGTAGTATAACACACATACAAAGCAAAGAAATAAAAACACAATAGTTTTCAAAGCACTCTTCAAAAAGTGGTTACAGGACAGATCCCAGAGTTTGTCATGGACTATCATACGATCCTCTCATATTTTTCCTTCTAGCTCCTCCACAATATAGGAGGCTAGAGGGCTTAAATACTTTATCATCACAGTCGACTTTTTTTTCCTTCTTTTTTTTTTTGTGAGCAATAACATATATACAGAAAAGCTATAAATTTCAAAGCACAGCACCACAGTTAGTTGTAGAACATATTTCAGAGTTTGACATGGGTTACAGTTTCACAATTTTAGGTTTTTACTTCTAGCTGCTCTAAAATACTGGAGACTAAAAGAGATAACCATTTAATGATTCAGCATTCATAGTCATTTGTTGTTTTCTATGTATAATTCCACCATCACCCTTGATCTTTCCATACCTCTCTTTGGGGTTGTTTGGGCTCTGGCAATTCTAAATTTTTGATATTGGAAGGGTCTGTCACTAATATGGGGTAGGGAGATGGAACCATCTGATGTTCTGGAGAGGCTGGGCTAGGTTTCAGGACTTATCTGGACCAGGGACCCATCTGGATGGTTGTAGGTTTCTAGCAAGTTACTCTAGTGCCTGGAACCCTTGTGGAATCTTATAAATTGCCCTAGATGTTCTTTAGGATTGGCTGGAATGATCCTGTTTGGGGGTTGGCAGGTTATGATAGGTAGCAAGGTCTACCTGAAGCTTGTGTAAGAGCAACCTCCAGAGTAGCCTCTCGACTCTATTTGAACTCTGTCTGCCACTGATACTTTAGTAATTATGCTTCTTTTCCCCTTTTGGTCAGGATGTAATTGTTGATATCATGGTACCAGGTCTGTATTCATCCCTGGGAGCCATCTCCCACATCACCAGGGAGACTTTCACCCTGGATGTTTTGTCCCACGTAGGGGGGAGGGCAGTGATTTCACTTGCAGAGTTGAACTTAGAGACTGAGGCCACATCTGAGCAACAACAGAGGTCCTCCAGAAGTAACTCTTAGGCATACCTATAGGTAGTCTAAACTGCTCCACTACCTCAGTAAGCTTCACAAGAGTAAGCCTCATGATCGAGGATATGGCCTATTGATTTGGATATCCCTAAAGTTTGACACAGTATCAGGGAATTCCCTGATGGTAAGGTTTAATAGTTCCATAGTCTTTCTCCCATCCCTCAGGAAACTTTGCCAATATTTTTTGAATATCTGCTTAATATACTCTAGGATGTTTTCCAGGCATTGCAATAATCTATACAGTATTAAAGGGTCTCTTTCTTATTCTGTGCTTCTTATGTTTCAGTTGTTCAAATGAGTTATACAGATAGGTTGAATTAGATTATGCACTACAAAAAATTTCAGTTCCAGATCAAATAAATCTTTCTTCCATTGGTCTCAGAGAGTTTGTGTGGTTCTAAAATATAGTCACTGTCTTCCTTATCCCTATGTTCTGAATTACTTTAACCCCAACCTGTTCGTCTTTGTTCTTATTGCAGGTTATATATATAAACCAGCCTCTCAAAATCCAGAAATAATTACCACTCCGGACTTAATGTGCTGCTCTAAAAGCTTGCAATCTAGCCCCTGTTTTCTTATAAGCATTTTCTAAAGGTGACCATACCATTGTTGTTTTTTTGTTTCTGGCTTATTTTGTCTCACCAAATGTCCCACATGTTCACTCACATTGTTGCATGCCTCACCACATTGTTCCTTTTTGTAGCAGCACAACCTTTGGTCATGAGTGTACACCATGGTTCGCCAATCTACTTTTCCACCAGTGCATCCTTCAGCCACCTGCATTCATCAGACATCATGTAGAGGGCCCAAAGTCCACAGTCCATCAATATTCTCAATTTTAGATAATTTCAGTGTTCCCAAAGACAGAAAACTAATAAACACACCCTCACCAAATAGGAAATCGAAACTTCCGCTTAACTCTTGTCTCTCACCCCATTATTTATCTCTGCTGTTGCTGTGGTAGTGCTGATGGTTTCCTTTTGAACATAGCTCATAGCATGCAATAGCAGTTTTCCCCCCGTACCTGGACTTAAACACTCTTTATACAAGAATCATATCTTTGAGGTAATTCTTACAAGAACTCATTCATATTTCTAGTGTGAGTTGGTGGGACATGTGGGTCTATACAACCGCTTTCAATCTTGTTCATCCTCAATATGGTAATATTACTTCTAGACCCACTAGAGGATCACCTTCGCTCCTATCCGCTTACATTGGAGTTCAGCCTCATTAGCTAACGGTCCACCCATCTCTAGCTTCTATGTATCTCTGAGTCCCCTATATTCTGTATTATAAGCCTCTGGTTATACCTTTATGCTGGTCATAATAGTGGAGTCGTACAGTATCTGTCCTTTTGTGTCTGGCTAATTTCACTCAGCATTATGTCCTCAAGGCTCATCCATCTTGTCATGTGCTTCAGGACATCATTTTGTCTTAACTGCTGCATAATATTCCATCATATGTATATACCACGTTTTTTTGAGCCACTCTTCTGTTGATGGGCGTTTGGTTTGTTTCCATCTTTTGGTGATTGTGAGTAATGCTGCTATGAACATTGGTGTGCAAATGTCTGTTTGTGTCGTTGCTTTTAGCTTTTCTGGGTATATACCAGGTAGTGCTATTGCTGGGTCATAGGACAGCTCGATATTCCATTTGCTAAGGAACTGCCAAACTGTCTCCCATAGTGGCTGCACCATTATACATTCCCATCAGTAGTGCAGAAGTGTCCCAGTTTCTCCACATCCTCTCCAACATTTATAGTTTCCTGTTTGTTTAATAGCAGCCATTCTTATAGGTGTGAGGTGGTATCTCACTGTAGTCTTGATCTGCATTTCCTTTATAGCCAGTAAAAATGAGCATCTCTTCATGTGCTTTTGAGCCATCTTAATTTGCTCTTCAGAAAAATGCCTATCCATATCTTTAGCCCATTTTATAATTGGACTGTTTGTTCTTTTGTTGTTGAGTTGTATAATTTCTTTGTATATACAGGAAATCAAACCTTTGTCTGATATGTGATTTCCAAATATTTTCTCCCATTGAGCTGACTCTTCACCTTTTTGACAAAGTCTTTTGAGGTGCAGAAGCATTTGACTTTGAGGAGTTCCCATTTATCTATTTTTTTCTTTTGTTGCTTGTGCTTTGGGTGTAAGGTTTAGGAAGCTGCCTCCTAGTACTAGGTCTTGAAGATGTTTCCCTACATGTTCTTCTAGAAGCTTTATGGTGCTAGTTCTTTTTTTTAGGTGTTTGATCCACTTTGAGTTAATTTTTGAGTGGGGTTTAAGATAGGGGTCCTCTTTCATTCTCTTGGCTATTGATATCCAGTTCTTCCATGCCCAATTATTGAAAAGACTATTTTGTCCCAGTTCAGAGGATTTGAGGGCCTTGTCAAAAATCAATTGACCATAGATTTGGTGGTCTATTTCTGTACTCTCGATTCGATTTCATTGGTCAATGCTTCTGTCTTTGTGCCAGTACCATGCTGTTTCGACCACTGTGGCTTTATAATAGGTTTTAAAGTCAGGGAGTGTTAATCCTCCCTCTTTGTTATTCTTTTTTAAGGATGCTTTTAGCTATTCAGAGTCTCTTTCCCTTCCAGATGAATTTGATAGTTAGCTTTTCCAAATCTTCAAAATAAGTTGTTGGAATTTTGATTGGTACTGTGTTGAATCTGTAGATCAGTTTGGGGAGAATTGACATCTTAATTATATTTAGCCTTCCTATCCATGAGCGGGGAATGTCTTTCCACCTATTTAGCTCTCCTTTGCTTTCTTTTAGCAATGTTATGTAGTTTTCTGTCTCCAAGTCCTTTATGTCCCTATTTCATTTCTAAGTACTCAATTCTTTGAGTTGCTATTTTGAATGGAATTTTTTCCTTAACTGACTTCTCAGCTAGGTCATTGCTTGTGTATAGAAATGTTACTGATTTTTGCACATTAATATTCTATCCCACCACCTTGCTGAATTTGTTTATTAGCTCAAGTAACTTTGCTGTAGATTTCTCAGGATCTTCCAAGTATAGTTATCCGCAAATAATGAGAGTTTTACTTCTTCCTTTCCAATTTGGATGCCTTTTATTTCTTTGTCCTGCCTGATTGCTCTAGCTAGAATTTCTATCACAATGTTGAATAATAGTGGTGACAGTGGGCATCCTTATCTTGTACCTGATCTTAGGGGGAAGGCTTTCAGCCTCTCTCCATTGAGTGCAATGCTGGCTATCGGTTGTTCATATATTCCCATTATCATATTGAGGTAGTTACCTTTTATTCCTATCTTTTGGAGTGTTTTTATTGGAAAAGGATGCTGAATTTTGTTGAATCCTTTTTCAGCATCAATCGAGATGATCATGTGATTATTCCCTTTTGATTTGTTAATGTGCTATATTACATTAGTTGATTTCCTTGTGTTGAACTATCCTTGCATTCCTAGTATAAACCTCACTTGGTCATTTAATGTGCTTTAATGTGCCATTGGATTCGATTTACTAATATTTTATTGAGAATTTTTGCATCTATTTCATTAGGGAGATTAGCCAGTAGTTTTCCTTTCTTACAGCATCTTTGCCCGGTTTTGGTATTAAATGATATAGGCTTCATAAAATGTGTTAGGTAGAGTTTCTTTTTCCTCAGTTTTTTGGGAAAATTTGAGCAGGATTCGTCTTAGTTCTTTCTGCAATGTATGATACAATTCCCCTGTGAAGCCATCTGGCCCTGGGCTTTTCTTTGTAGGAAGACTTTGATGACTAATCTTTTCTTGTGATTGGTTCGTTGAAATCTTCTATTTCTTCCTAAGTCAGTGTAGCTTGTTTGTGTGTCTTCAGGAATTTGTCCATTTCATCTAAGCTGTCTAGTTTATTGGCATATAGTTCATAGTATCCTCTTATGAGGTCTTTTATTTCTTCAGGGTCTGTGGTAATAACGCACCCCTTATTTCTCGTTTTGTTTATTTGCATCCTCTCTCTTTTTTTCTTTGTCAGTCTTGCTAGTGGCCTATCAATTTTATTGATTTTTCTCAAAGAAACAAGTTTTGGTTTTATTGATTTTTTTCTATTGTTCTCTTGTTCACCCATTCATTTATCTCTGCTTTAATCCTTTTTATTTCTCTTCTGTTTGCTTCAAGGTTGGTTTGCTGTTCTTTCTCAAGTTCCCCTAGGTTTGCTGGTAAGTCCTCGATTTTGTTCTTTCTTGATTTTTAATATGGACATTTAAGGCAATAAATTTCCCTCTCAGCACAGTCTTTGCCACATCCCATATATTCTGATAAGTTGCATTCTCATTTTCATTCATCTCTAGATAGCTACTGATTTCTCTAGCAATTTATTCTTTGACCCATTGGTTGTTTAAGAGTGTGTTATTTAATCTCCATGTATTTGTGAATGTTCTTGTTCTTTGGTGGTTATTGAGATCGAGCTTCATCCCATTGTGATCAGAGAAAGTGCTTTGAATAATTTCCCAGCATATGATCTATCCTGGAGAATGTTCCGTGAACACTAGAGAAGAATGTATTCCTTGTGCTTTGGGATGCAATGAACTATATATGTCTGTTAGGTCTAATTCATTTATCAAGTTAACTTCTCTATTTCCTTGTTGATCTTCTGTCTGGTTGTTCTATCTATAGAGGAGAGTGATGTATTGAAGTCTCCTACTATTATTGTTGAAACATCTATCACTACCTTCAGTTTTGCCAATGTCTGTCTCATGTACTTTGGAGCTCCTTGATTGGGAGCATAAATATTCATGATTGTTATATCTTCTTGGTGAATTGACCCTTTAATAAGTATATAGTATCCTTCTTTGTCTCGTATGATGTGTTTACATTTAAAGTCTATTTTGTCTGATATTAGTATAGTCCTGCTTTCTTTTGGTTTACAGTTTGTGTGGAAAATCTTTTTCTATCCTTTCACTTTCAATTTGTATCCCTGGGTCTAAGATGAGTCTCTTGTAAGCAGCATATAGCTGGATTATATTTCTTAATTCATTCTGCCAATCTGTATCTTTTAATTGGTAAGTTTAGTCCATTAACATTCAAAGTTATTACTGAAAAGGCATTTCTTGATTCCACCATCATATCTTTTTTATTTTGTCAGATCTATATATTCTTTCCCCTCTTTTTCTTTGTATTATTTAAATTACCCTTAGTGGTATTCTTTAATTCTGTGTCCTCCTCCAGACCTCCCTCTCCTGTTTTTTTTCAGCCGGCAGAACTCCTTTTAGTATTTCTTTTTTTTTTTTAACATGGGCAGGCACCGGGAATCGAACCTGGGTCCTCGGGCATGGCAGGCAAGCACTCTTACCTGCTGAGCCACCGTGGCCCCTTTTAGTATTTCTTGTAGGGCCTGTCTCTTGCTGACAAATTCTTTCAGGACTTCTTTGTCTGTGAAAACTCTAATCTCTCCTTCAATTTTGAAGGACAATTTGGCTGGGTACAGAATACTTGACTGAAAGTCTTTCTCTTTCAGGATATTGAATGTATCATACCACAAGGCAGTTAATCTGTATAACAACCCTTTGGTTTTTTTTTTTTTTCATGGGCAGGCGCTAGGAATTGAACCCAGATGTCTGGCACGGCAGGTGAGAACTCTGCCTGCTGAGCCACTGTGGCCAGCCTTATAACAACCCTTTGGGATCTTATTATTTTGGTCCCAATTTTACAGGTGAGCAAATGAGACTCGAAGTAACATACCCGAGGTCACCTGACAAGAAGATGGTGGAATGGGGACTCAGACACTGCGAATCTGGTCCCAGAGTCCGACACCGGGGCTGTAGTGGCTTAATTACAGTGCTGTCCTGCCTGCTGGCATGGGCAGAGCCAGGTGGACCCTCAGAGCTGCTCCTGATGTGGGTATCTGGTTTGTCCCTCTCTCCCCAGCACACCCAGCAGCAGCAGCAGTTCCCATCCCTGGATGACAAGCCCCAGTTCCCAGGTGCCTCAGCAGAGTTTATAGACAAGCTAGAATTCATCCAGCCCAATGTCATCTCTGGAATCCCCATCTACCGCGTCATGGACCGGCAGGGCCAGATCATCAACCCCAGTGAGGACCCCCAGGTGAGAGGCTGCCTCTTCCACCCCTCCCACAGCCCTCCCTTTCCCATTTCCTCTCCATGTTCCCGACTACCTCATGTCTGTTGCCTCCCTCTCCAGCTGCCCAAGGAGAAGGTGCTGAAGTTCTACAAGAGTATGACTCTGCTCAACACAATGGACCGCATCCTCTATGAGTCCCAGCGACAGGTGTGTGGGGACAGGCCTGAGAGGGGGCTTGTAACCTACTGGCGTTTGGGCCGAAGGACAAGCCCCCAAGGAGGAGAGAGTGGAATAGAGATCTTTTTCTTGGGTTCTCAGAGTTCTTGGTGTTTTGCCAGGGGCTCCGGAGGAAGAGTTGAAAGGGGTCCTGCCCAAGAGCAGAGGCTGGACCAGATAACTAAGAATACTGATTATGTTTCTGGGTCAGGGCTCAGCTGTGCTAGGAGAGGGCAGGCAGAAGATAGGGTGGCCCTTCCTTCCAGGAAGCTCACAGTGCATCTGAGAGGCAGAATAGACCCACAGTGCTTCTTGGAGTGTAGAAGCATGCCAAATGTGCTGTATCCTTAGCAGTCCCTAGTATTAAGGACAAAGCCCTGGTTAAACCAAGCCAATAAGAGAGGGAATTTATTCATGAATAACTGAAAGTCCAGAGGGCCACTCTAGGACCAGGGGCTCAAAAGGAGTTACCATAGTTGGTTTCTCTCTCAGCACCCGTTCTCTACTTTCCTTTTCCTTGGCTTCCCTCATTCTCATATGCAATAATATTCTGCAAGCCCCACGTTCAAGGACAGGCAGCAAAGAGAAGGGGCTCCAGTACAGGCTCTGTAGCCTGACTGTAAGATTTAAGTCCTGACTCTGCCCCCTCTCTAGCTTTGTGACCCTAGGAAAGTTGCATAACCTCACAATTCTTTACTTTTCTCATCTGTTAAGATGTGACTCCTAACTTCACAGTACCTCACAAGGTTGCTGAGAGGGTTAATGACTGCACATGTGATGGCCTTAGGAACAATACAACTGGCATTTAGCTCGCACTCAGTAAACTTTAGCTGTTATTGTTTCTTTGGAGCCTTTCAACCTAGCAGTTATTATTCTTTCTACTTAGCAGTGGAAGTGTTCCAGCTAAAGGCCCCTGACAGGTGCTCACTGGCCAAGCCTTTGGTCACAGACCTGCCCCAAACCAGTCACTGTGGCTGATTGGCCAGCCCTGGGTCATGTGCCCTCCCAGGAGCCTAGGGAGTAGAAGGGTGGAGTCCATCCTAGAGCGAGAGTGGGGGCCAGGTGGCTCCTGTTAGAAAAGGAGAGAATAATGTTGGGCAGGCAGGATCACAGATTTCCACCAAGCTGCTGGGTCAGAATTGGGGGTGGGGCTTGGGAATTTGCATTTTTATTACACCTCCAGGTGATTCCACTACAGAGTAAAGCGTGGGGCTCACCAGGTAGGGGACAGTACTGAGCAGATTCAAGCAGGCTGCCTGGTTGCTAACTCTTCCTCTCCCAGACCCACTCCTTAAAGGAGCACAATGTGTGGGTTCCCAGAGTAAGGGTAGTGTCTCCAGCCTGCCCAGAAACTCCACCTGGCTCCCATCATTCACAGGCATTGCTTGTAGTTTGAAGCAAAGTCTGGTCATTACTTCACAATTTGGTGCACTAGGCCCTTCATTTCCACTCTGTCTCCCCATTCCATTGAGACCTCGGCTCTCTCTGCTCCTCTCTGCACAGCCTCGGGGCCAGGCCAGGCCACACTACTCTCTTCCTCTCTCACAGGCGTTAGGCTCCTTCCTGCTTTGAGCCTTGGCTGTGCACACACGTGCTTTGGGATCCAACATGACTTGGGTTCCTGTCACAGCTGTGACTTTGGGCAAACAATTTTACTTATCTTTGCCTTCATTTCCTTGTGTGTAAAAAGATAGAACTCATCCAATAGGGTTGGAGTAGGAATTCTGGGAGACCCAGCATGTAAAGGCCCTAGCCTATTGACTGGTCTAGAGGAAGCCCTCAGTAAGATCAACTCATCCTTCAAGGTTCAGCCTTTGTTAGGAATTAGGTTTTTAGCTGCAAAGTAACAGCCCTACCCTTACTCCCCCCAAAAGCAGTGACTTAGAGTAATAGTTTTTTCCTCTTAGAAACCTGGAAGGAGGTATTCTGGGGCCACAGTGTCATTGGGTACCCCGAGTGTCTTTTTGTGTTTTTGTGATCTGTCATCCGAACTCTGGCTTCTAACTTGGAGGTTCCGCCATGGTCGAGTATAGTTGCTGGAACACTGTCCATCAACTTCCTACCTCATTCCAGGTAGGAAGTAGAAGGAAGGGGGAAGGTTAAACATGGCACATTTCAGCTGTCTTCCCCCATCCCCTCCTAAAGAACTTTCAAGGCACTTCCACCCAGTAACATCTGCTTATGTTTCATTGGTCACATCCTAACTGGGAAATAGTCTTTTAGGCTGAACATTTGCTGCCTGGGCTAGGATGAGATCCCTATGAACAAAAAGGAAGGGAGCTATGATACCAGTTAGGCAACCAGAAGCTTCTAGCAGGAGCCCAAGTACTGTTTCCTCAGGGGGCCCCTTTGAGACTCCTCCCTACAGCCAGCTTGAGCCCTGCCAGGTCCTCAGCCTCCAGCATTTACCTACTAACTTGGCACTGTAAGGTCAATTAACATTTTAATTGGCTCCTTACTTAGGAGAAAGCACTTGCTTATCTGTTTGCCCACAGCAACTGGAAAGCTTGGGATTCCTGAGATCTCTATCCCAAACTAAGTCTCTTAGCCCCAGATCTACTTTGCTTCTCATCCTGGATGTCCCACAACAAACTCAGCCTGTCCAAACCTCACCTCAGCATCTACCTTCCTATTCCTTTTCTAAATGAAGGGCACCACCATCCACCCATCCATCCAAACAGAAAACCTGCATCTCATCCCTGTTTCCTCCCTCCCCCTTGCTATCACTTTCTCCTCTCTCATTCACTGGGATTTCTAGATTTTTAGTTAAAAATGCACGTAGCACTCAGCAATGCCATCAAAAGCTCAAGGTCTTCCTGTCACCATTGGTGACTTGGCTTTCCACCTATGCTTGTTGCCTCATATTCACAAAATGTCTGCCACAGGTCCAGGCTTTTTCACTTTGTGCAAGTCAGTAATAAGGGAAGGGGAAGTGGCATCAGCTGCAGTGGTTCCTTCTATGAAGAAAGCAAATCCTTCCCCAGATGCCCCCAGCACTTCCACTTAAGTCTTTCACTAGAACCAAGTCCCATGGCCACCTCTGGCTGCAGGGGAGTCTGGGAACCTGAGTACTTGGAGTGGAGGTGGCTTGGGAAAAAGGGAGTTTGCCTGGGTACTGGTGTCGCCAGCCAGCATTGTTTGTTGCTACCAAGCCATGCTGCCAGCACCTATTACCTAGATCACTGTGCTCAGTCTCCATCTTCTCCTCACACGGTGGCCTAAGAAATGGTTTAACACAAGTCTGCTCATGTCACTCCTTTAGTGGAACTGTTGGCAAGTTACCATTGTTACCAAGGTCATTCCTTGCATAGCCTGGGTGCCCATGCCTCATCTCTCTTGACTCCTTCCACATTGTGTCTCAGCCCTTCTGACCTGGCGGCCTTTATGCTTTCTTCTGCCCAGAAACCCATTCTTCTCTACTTGCTCAGCTTAGGAAGTTCTCCATGATTGCCCTTCCATGGGGGCAGTCTCCTACTTTGGATTCCCCATCACACAGCCCCAATTGCTGTGGCCTCCTCTTCCCCCATTATGGATCTAAGCAGTCGTGCAGTTCCTGCATGGAGGCTGGAACCCCTGCATAGCATTCAGGAAGCATCTGTTGATTGAAGGAGTCATCAGAAAGTGGGCAGGATTTGGATGTTCTCTCATTGCCCAACATAACCGAGCCCGGGCCTGCACCCCTGCCCCTCCAGGGCCGGATCTCCTTCTACATGACCAACTACGGTGAGGAGGGGACGCATGTGGGGAGCGCGGCTGCCCTGGACAACACGGACCTGGTGTTTGGCCAGTACCGGGAGGCAGGTATGTCTGCCCATGCCCTAGCCCTGTGGCAACTGTCACAGTTAACCCTCTGCTGGGTGAGGGGCCTGAGGTTGGCAAGGCCAGGTTCCAGAGGCAGCCATTGTTCCTCAGCTGCCCTCATGATGCTGCACTCCCAGCATGTGGAAGGTGACCTGTGAGGTGGGGGAGTGCTGCCAGGAGCCAAGCCTTCAGTGATCTTCAAGGAAGAGGAGTTTTAAGTGGTAGCAGGTGTCAGACTAGAGCACTTATTCCCTGTGGGCCTGCAGTTTCCTGGTGCAAGTTAGAAACACCCGGGTGTTAGCCTGTGACTGTATTATTCACATCACCACCCCCTTCCAACCCTGTCCAGGACTCTCATGCAGGTGAACTGTGGATCCCATTGGGTGGAAGCCTGAGTCCAAGTTTAGCAGCAGTACCTGGGGACCCCGTTTCCTGCTTCAGCCAGAGCTCCCCCTCTTTTGTATACAGTGTGGCCACAGTCATGTGAATTTGTATTGTTTGTTCAAATGGGTATAACAAAAAAATACTAACAAAGTTTTATTTTAGAAGGGAATGTTGAAGTAGCGCTAAATCTTCCCTCGAAATGACCAAGAAAAGCATGATTTCAGATGGCCAGAGCAACCCTAAACTGTGCTTATGGGGCTGTCTCATGGCACATCCCTTTAGCTGGTACACACAAAAGCTCCTCAATTCCCTATTATAGGATTGCCCCTGAACTGTTTGAGTCTTGCATTGAGCTGGCTTTGATCCCCACCACTTAATAGTGGGGCGATTCAGGGCCAGTTAGAGGAGCACTCTGCACCTCCGTGTCCTCACCTGCCTGTGGGGTGGTGGTACTGCTGCCTCACAGGGCAGTCGCGAGGATTAACTGGGGAAGTATGGGAAAGTGCACAGACAGGGCTGGGCACGCAGGGAAGATATGAATCCTTGGCAAAAAATGTGACTGCCTGGTAGTGTGCTCCCTGTTAAACTTTCATCTGAAAGAAGGGACCTGCACTGAAGAAAGGCTTGGAAACCATAGCCTCAGCTGCTTGTGCACAGTGCTTCCCATTCTCAGAGCACTTCCATGGACCTTGTGACCCGTGCCGCAGCCCTAAGGTGGGGGTGCCAGGACTCCCCCTTTTCAAGTGGGGCAAAGAAAGTTGCAGCTTATCCCTAAGCCAGTCACGACCTCCTCTTGTGTTTGGACTTAGCAGGCAGAGCTGTGGCCCCCAGTGCACTTCTCTTTCATGATGAGATGGGCTTCCATGGGAGGTTTGTGTGAAGAAAGGCTTTTATTATTATAAACAGGTTCGAATAATTTCTTTATAGTCCAAAGTTTTAAACTAATGCCCTGTCCTTTTATTTAGCTAACATGATTTTTAAGGTATTTGAAATGATTGAAAATACTTGCAAATCAAAGTTTTTCATTAAAAAAAAAAGCTAGATTTCTGACTTTTTGTTTTCCCATGCATTTCTGGCTTCTTGTGAGAAACTGGACTGACTGGCAGGCATATGGGGCAGGCCTTGTGCTTTCCAGCCCAGCCCTGTGGGCATTCAAGTTTGCCTCCTCTGCTCTAAAACAGCCCCTTGCTGTGCAGACAGGGAAACAAGCCTCAACAGGAAGAGGTTTGCCCCAGGTCATCCACAGGGCTGGACTAACACCTCCCCCACTTTATTACCCCCCCAGGCTGACCTCTGCCCTTGCCCCCCAGGTGTGCTGATGTACCGGGGCTACCCCCTAGAACTGTTCATGTCCCAGTGCTATGGCAATGCGAACGACCCGGGCAAGGGACGCCAGATGCCTGTGCACTATGGCTGCAGGGAGCGCCACTTCGTCACCATCTCTTCTCCGCTGGCCACACAGATCCCTCAGGGTAAGGCCTTGTACCCTCAGACCAACAGCACACCCTGTTCAGGTCCCTAGCCCTTCTCCCTCTCTCCTGGGGCTTCCAGGTTGTCCCATTCTAAGCACTGGTCTGTACTCCAGACTTTCCCAACCTTTTTTGACTGGGACACTTCAGAGGGCTGGATCCTGCCTGACCACACTTTTTTTTTTTCCAAAGAGTGAAAGAGTTTATTACTAGGAGTACAGTAGGAGAGCAGATGGCCTATTGATCCAAAATCTGTTTTCCCCAAACTACAGTAATTCTGATAGTTTTATTAGAGAAAAGATGGGCAGAGTTTAGGATGATGATCACAGTGGCCCCAGATGATGTAATTAGAAGTGATCCAGTTATTAAGCATGTGCAGATTGATGACATGCTTAGTCACAGAATGAATGTAAGAAAGTGGCAGGATGAGGTATGGCTGACCACACTCTTGATTTCTCCAGATCATGCCCATCCCATCTGCCTGTCCATGCGCAAACCTGGCACCACGTGGTTGAGCATACCAGATGCTTGGCTCAGAACTTGTGCTTTGTCTTTATCATCCACTATGGCTCTCACAGTGGCCATGGGAGGCACATGCTATTATTTGCTATTTCCAATTTAAAGGGCAGGAAACTGAGGTCAAAGAAGGAAGTCACTTGCTAGCATTCTCATGCAGGTAGAGAAAAGAGCAAAACCCCAAATCCTGGACTGTGTGATTCCAGAGTCAAGGTTGGTAACCCTCACCGTGTCTGCTTCAGACCTCAGAGTAAAACAATCCTTCCTATGCTTACTTTAGAGGCCTTGAAGCCCGTGAGTCTTAGAGCAATCGGGATGGCTTCTTATACAAGGAAATGCTCAGGAAGGTGCCAGTGGGGGGATCCAGGCCTCTGGCCTTAGGCTCTGCCCTTGGGCCTGCAGTCTGGGTGAGGGGGCAGTCTGGGCTACTGAACTGCGGACAGGTCATGCCTCTTAGGCGGGTGCTGGGGAAGCTTTCTTGGAGGAGCTGAAGGTAGGTAGGATTCTCAGAAGGCTGGGTCCTGGCCCCAGTTGTCCATTCAGGTGGCTATAAAGTCACTCAGCAAATGAATGGAGTCTACTACTTCCTGGTTACTGTTCTGAAAAAAAAAAAACAGACCAAAGCCTCAGCCCTCGCAGTGCTGACACTGTGGTGGGGGATGGACAGCACCCAAGAGAAAAAAGTGAAACATAGTTTCTCAGGGTGACCAGTCCTTTGGAAATACAGCTGAGTGGTAATGGTGTGTGCTGGGGTCACAGGTGACATTTAAGTAAAGCCTAAGAGGGAGGAAGGTGGGGGATCTCTAGGCAGGAACCTGCTTGCAGGGGTGCAGATTATACACATCAGGGGTCCTGCCTGTGCCCTTCAACTTCCACTCAGTGAATGGAGGCCCTGGAGTAGAAGTAGTCTCTGCTGGGGATGATTTGGTGTAGCTCACATTTGAGAGTCCTCTGGCTGCCAGGTGAGTAGCAGACTGGGGAGTGGGTGGGGCAGGGGCCAGCGAGAAGTCTGCTTGGTAACTAGGCCAGAGAAGTGTAGAGGAGATGGTGAGGAGGGCGAGAGCCTAGCTAGGTTTCGAAGGTAGAGCATGTAGCTGTGGCATGGAAGGAAGTCAGGAGTCCAAAGTGACACTGAAGTTTTGAACCTGAGTAGCTGAGAGGATGCAGCTGCCATCTGCAAAGAGGGAGAAGCCAGGAGGTGGGGAGTGCAGATTCCCACTTAGAGCTCTGGGTCAGGTATATATGAGTGTGCATGAAAGTGTATTAGTGTATATGTAGGTGTGAGGTATGACGGTGTGTGAATGTGTGTGCATGAGTTGTATGTGAGAGTGTGTGCACCCATGCCCACTCCTGCTCTCTGCCTTCTCGTTCCCTTGCAGCGGTGGGGGCAGCCTATGCGGCCAAGCGGGCTAACACAAACAGGGTTGTCATCTGCTACTTTGGCGAAGGAGCGGCCAGTGAAGGGGATGCCCATGCTGGCTTCAACTTTGCTGCCACCCTTGAGTGTCCCATCATCTTCTTCTGCCGTAACAATGGCTACGCCATTTCCACGCCCACCTCGGAGCAGTACCGCGGGGATGGCATTGGTATGGACCCTGCCAGTGCACCCTCCTCAGCCCATGTCTCCCTATCCCTGATTGTCCCTGTTCTCCTCCCCTCCTGCCACTACTCGGCCCTTCTCTCCCCATGTCACCACCACCACCACCCCCATCTCTTCCTGTAGTGTTTGGCCCAAGGTTAGGTATGTAAGAGATAGCAAACAGACCTCTTCGGTTTGCTCTTTGCTCCTTTCCTCCCTCTACATGCCTTTCCTTCCCTCCCTTCCCCCTCTTCCCTCCTACCCCACCCAACTCATTTTCCCAATCTTCTCCGGGACCTGACTTGCCTTCTCTGTTCACACAGCAGCTCGAGGCCCTGGGTATGGCATCGTGTCAATCCGTGTGGACGGCAACGATGTGTTCGCTGTGTACAATGCCACGAGGGAGGCCCGGCGGCGGGCTGTGGCAGAGAACCAGCCCTTCCTCATTGAGGCCATGACCTACAGGTGCTGCCTCGGCATTGCTGCCCCCAGCCTTGACAGTCACTGTCTTCAACATCTCTTCTGCATTGGTTACTGTCCCTATAGCATGACCCTCTCACCCTGTTTCCTCCCCTTCCTTGCTTTTATTCCCCTCCCACCTTTCCCCTCCTGTCCGGTTCCCTCCCTCCTGATCCCCATCCCTGCAAGCCCAGTCTGACCCCATGACTCTCCCCCTGGACAGGATCGGGCACCACAGCACCAGTGATGACAGCTCAGCCTACCGCTCTGTGGACGAGGTCAATTACTGGGACAAGCAGGACCACCCTATCTCCCGGCTGAGGCACTACCTGCTGAGCCGTGGCTGGTGGGATGACGAGCAGGAAAAAGCCTGGAGGAAGCAGTCCCGCAAGAAGGTGAGGGCTGGTGGGGGCCAGTGCCCTGGGAGGGCGTTCTGGGGGAGTAGTGTTGGCGCATCATGGAGAGCTCTGGAGGGTGGAGATGCTGGGGTCTGGAGAACTCCTCTAAGCACGGCCCATGGAGCCTGAGCCACGCTCCCCTCTGCTGCATCCTCACCCTGTGTTCTTGGGTGAGTTTGTCCCTCTCTGCCCTCCACTTCCTCATCTGGGAAGAGGATGCTGGCGGTTCCCACTCTGGCTAGTTGCTGGAAGACCAGGTGACCTCACCCACTTGTGTGAGCATCCTGTGCGCCCTCGGGCAGTACAGCCCGACAGGAAGAGGAGTCCCAGGGGCAGGCAACATGGGCCCCTCACCATTTGTGGAGGGCAAGTCCTTCTTTGCTCCATGCCTTGGTTTCTTCACCTCCCAGCTTTCTATCTCTGAGGGCTCCTGAGAGGCTTAAACATATCCGTATATGTGGTGCAGGCCTGATCCCCACTAAGGATGGAGAGGCTGGGCTTGGAGTATGGGAACACGAAGGCTAACTTCTCCTTGCATACCCCCAGGTGATAGAGGCCTTTGAGCAGGCCGAGCGGAAGCCAAAGCCCCGCCTCAGCCTGCTCTTCTCTGATGTGTACCAGGAGATGCCTGCGGGGCTGCTCAGGCAGCAGGAGGCCCTGGCTCGGCACCTACAGGCCTACGGGGAGCATTACCCGCTGAAGCACTTTGAGAAGTGAGGCCCAGCCCACCCCTCAGCTTCCTCCCACTCCTCCAGAGGTGGCCCCCTCCAAGGGGGAGAGGAAAAGCTGGTGGGCCATTCCCTCCCCCAGCTAGCTCCTTAAAATACTCCAGGAGCCAGAGCAGTGGAGGAGACCAGAACTGGGTGGTTCCTGCTCCTCACCTGTTAAATTGGGGGTGGGATGGGGGCGGTGTTTGCAGCAGCCCCTCTCTCCTGCTGTTACAGTGCCTTCTCTCAGGCTGGGGAAGGACACCTCGGGGTTGGTCCATGGGATTTACACAAGGTGAGCAGCGGTCAGCAAACATAGTGAATAAACTATTTCTCTGCATTAGGCTCTGTGCCACCTCTTGTCTCTGTTTCCTGGATTTTTGGGGGTGGGGGAAAGCCCAGGATAACAGATTTAGGACCACCCCGGGCTCTCCATTTTAGAAAATAAGGCCGGGACCGTTGGGATATCTACTTCCCCCGGAAACTTTCGCAAGCTGGAGGGGCAGCCCCAGCAGATAGGAGGGGACAGGGGACCTCACGAGATAACTCCAGCAAGATGGGCAGGAGGCTCATGAGAGCTGGTCCCGCCCAGCACGTGTGGCAGGTCTAGTGTGAGTCAGGGCACGGTTGAGCTCTGCTGTCTAAACCATTCCAGGGCCCCAAAGATGCAAAAACAACTCCAGCTCTACAGAGTAGCAAACATACATATTGAAAAAAAAAAAAAAAAAAAAAAACAGACAAAAACAGTCCACCCACCTCATCTTGCTCACCCAGTCCCTGGCCCCTGGCCAGGGAGGATAGAAGGGCTCAAGCAGTCAGGGTTCGAGATCCTCCTCCCTCCCATTAAGGAGGAGAGGCTGAGCACGGGGCAGGCACCCAAGGCCCACTGGACTCAGCAGCGCAGCTGGGGGTCCTGTAAGTGCTTCCAGGTACGGATGCTGGCCTGCGGGCTGAGGGGCCGCACCAGCAGTAGGTCACGGAGTGCACAGGGGTCGGTGGTGCGGTCAGTCGGCCAGGCTGTGAGGAAGCCGGGGTGGGCCCGCGGCACCAGGCCTAGGGCTTGGAAGCAGAGGCCAGTGTAAACGTCATCGAAGGGGAAGGGGGCCACACGGGCTGCAGCTTGGAGCAGCCAGGGTGCCAGGCGCCCAGCAATGACATAGCCACCCCCGCTTGCATAGGCTGGGTAGCCACCTTCAAAGAAGGACCCGGGCACATAGAAGAGTCCTCCGGGCTTCCGAAGGGGCTTGGCCTGGGTGAAGACTTCACCTAGGTAGAGGCCATGGGCCCAGGTGGGTGGCAGAGTCTGCAGGTGGCCCAGCAGGGCAGGGGTGTGCACAAAGGCATCGTCCTGAGCTTGCAAGACAAAGCTCACCCCGGGGCAGTGGTGGCCCAGCCAGGCCAACAGCAGCAGGTCCTTGAGCGTCCGGTTGAAAGGAACATCAAGGAAATCCCAGAGCAGCAGGTCATTGTAGCGACGGCTCTCCCACGCTACCAGGGGGCCCAGGTCAGGACCCCCGTCCCCCACTGGGGACCCCAGCAAGAAGAGCAGCCGAACCCTGGGAGCCGGACTGCCCCATGTCTCCCTCACAGCCTGTCGTTCTGCAAAGTGCCCTGGTTCCGACTTGACGGCCAACAGCAGGTAGGGGACGTCGGTGTCCGAGCAGCCAGCCACTTGGCCACCGCCACCTCCAGGCAGCCATGGTGGGAAGTTCCGGCAGGCTGCTGACAGCAAAAAGCGGCGGAGGTCCTCTGGATAGGAGGCAAAGTCTGGGATCTCGGCAGCTGCAGCCATCCCCCAAGCCCAGCAGCCCCCTGCCTCTGCACTGTCCCCACTGGGCAGGGTTCCCAGCCGTGACTGCTGCTGATTCCAATAAGCTGAGGCTGGTGGGCTGGTCTGGCCCAGGCGGGCCGAGAGGTTGGCAGGCAAGGTAGGCTCACGATTGACTGGCGTGGGGCCTGGCAGGGTGTCCCGGGGTCCTGGGTAGGCCTTGCTGAGCCGGGGCTCCGATGTCCACTCGATGTACACTTTGAGGCCCAGAAGTGTGAGCAGCGCTGACAGGCAGAGAAGGCACTTGGGGCAGCGCATGACCCGGCCCAGGGCGGGGGCAGCTGTGGGTACTGCAAAGGAGCCAGAGGCCTGTGGGGTGTGGGGCTGGCCCTAGACAGGCGAGCAGCTTCTCCATTCCCCCTCCACTGTCCCCACCAGGCCCTCTTTCAGCAGGGCCTCCACTCCACCCCACCCCACCCAGATTCCTAGAACCACCCCCACTCCAATCTTCTTCCAACTACCTGCTCTTTGGATTCTCAGGAGCACAATTCCTTCCACCTTCTTAGAAACCCAGGTGATCTGCCCAGCCCGATTCCCATTCAGGCATGAGGGAACCCACCATTCCCGCCCCACCCAGTTCATCTCGTCCTCCAAGAGGCAGAATCACTTGATTCCTTGCCTGTTGGGGTTAGTTCCCTCCACCTTCGTGGAAAGCCGCCTCCCTCCCCCAGCCATCCCGACCCCAGGGACAGGGATCTGGGACCTCACGCCCCGCTCGTTACCTCTGAGTCCGGCTCCCACCAGCTCCCGCGCCAGGGCCTCCGCTCACTGCTCCCTCCCTTCTGCCCCGGGCCGCTGTCAGTCTCCCCGCCCAGCCCAGCCAGTCCAGAGGGGCGGGGAGGGGATGGGAGCGGGAGGCGGGGAGGGCCCCAGGGGCCGGGCGGGGCCAGGGAGAGCAGGAGGCAGACCTGAGAGATGGGCCTCTGGCGAGTTCAGGCTGGCTGGGTTTTGTGGTTTTTTTTTTTTTTTTTTTGAGAGTGAGCCGCGAAAGGTGCTGGGGGTGGCCATGAAGACAAATGGGGGAACCCTGTATGGGAGAGAAGGGGGAGAGCCAGGGGAAGGTGAGGTGGAGAGCTGGGCCTGGGTAGTGTCGGAGTGACCCAGGAAGAGGCCGAGTCCCTAGGAGGCCCAGACTGGGAGGCCGAGGGGCTGGCTCCGGGCCGCGGCGAGGAGGCGGTGGTGAAAGTGCTGAGTGGGAAGGGCTCGGCCCCGCCAGGGATAGGGATGTTTGTTGTTGCAGCCCGGGGTTGGAGCAGGGGGGTTGTGGAGAGACTAAGAGACAGAGACATGATGAGAGAGGAAGAGACAGCCAGGGAGGCCTGAGGGGCAGGCGGGGAGGAGAGAAAGGAGGGGCAGGGTGGCAGAAAGGAGAGCTACTCAGATGAGAGAGAGGGTGGGGAAGGTGGAGAGATGGAGGTGAGGAGGAGAGAAAGCGAGACCATCAGAGAGAGATAAAGGGCAGCCAGGAAGCCCCTGAGAAAAATTTAGAAAGGTAGGTGGAAAGAGATGGGGGCAAAGAGGAGAGCAGACCCAGGGAAAACAAGAGAGGAAAGGCTGAGGGAGGAGTGGGTGAGAGGAAGTCCAGTGGGAGGGCAGTGGAGGGGGACAGGGCTGGGGCAGAGAAGCCCTCGGCTCCCAGATGACCCGGGCACCTCCTCCAAACCCATCAGGGCCTGGGCTACCTGCCGGGCAGTGGAGCAGGAATCCTGGCCCGCCCCACCCCCACCTCCCGCCCTGGAGCCGGCCCTGCCCTGGGGCCCTGGCCCTTCCCACTGCTGCACTGTGACTCCAGGAACACTCACTTCCGGCCCCCCCTGGGACTGGGGAGGGTGTCTGCAAGTGTTTACATTCCTGCCCTCCAGAGGCCACTGCTGTTGGGGCTGCACAAACTGTCTAAGGAGACCAGCAGGTGGGGCCTCCTCACCCCAGACCTGGAGAGGGACTGGCCACCTAGGATTCTCTGTCTGCTGGCAGAACTTAATATCTGACCAGGGCCGACCTCCTCCTCCCAACTTTGAATAACGGAGCATGTAGGAACTGCTGGAGGAAGAGTGGGGAGGAAGTAGAGATCATTAATGGTGTAGAAACCTAGAGTGGGAAATGACACCAGAGATGGGGGCAGGGGCCTGAGCACCTCTGGAGTGGGTGCCCAAGACCACCTTACCGCAGGGCTGGGGGATGCACTTAGGGCCACCACCACTCTCCTGGCTCATTCAGTTTCTCCCAGGAGCGTCTGAGGTTCTCAGCCCTGAAGGGCGGCACTATCCCTCCTGGGGACTTCTGGAAATCTCTGAGGGTGAAACTTTGGTTGCTATGTGCATCAGTCTGGGCCCAATCAGGAGGGAGAAACCACACAGCTGTTTGAACAGGGAAAGCATAACATAAAGGATTCTTAACTTTAACATGGCATTGGAACCACAAGTGACTGGTTAGAAAGAGTGCCTTCTTGTGAATTATGATTGGGGGCTGGAGGTGCAGGTTGTATATTGTAAGTCCACCCCAGCATTCCTGTCTCTCTTTTTTGGTGTTCCTTCTTCTTCCACACTCTGCCAGGGTAGCCCTGGCATCTCAGACTCAACCGTAGGCCACTATTGAGCCGAGCCCCAGCCAACCAACCAAGTTGTTAGAGCTGCTTCCGGTTGCACAGGCTAGCCTGCTAAGTTCAGTCTCTAGAAGAAGTGCACAGATGAATGAATTCGGCCTGATCTACTATTATATTCCACTCTCATTAGCCCAGCACCTTGGAGCCACTCTTGCACATGTTCCCCAGGCTTCTGACTTTATTTGTAAAGTCTTACAATTCTTTTGGTGCAGAAGCTATTCCTTCCTGGGTCACAGTGTGTACCTGTCCCCTGGAACATGCTGAGCTTTGACCCTACTTATTTATGGATCTAGTGGCAGCAGGCATGGCTATTGAGTCTTGAGAGGAATGCTGTCTGTCCGGGGTGAGGCAATCATGGGATTTAAAGCACAAGCAGAGGCTGTCAATCTCCTCAGACACTGGTAAGGGAGGCTCAGAGTGACTCGGGCTTCAAGACTCAGTTCCCTCTGGGTCCAAGCAGATAATCCCGGTTCAAAGTTGAGGATCCCCTTCTCTACCAACCAGCACCCTAATTTTCATATGGGACACTTGCCAAGATTGTAAATAAAACTATCACAATTCAGCAACCTGCAAAATTAATTTTTGTGTTGGATTTTAATAAGATCAGCTCTGTGGCTACAAAAAAAAAACAAAACAAAAAAAAACAAACACTTCTGTGCTGTCATGGAAGCTCTGTGATTCTCAGATAATGCCCTGAGCCGAGAGTTAATGGACCCAAGCTTATCAGTTTCCATTTATAAGCTGTCTGACAGTCCTTTGCACCCCTGGTCTGAGAATGACCTCACTGCTGGACAGTGAGCACAGCAGCCACCCCAGTCAGCACAGGGGAAGGCCTGGTTAACTGTAATGTATGTCCACCTTGGGCCTCTAGCACCATCTTGTTTCCCATTTCCAAAGTATCAGCCCTGCACTCAAGCTCAAGGCTGAAGGCATGTCGAAGCCAATGCCCAAGCCTTGTCTCTGCAAGTCTACCTCCTGGGACACATGTATCAGGCTGGACCCAGTCAGGAGAGAAAAACCACACAGCACTTTGAACACGGAAAGTTTAATATGAGGCATCTCATCAGCGTAAATCTCCCAGGAAGGTGCCAGGGAACTGTTGTCCAGCTGGCACCACAGGAGCTGGGTACTGGGGAAGCAAAGTGGCAGGCAGGCATTGTACCAGAACCGGCACCAAAGTTAATCCTTTCTTCCTGTCATGTCTCTTGAGTGCCTTCCATTTGACAAAACTTAACACACTAGTTGGAAAAGAAAACACAGCAAGGGCCCAGACCCATACTACAGAGCAGGCAAGAAAGTTGAATTTGGAGCTGAGAGTCAATAAACCAATCATTGGCACACTCCGGGGCTGGGGTGCGCCTGGCATTTGGTAAGCATGGGCCAGGGATACTGCACACCCTGCAGTAAGCTGGACAGTCCCGCACAGGACACCATCCCAGCTACATGCCAGCAGCACCCCTCTATCAGTCAGACACCCCCCTCCCCGGCAGGAAATAGCAGCACAATGAAATGAGGGCAATTTAGATGGTGAGGGCAGATACGGCAAAACCACCAGGAAGAGTGCAGCATGGGGCGCTACATACAGCCAGGAGCCTTTACCTCCTACAGACCCAAAGAGGCAAGGGAAGGAGAGCTTCCTGGAACTCGGAAAGAGAGGTGTGTGGAGAGGGCTGCCTGCTAGGAGCTGTGACCCTCAGTTAAGGTTACAGCCAGTCACAGTCCCTCTGAGGCAGGGAGTAAATACCTTGGCCTCTTGCTCCTGCCAGCACCCTCTGTTCCACCCCCCAGTGAATGAACCCAGCAGGAAAACTCGAATCCTCAGAGAGTAGAAGCATGAAAGGTGGACCAAACATTCACCTTGTCCTGCTGAGATTCAGCTTGTGCAGTACGGAGCTAGAGTCTAGGCATGGAGGGGGCTGGCTGTGTCCTGGGGCTGCTCCTCGGACGCCCCCTTCAGGCCCTGGGCCCAGTTGGCCCCCAGAACCTCGCAGTTGGGCAGCATCTCCTCCACCAAGATCTGAGTGAGGCCTGGGTTAGCCACGGCAGGGAGGTCTGAGATATCCAGCCTACGGAGGTTCCTGGAAAGAGGGAAGAAGGGCAGGGGACTGGTGTAAGGACCACATTTGGGTCAGGTGTATATGTGTGTTTCTGGGGGGGTAGGGGGGTCGGTGTACTGCTTCCCACTTGAACCCCTAACAGCCTAGAATTTGAAGAAATATTTTTGTAACTGTCCAGAAAATGGCTGCACTGCTCAAAGTACATGAAATCCAACTGTGCTAATGAAAAGTATACATCTCTGGCTCCTGTGCTTCTGCAACAATGTAAAACCATCATGGGTTTTTCATTAAGTGAGAAAAACTTGGAGCCCTTTCAGTCTCCCAGAGACCCACTGTGACTGCTCATCAATGCCCATCTGCCACGAACACTCTGGGCTTGGGGTAGAGGCAGGGGATGTGGGGACACATGTCTCCACCCCACTTCCTCTCCTGCTTTTGTGTTGGGTGGGAGATGCCCAGGTATGAGGCCCAGGATGGAGGTACTTGGGTCTCACTGGAGGTGGTGAAGGCAGGCGAGACCCCGTTCAGAGACGCGGGGACAACCAGCCAGCGACAGCTCCTGCAGTGAGTGGGCCAGACCATGGAGGCGGCTGAGACACCAGTCATCCACATGGGGGCAGCGCTGCAACCAAAGGGACCGGAGCTCCTTCAGGGGCACTGCAAGGGGAAAGGAGCAGGATGGCACCCAGGGTCCTTCCAGAGCCCAACACCGATAGGGGCACCTAGAGGCCTTGCCCAGGCCCTCCCGCAGCACCCACTTACACAGGTTGTCCAGGCCGGTGTAGTTGATGGCACACCCGCTGGCATCAATAGCTTCCACTGGCACTGCCTGAAGTTTCAGAAACTCAAGAGAGAAACGGCCTCGCCCACTGGGCCTGATCCACTCCTTGCCCTGAAATCTAGAGAAGGCAGAGAGAAGGGCCAGAGGGCAGCACTGCTCCCCGAGCCTCTAACCCCTGGAGAAGTCCCTTCATCCCCATAAAATAAAACCACTGTGTGGCATTTGGGAGTGCTTCACCTGTGCTACAGGCTTACTGGATCCCATAAAGACAGAATGTTTCACCAATTTTATGTACCCAGATGGAGACTGAGGGTTGGAGAGAGTATTGATGACACATGAGAGGAAAGCACGACCATATAAGAACGCTCATAGATGGGTAAAAATTCAGGGACATTATTAGATACATACTATTTCCAAAGAAGTTACTGAGGATGTGGTCAAGCCAAGTGAAGATTTTAATTGGAACAAAGATCGGGGATAAATGAAAACTATATGAACTGTGTGCTTGTCCAAAAAAAGAGGAAGAAAAAAGAAAAGGAGGAAGGGAGAGAAGAAAGAAAAAGAAGGAAGGGAAGAGAGGAATGAGGAAAGCAAAAAACAAACACTTATTGAGTACATACACTCTGCCAAGCCTTTTTACAAGAGCTTAGAGTGCAAAATCTCATTCAATATTCCCAGCAAACCTTATAGGGCAGATACGATTACTATCCTATTTTACATATGACAAAACTGAGGCTCAGGAACATGCCTCTGGCCACACAGTAAAAGTAGCAGAGACCAGGCATTCAGAGGCCCGTCTGGCTGCAAAGCCAGGGTCTCAGAAAGATGCTTTACCACCTTCCCACCTGCCCCCCACCTTTGCTTCATACTTGACTGCGCCTCCCTGCTTCAGGATGAAAAAGGCACCTGCGATTTCTGGGCCATATCGCGTCTTGATGTTGGTGAAGGATCTGCCAAGAAAACAATGGCTGAGGGTAAAGCCTGGGAACACAGCACCCTTCATCACACCCAAGGATACTGACAGGGTCAGAGTTCAGAGCACCAGACTACATCAGGCCATATATGTTACTGTCTATTAAGTGCTGGCTATTGGGGAACACAGTGATGAAGAAAAATGACACTGTGAAGCTGGTGTTTTTCAGGCGGGCAAATGAGTGACAAACCAGGAAATAGCAGCAAATTGCAGAAAGGGTCAATTCCATGATGGAAATAAAACAGGGAATGACGGGGAATGACTTGGTGAGCACTAGAATGGAGGAAACTAATTTAGATTGAGTATTAAAATATACTTCCCAGAGGTGACATTCGAGCAGAGATATGAATAGTGTGAAGAGATGCAAAGTCAAAGTGGGGACCTGCCAGGCAAAGGGAACAGCTGATACAAAAGCTGGGAGGCTTGGCCTGGCACGTTCCAATAGCATCAAGAACTCCCTGTTGGTGGGAGAGGGAGGAATCCCTGCGAGCAGAAGGTCACAAAGGTCTTAGAGTTTCGGACAACTTTAAGCAAGATGGTAATGTTCTCTACTTAAGAGTCCTTTGGCTCCTTTGTAGATTATAAGAGATTATAGGGAGTAAAAGGAGGTCAGATTACTGCAAAACTCCAACCACAAAATGAAGCGTTCAGTCCAGGCTACACAGTGAAGGTGGTGAGAACTGGTCAAATGTGGGATATTGACAGATATTGGGGGTGAGGCAGGGAGCAGAGAAACAAAGACTCAGGAATCACAGCCTTAGAATCTGACTTGAACAACAAATGAGCGGTGGTGCCATTTACTAAGATAGGAAAGGCTTGGGGGTGAGCAGATTCAATGCAGAAATAAGAGTCTGGTGTTATCTGTGTTAGGTTTGTGACACCAGGCAGACCTCCAAGTGGACATGTGGGGTAGCCTGTTGCCTATATGAGCTGGAGGTCTTGGGAAGGGGCCAGGAGTTCTCACCGATTCTTCTGATGCACCTTCAACATCTGTCTATGCAGCAAGTACTCCCTCAGAGCCTCCATGTCATAAAATCGGTCAGCCAGGAACTGGAGCAGCGTCCTCCCCTTCTTCTCACTGCCCTCTGGGGCCGCCAGCCCACTCAGGCCACGGATGCCCCTGGTACTCTGCTTCCATACTGGGGCCACCAAGCAGAAGGACTGGGGAGGGGCCAGAATAGAAGGGGCTGAGCCTAGAGCCTCCTGGGAGACAGCTGGGTCCCCAATCCTTGCTCCATGAATCCTTTGATGCTCCCCAACTCTCACCAAATTATCCTTTCAGAACTTCCAAATTTTGCCTTTGGGCCTGCAAAAATTTCCTCAGGCTCTCCCCAAATTCTTCTCCTTAATCAGCCCTATATTCTCTCCTTCATTTAGCCAAATTTTATTGGTTTTTCCAAATTCTCCCTCAAATTTTCCCCATACGCTTCATTTTCCCCTCAAAACCTTCATTATCTGCCTTCTTAATTTTCCACAAATTCTCCCCTTAATTTTCTCCAAGGCCTTTCCTTGGACCTCCCTAGTTCGTCTCTTAGTTTCTCCCCTTTCCTCCACCACTACCCTTTGGTCCTCCATCAAAATTCCCAATTCTCCCATGAATTCTCCCTGATTTATCATTTAGTCTCCTAAAAAGCAAAACCCAAATTTTCCGCCAATCCTTTCTAAACAGTTTCCAGGTCCCGCCCTCGTTTTCCCATTGGCTCCCGAGGCGCGCGCGCGCAGTCGTTTCCTTTCCTCCGATTGGCCCGGAGCGCCAAACTTCCTCAGACGCCTCACAACCCTAAAGAGCCGCACCGCCTGCGACTCGCACCGACTTTTCCATATCCCCTCTGCAGCCGCAGATCTACACTCCCAGTGCGAGGCTCAGCGGGAGGGGATTCAGATGCCTTCGGCTTCTTGATCCCCTGAGCGCAAACAGGGGCCTTGAAGGCGGAGGCTACCGAGTGGACTTCAGTGTTAGGGTTTCTTTGAGCTCCGGTCACCTACCGCCCTGGGCGCCGCCATCTTGCTAGGATACGTAACCGGAAGGGGCTGGTCTTATAGTATCTTATCCCGCCCACCTTGTTCGGTCATAGGCGTCTCTCGGAAGCCCCGCCCCTCCGTTTGCTCGCCCTCTTGCAAGCGACTCCCACCGCGTTGTTTTCCCTGAGCGCCGCGTCCACGGGCCCGCGAGTGGAGTCGTACCTTTTCCCTTGGAGAGGGTGGGCGGACCTTTGTATGAACCTGCTTCCCTCTCTCTGCTGTCACAGTCCTGAAGGCCCTTATTCCTCTAGTTCTCACCCGCTAGAGGAATAAGGGATGGGTTATTCCTCTAGCCGGTGAGATGTGGGACGGATGTGGCTGGAGAACTGACCGTTGTCATTTTTTTTCATTCAGGGTCTGGTCCGGGAAAAGTTGAGTGAAGGGCAAGGTTAGACTTCAGGGTAAGAGGCTGAGATGGAGTCTTGAGACTGCTGTGAGGTGTTAGACTTCATTTTGAAGTTCTAGATTAGATCTCAGCTTGGGGTCTTGTGGTTAGGCTTATTCATTCACTCCACGGTTATTTAGGGAGCAGCTACCATGTGCGGGCACAGTTCCAGATGCCAGGTTCCGAGGGTGAATAGGCCAGACCCAGCCGCTCTCTCAGGGAGTTAGCATTCCAGGCGGGGAGAGGATACACGAGAAACAAATGAATACACATGATCATTTCATGTGTTTGGTAAGAAGCAAATAAAGACAGGCAATATAATAAAGAGTGACCGGGGGGCATGTTGCCTTAAGGAAGGGCCTGTCTGAAGAGGTGAGATTTAAGTAGATGTGTGTGATAAGAAGGAAACAGTCATTCAGAGATCTGGGAAGAGTATTTCAGGCAGAGGCAACAGCAAGTGCAAGGGACCTGAGGTGGGAACCAGCTGTGAGTGGTCAAAAAACAGAAAGATCAGTATGTCTGGTGCAGAGAGAGGGAGTAGGCCAGGTCAGACAGGTGGGCACGGGATTGACTTGGCAAAGTCTTGTAGGTGTTATTCCACTCACAGCGGGAGGCAGGGGAGGGTCATGATCTGATTTACATTTCATAAAGATCATTTGCTGCCAGGTGGAGACAGAGCATGGGGCAGACCTCGAGGGGGTGGAAGTAGATGCTAGCAAGGAGCTACTGCAATTGTCTGAGTGGGTGATGAAGGAGGACAGGACCACGGCTGGGGCAGTGGAGGTGGTAAGAAGTACTTAGATTCTGGATCTGTTTTGAAGATTGAGCCAAAAGCTCATGAAACTAAAAGGATAGTGGAACCACCGATGGAGATGGGGAAACTCGGGACATGGTAAGTTTGGGAGGGGAGATGTGGTAGCTGAATAATAACCCCCCAATGATGTCCACATCCTCAGCCCCCAGAAGATGTGAATATGTTGCCTTCTTTGGTAAAAGAGACTTTGCAGATGTACTTAAATTAAGGATCTTCAGATGGGGGGATTGTCATAGATTATCCCAATGGGCCTAGTAAAATCACAGATATCCTTATCAGAGAGAGGCAAGAAAGTCAAAGGCAGAAGCAGGAGATGGGATGACAGAAGTAGAAGTTGGAGGGATGCACTTCGAAGATGGAGAAGGGGTGTGAGCTAAGGAATAGAGGCAGTTTCAAGGCGCTGGAAAAGGCAAGCATGTGGATTCTTCCCAGAAGCTTCCAGAAGGAGCACAGCTCTGAAGACTCGTTTTAGACTTCTGACCTCCAGAACTGTAGGAGAATAAGTATTCATTGTTGTAAGCCACTAAGTGTGTGGTGGTGTTAGAGCAGCCATAGGAGACCCATATGATGGGGTAGGTCCCAGTTGAGAGTTCACCTTTGACTGTATTCACTGAGATGCTGTTACAGGTTGAATTGTGTCCCTCCAAAAGATATCTTTGTAGATATATTCAAGTTAAGAATTAGGGTGGGCCCTAGCTAATATGACTGTTGTCCTTATAAGACAACGTGGACAGAAGACACAGAGAGAAGTAAGCCATGTGATGACAGAGGCAGAGATTGGAGTGATGGTGCCACAAGCAGAGAAACACCACGGATGCAAGCACGTGGAGGCAAGGAAGGATTCTTCCCTAGAACCTTCAGAGGGAGCATGGACCTGCTGCCACCTTGAATTTGGACTTCTGGCCTCCAGAACCGATAGACGATGCATTTCTATCGTCTTCAGCCACCTCGTTTGTGGTACTCTGTTACGGCAGCTTCAGGACACTAAGATGGATGCCTCTGAGATACGCAGGTGGGGATGCTGAGTCAGGGTCTAGGGCTCTGCAGAAAAGTGGGGACTGGAGTCAGAGACTCGGGAGCCATTGATGTACAAGATGGAATTTCACAATTCTGGTCCTGAAAGAAGGACTCTTGTGGAGGGGAGTCCTCAGTGCTTCCCAGCCTTTTGTGCAGCAGTGACCTTGGCTGTAGGACAGGCTGGGGTCACCAGAAGAGACTGCGCGGCCCTGGACACTCAGGCACTCAGTCTGCAGGCCCATCCTCTTGGTGCTCCCAGACACCATTCCTGGCTTCCCAGGCGCAGGAGTCAAGAACTCTGGGATGGCCAGAGCAGGGAAGGTGGGTGAGGAGCGAGCTGTGGATAAATCAGAGGTGTTTAAGGATTGAGCCAAGTTTCCCTCAAAGGCCTGATCAAGTCCTAACCCTGGTACTGCAGATGTGAACCCATTTGTAAATAGGATCTTCAAAGAAAGGGCCTATTAAGGTGAAGCCAGACTGAATCAGGGTGGGCCAAAAAAAGAAAAAACCAATATAACTGTAGTCTTTATAAGTGCTCTAGTTTGAAGGCTGCCAGAGTGTGATATAACAGAAACAGAATGGCTTTTATGAAGAGGGATTTATTCAGTTGCAAGTTTACAGTTCTGAGTCCATGAATATGTCCAAATTAAGGTACCCAGGAAAAGATACCTTTGTTCAAGAAGGCCAATGAATATTCAGGTTTTCTCTCTGAGGTGGAAAGTCACGTGGCGAAGTGTGCTAGCTTTCTCTCCAGGCTTCTTCAAAGGCTTCCCCGGGGCTTTCTCCGTCCTTTTGGCTCTCTCAGCTCTCCTGGCTCTAAAGCTTTTTCCAAAATGGTTCCTTCTTAAAGGGCTCCATTAAGCAAGCCCACCATGGAGACACATCTCCAGCAATATTGAATGAGGATTGAAGGACATGGATTCTCTGGGGTACACAATAGCTTGAAACCGGCACAGTAAGCAAGGCAGTTTGGACATCAGGAGACCGGGGGGAGGGGGGAGGCAGTCCTGTGCCTGAGGCAGAGGCTGAGCTGGGGGTTGCGGGTCAGCTGCCACCAGAGCGCCATGGTCCTCATAGGAGGCACGGTCCTGCTCACACCGTGGGTTTGGACATCTGGACTCCCAAACTGTCCAAATTCCTAAATTCCTGTTTGTGCTGGTTTGAAAGGAAGTATGCCCCCTAAGAAAAGCCATGTTTTAATATAAGTCTCATTTCTTTAAGGTAGAATAATCCCTATTCAATACTGTATATTTGAACCTGTAATGAGATCATCTCCCTGGTTGATGTGATTTAGTTAAGAATGGTTGTTAAACTGGATTAGGGGATGACATTTCTCCACCCATTTGAGTGGGTCTTGATTGGTTTATTGGAGTCCTATAAAAGAGGAAATATTTTGGAGAATGAGAGATTCAGAGAGATTCAGAGAGAGCAGAGAATGCTGTAGCACCACAAAGCAGAGTCCATGAGCCAGCAACCTTTGGAGATGAAGAAGGGAAATGCCTCCCGGGGGAGCTTCATGAAACCAGAAGCCAGGAGAGTAAGCTAGCAGATGACACCGTGTCTGCCATGTGCCCTTCCAGCTGAGAGAGAAGCACTGACTGTGTTCGCCATGTGCCTTTCCAGATGAGAGAGAAACCCTGAACTTCATCGGCCTTCTTGAACCAAGGTATCTTTCCCTGGATGCCTTTGATTGTACATTTCTTTAGACTTGTTTTAATTGGGACATTTTCTCGGCCTTAGAACTGTAAACTAGCAACTCATTAAATTCCCCTTTTTAAAAGCCATTGCGTTTCTGGTATGTTGCATTCCAGCAGCTAGCAAACTAAAACACTGTTGTTTAAGCCTCACCCCCACCCCCAGTCTGTGGTATCTGTTATGGCAGCCCTGGCAGACTGAGACAGGTCAAATGGTGACGAAGCCAGCAAATGAGGTGGAGGCAGAGGAGATGGTGGGGAGGTGAGAGGGGCCCAGGAGCGAGCACGGCAGAGTGAGGCCAGGCACCCGCTGACACCGAGCACCCATGATGAGCCAGGACTGGGCAGGTGCTGGGGAGAGGCAAGGAGGATGCCATTTGACCTCAGTGCAAGGGGCTGTGGTGGGACCCTTGTGAGCAGATTTGAGGTTAAGCTTCAGAAGGAAAGAAGCACACGAGGCTGGCTGTTTCTGCCAGGAGAATGGACTTTGGGATGCCTCTGCCAGCCCCCCTTGGCCCCACCCGACTGCCCTTTACTCTGCCACCTCAGCTCCCCAGGGAACTGGGTCACCCTGGACCTTGCTACTTCCTGCACCTGACAGCCACTGCTCGGAGACCATGGAGGTGTGGAGAGAGCTGAGGCAGGCTGGGCTGCTGCCCACAGGGCTGGGCCCACTCCCCCGGGCTTTGAGGGGTGTTCCCCCAGCTGGGATGCCTGACCAAACTCTCGTGTCCCCAGGGGCAGAGCCCAGAGGTGCCAGGGAGAGTCTGCTGTGGATCTGGGAGGAGTTGGTGAGTGAGGGTCCTGGAGGAATGAAAGATGGAGAGAAGGAGAATGGAAATAGAAAAGACCAGTGACAGAGAGGGAAAGGTAGAAACTGAGAGACAGAGAGTGGAGAGGCAGAGATGGACAGAGAGAGACCCAAAGAGTGAGCAAGTGGAATAGAGAGAGACTGGCAGAGGACCAATTTGGAGAGAAGCAGGGGTGGAAAGCAAAGGTTCAGAGCAGGAACAGAGACTCAGAGAGACTGAATCTGAAAGAAAGAGAAAGATGACAACACCCAAAAGCAGGGGCAGAGAAATGGGGACACAGGAATAGGCAGAGGCAGCCAGGGACAGAGCCAGACAGATGGAGATAGAGAACCTGAGACATAACGCAAGCGGGGACATAAGAAAGACAAAGAGACCAGGATTTGGAGACAGAGACAGAGAGGTGGAGACTGCCAGGGACGATGACCTGGAGGGGATGGACAGACATGAGGCACGGGCTGGCAGGGCTGGCGGTCCCCAGCCACAGCGAGATGCGGCCCAGGAGTGGCTCCCTCTCCCCGGGGCAGCCCACCGGACCGTGGCCTCTGCCGGGGAAGCCCCTGACCCCACTTCCCACCGCAGGGGACTCTCCGCCGCGTGGATGTCCAGCTGCTGGGCCAGCTGTGCGGCCTGTGGCTGGAGATAGGGGCGCTGCGGGAGGAGCTGGCCGCCGTCCTGGAAGAAGAGGAGGAGGCGAGCAGCGAGGAAGACTTGGAGAAGGAAAATGAGCCTCAGGGGAATTGGGGGGGAGGTGACCTGCAGGCCACCTGCCCAGCCCCACCCCCACGGCTCCCTGACTTTGAGATGACCATCTGAACCCCTGGTGAATGAGATGCAAACTTGCACCAAGAAGAGGAGAGATTTGCAGGTCAAATCCAATTTAATTTGGAATCAGCATGTGTTCCTTGAGCAAGGGCTTTTTCTGAAGGTGCCAGGGATGGCCCGGGATCGTTGGGTGTGTTTGCCTGTGATGTGGGCATGTCCCCGGCAGCCCTTAATGTCCCTTGGCTTGTGCTGCAGCTCTGCAGTCTCTGCCTCTTTCGTCATCTGGCCCCCGTATCTCTGTGTCCAGATCACCCTCTCCTTTTTCTTATGAAGACATCAATCATTGAATTTAGGGCCCACCCCAATCCCAGAGCACCTCATTTTAATTTGATTACTTCTGCAAAGACCTTCTAAATAAGGGCACATTCACAGTTACTGGGGGTCAGGACGTCAGTCCACCTTTTGGGGAGAAACAGCTCAATCCTCAACACAGCCCAAATATCCATCATCAAAAATCTTGTCTGTCCTCAGCAGCATCAAGGGATTGAGAGAAACCCTAGAATGAACTGAGACGCAGCATCAAGGGACTGAGAAAACCTCGACCAAAAGGGGGAAGAGTGAAATGAGACAAAATAAAGTGTCAATGGCTGAGAGATTCCAGAGTTGAGAGGTTGTCCTGGAGGTTATTCGTACGCATTAAATAGATATCACCTTGTTAGTCAAGATGTAATAGGCTGGAGGGAACTGTCTGAAAATGTAGAGCTGTGCTCCAGTAGCCATGTTTCTTGAAGATGATTGTATAATGATATAGCTTTCACAGTGTGACTGTGTGATTGTGAAAACCTTGTGTCTGATGCTCCTTCTATCTACCTTGTCAACAGATGAGTAGAACATATGGAATAAAAATAAATAATGGGGGAACAAATGTTAGAATGAATTTAGTTTGTAATGCCAGTGATCAATGAAAGGGAGGGGTAAGGGGTACGGTATGTATAATTTTTTTTCTGTTTTCGTTTTATTTTTTTTTCTGTTGTCTTTATTTCTTTTTTTGAATTGATGCAAATGTTCTAAGAAATCGTGATGATGAATATGCAACTATGTGATGATATTGTGAATTACTGATTATATATGTAGAACGGAATGATCAAAATGGGAATGTTTGCGTTTATTTGGTATTTTTTGTATTTTAAAAAAAAAATTTTTTTTAATTGAAAAAAAAATGTTGTCTATCCATTCAGTGGGATATGATTCAGCAGTAAAAAGGAATGAAGTCCTGCTGCTTGCTACAACATGGATGGACCTCAAAAACATTATATTAAGAGAAATAAGCCGGAAAGAAAAAGACACAGATGATTCCATTTGTATGAAATATCCAGAATAGATAGAACCCATAAAGACAGAAAGCAGATTAATACTGACAGGGCCTGTGGGGGTGGTGCAAATGGGGAGTGGCTGCCTAGTGGGTACAGGGTCTCCTTTGGGGGGGGGTCAAGAAAATGTTTTAGCACTGGGTAGAGGAGTTGGTTGGCCAATATTTTGAATAAATGCCACCAAATTGTGGGCTTTAAAATGATTGCATTTATACTATGTGAATTTTGCCTCAATTAAAAAAAATCCTATAAATTATAAAAAGAAAAGAAAAACAAGCTGCCTCCTTTTGTCCATTGGGGCCCCCAGGCCTGGGGGTGGGGTGGGCACAGGGTGGGTGCAGCCGAGGCTCCTTCCCCAACCCCGTCCTCCTGACATTGTGACCCAGGTCTGCAGCTGTGGGGGCCGGGGTGAGGCCCCACCACCCAGGAAGCGGGAAAGACGCCCCGGGGTGTGTGGCGAGCACGGCCTGCTCTTCCTCACTTGGTGGTGAACAGTGGCCGGGGAGTCAGGGTGTCTTGGGAGCCACATCCAGGCCAGGGTCTGGGTCGTGCTGCCTGAGTGCCAAGGTCCTGTGTGTCCTGGGGAGAAAGGGACCCAGGGTTGGCGCTGAGGGGAAGGTGCTCACCATTTAACAACAGCACGCAGGGGCCCTGATAAACGGGGGGAGAAGGGGGTGCTGCTCTGGACCTTGGCCCAGGCGGCAGAGGTGACATCTCTGGTGGGAGATGCTCCCGGGGTTTGACAGCGCTGCCCAGCCCCAGCAGTCCATCAGCACCCCATTTACTGACTCCGCCCGGCACCCAGGCCAGGTCGCCCCCCCCCCCCCCACTGGAAGGATTCACCCAGCACCGCAGGGGACAGCCCAGAGGGGCCAGTCAGGGTGGGAAGGCTAGTGGCTGAGGGGCCAGGAGAGGTAGCAGGCCCAGGCTTGACTATCAAGAAAGGGTTTCTGGTGGAGAACTGAAAGAATGAATAAAAGTGGGCCAGGCAAGGAAGTCTAGGAAGGGGATTACACAGGGAGAAAGCGCCTATGCCAAGCTGTGAGGCGCTGGGGCCTCAAGTGGCCCAGCCTTGTGATACTCAAAGTGTGGTCCGGGACCGGCACGGCTGGCCCTGCCTCTGAACTCTATCACTGCAGAACAAACGACCCCCAAACAGTCGTTCAAAAATAATGCCGACCCTTCCTGACCAAAAGAGGGAAAAGAAATGTAACAAAAGACGGTACCAGTGGCTAAGAGAGTTCAAATACAGTCGAGAAGCTACTCTGGAGGCTGTTCTTATGCAAGCTTCAGCTGGATAGTGCTGATTGCCATGGTTTGCCAGCTATGCTGGTTTGAAAGGATGTATGTCCCCTAGATAAAGCATGTTTTAATCTAAATCTCATTTCATAAAAGCAGAATAATCCCTATTCAATACTGTATGTTTGAAATTGTAATCAGATCATCTCCCTGGATGATGTGATTTAGTCAAGAGTGGTTGTTAAACTGGATTGGGTGATGACATGTCTCCACCCATTTGGGTGGGTCTTGATAAGTTTCTGGAGTCCTATAAAAGAGGAAACATTTTGGAGAATGAAGGCGATTCAGAGAGAGCAGAGTAGAATGATATAGCCACTAGAAGCAGAGTCCACCAGACGGCAACATTCTTTTTTAATCAGTTTTTAAATTTTTTTTAAAAATACCTAAAAAACACCAAACAAACGCAAATATTTGCAATTTTTATTATTCCGTTCTACATATATAATCAGTAATTCACAATATCATCACATAGTTGCATATTCATCATTATGATAATTTCTTGGAACATTTGCATCTATTCAGAAAAAGAAATAAAAAGAAAACAGAAAAAAAATTCATATATGCATACCCCCGTCCCTCCCCCTCACCAATCACCAACATGTTACTCTAAATTTATTTTACATTTGTTCCCCCTATTATTCATCTTTATTCCATATGTTTTACTCGTCTATTGATAAGGTAGATAAAAGGAGCATCAGACACAAGGTTTTCCCAATCACACAGTCACATTGTGAAAGCTATATCATTATACAATCATCTTCAAGAAACATGGCTACTGGAATACAGCTCTATATTTTCAGGCAGTTCCCTCCAGCCTCTCCACTACATCTTGGCTAACAAGGTGATATCTATTTAATGCATAAGAATAACCTCCAGGATAATCTCTCAACTCTGTTTGGAATCTCTTGGTCATTGACACTTTATTTTGTCTCATTTCACTCTTCCCCCTTTTGGTTGAGAAGATTTTCTCAATCCCTTGATGCTGAGTCTCAGCTCATTCCAGGATTTCTGTCCCACGTTGCCAGGAAGGTCCACACCCCTGGGAGTCATATCCACGTAGACAGGGGGAGGGTGATGAGTTTGCTTGTTGTTGTTGGCTGGAGAGAGAGGCCACATCTGAGCAACAAAAGAGGTTCTCTTGGGGGTGACTCTTAGGCCTAATTTTAAGTAGGCTTGACCTATCCTTTGTGGGGTTAAGTTTTGTATAAACAAACCCCAAGATTGGGGGCTCAGCCTATAGTTTTGGTTGTCCACACTGCTTGTGAGAATATCAAAAATTCAACTTGGTGAAGTTGAATTTCCCCCCATTCTCACCATTCCCCAAAGGGCACTTTGCAAATACTTTTTTATTCACTGTTCAAATCACTCTGGGATTTATTGGGGGTATCACTCTGGACAAACCAACAAAATCTCATGTTCTACTCAAGGTTCCATGAACTTATGGCGTGCAATTAAGCTGCCTACATAAGTTATATTAGGAAGTGCACTAGTCAAAATATAAATTTTGTACCAAATAAACATTTTTTGCTTTAGTCTCAAACATAAGTTGAAAATTTTAAATATTAATTACCATCTATTTTCAGCACCCTGCAGTAATGACATTCCTTTGTTCTTCCTCATGCAAAAATATTTTTTTAATTTGTACATTTAGTCACTATCATTATATACTCTAGGCATTCCTAGATTATGCCATCTCAGTCTTTATTGTCTATCTTTCTTTCTGATTTCATTTGTGCCCCCAGCCCTCCTCCCTCTATCATTCTCACATTCAGCTTCATTCAGTGTTTTAACATAATTGTATTACAGTTAGGTAGTATTGTGTTGTCCATTTCTGAGTTTTTACATTCAGTCCTATTGCACAATCTGTATCCCTTCAGCTCCAATTACCCAATATCTTACCCTATTTCTATCTCCTGATGGTCTCTGTTAACAATGAAATTCTCTAAGTTCATTCACTAATGTCAGTTCATATCAGTGAGACCATATAGTATTTGTCCTTCTGTTTCTGGCTAATCTCACTCAGCATAATGTCCTTAAGGTCCATCCATGTTGTTATATACTTCATATCTTTATTCTGTCTTACAGCTGCATAATATTCCATCGTATGTATATACCACACTGTGTTTAGCCACTCGTCTATTGATGGACATTTCGGCTGTTTCCATCTCTTCGCAATTGTAAATAATGCTGCTATAAACATTGGTGTGCAAATGTCTGTTTGTGTCCTTGCCCTCATGTCCTCTGAGTAGATATCTAGCAATGGTGTTGCTGGGTCATATAGCAATTCTATATTTAACTTTTTGAGGAACTGCCAAACTGCCTTCCACAGTGGTTGCACCATTTGACATTCCCACCAACAGTGGATAAATGCGGCTCTTTCTCCACATCCTCTCCAGCACTTGTCATTTTCTGTTTTATTGATAATGGCCATTCTGGTGGGTGTGAGATGATATCTCTCTGTGGTTTTGATTTGCATTTCCTTAATAGCCAGGGAAGTTGAGCATCTCTTCATGTGCCTTTTGGTCATTTGTATTTCCTCTTCTGAGAAGTGTCTGTTCAAGTCTTTTGCCCCTTTTGTAATTGGGTTGGCAGACAGCAACCTTTGGAGATGAAGAAGGAAAACACCTCCCGGTGAGCTTCATGAAACAGGAAGCCAGGAGAGAGCAGATGACGCCGCGTTCGCCATGTGCCCTTCCAGATGAGAGAGAAGCCCTGACTGTGTTCACCATGTGCCTTCTCACTTGAGAGGAAACCCTGAACTTCATTGGCCTTCTTGAACCTAGGTATCTTTCCCTGGATGCCTTTGATTGGACATTTCTATAGACTTGTTTTAATTGGGATAGTTTCTCAGCCTTAGAACTGTAAACTAGCAACTCATTAAATTCCCCTTTTTAAAAGCCATTCTGTTTCTGGTATATTGCATTTCCGGCAGCTGGCAAACTAAACACCAACCCCCAACCGACATCACTCCTGTTAACCCTAAAGAACACCAGGCCTCTATCTGAGATCCTACAAAAGTTTCATGCACTAAGTTTACTTTTCAGAATGCTAAAACCTTCAGAGAAGTCCTGAAACGCAGAGGTACCCGTCTCTCCAAGAACATCAAGCTGTTCCATGCCCCTAGCCCATATTGTTGCACCCCTTTTCAACACGAAAAAAGTTAAAACAGGCACAACCCAAATATACCTAAAGATTGGGAAAAGGAGAAGTTATGACAAGGAAGTTGGGATTTAACAAATGAGTATGACTACTGAATCATTATATTGATATTTCTTTTTAGTCTCCGATATCATGGAGGAGCTAGAAGGAAATAAGTGAAATTGTGGGACTGTAACCCATACCAAACTTTAAAATCTGTTCTATAACTACTGGTTAAAAATGTAGGTTGAAATTCATTGCTTTTTTGCATATATATTGTATTCCACAATAAAAAATACCTTAAAAAATAGACACACACAAAAATTTAAAATAATAATAATAATAATAAAAAGGACGGGCCACGGTGGCTCAGCAGGCAGAGTTCTCACCTGCCACGCCGGAGACCCAGGTTCGATTCCCGGTGCCTGCCCATGGGAAAAAAAATAGATATGCACATAAAGCGAAAACAAGGCAAAAAGAAATAGAAATGTAACCAAGAAGTTAGGATTTAGGGGATGATTATAACAGCTGAATCATTCTTTTTTACTTTCTGGTAAATTACAATGAACAGAGGGAATTATCTGAAACCTCTGAGCTGTAACCCAGCTGCCTTGATCTCTGATGATGATTGTATAACTATACAGCCTTTATCTTGTGACTGTAAAAATCTTGTGACTGACCTTCACTTATAGCCCTTTGTCCTGTTTTTCAACTTTAGAGTCTTATGATCACTAAAGACAGCCCCTGCTGCTTATTAATGAAGGGCCGTTAAATTGACCCAGAACTAACCCATCCCGATTACAAACCATCTCTAACCTCGTCATCTCGAACCACTGTGTTCATTCTCCTAAAACCTGCCCATCTTTTGGTACTATAAAACCATCAGAGTTACTGCAGTTTGGTGAGACCGAATTTTTTTAGGCTGATAGGCCGTCTGATCTCCAGCTTCGCGCCTAGCAGTAAACTCTTTCTTTGAAAAAAAACAAAACAAAACAGTGCCAACGTTTATTTTGCTTGTGAATCTGCAGTCTTTTGGGCTGGCTCCATGATGTCCAGGGCCTCAGCTAGAACCATCCAAAGGCACCTTCCCTCACGCGACTGGCCGATGACATGGCCGGGGCTGCTGTCCTCTTCCTGTGTATCAAAGACTTGGGAGGGAGCCGGGCGGAAGCCACATGGTTCTGCGGGGCTGGGCCCTGGAAGTCACACAGTGACTTCTTATTTTTTTATTGCGAAATCTTCACACACATACAGTCCAGATATGGTGTGCTATCAGTGACTCACAATATCATGACACAGTTGTGTATTCATCACCACGATCATTTTTAGAACATTTGCATCACTCCAGAAAAGAAATGAAAAAGAAAAAATGCATATATCCCATATCCCTTACGTCTTCCTCTCATTGATCACTAACATTTCAATCTACCCAACATTTACCCTTTATTCCCCCTTATTATTTATTTATTATCCTTATTTTTTTTTACTCATCTGTCCATAACCCAGGTAAAAAGGAGCATTAGACACAAGGTTTTCACAATCACACGGTCGCACTGTAAAAGCTATATAGTTATACAATCGTCTTCAAGTAGCAAGGCTACTGGAACACAACAGTTTCAGGTACTTCCCTCAAGCCATTTCAATACACCATGAACTAAAAGGGGATATCAATGTAATGCATAAGAATAACCTCCAGGATAACCTCTCAATTTTGTTTGAAGTCTCTCAACCACTGAAACTTTATTTTGTCTCACTTTTCTCTTCCTCCAAGGGAAGTTTCTCTCAATCCCTTGATCTGGGTCTCAGCTCATTCTGGAAAGTTCTGTCCCACATTGCCAGGGTGATTTACACCCCTGAGAGTCATGTCCCGCATAGCAGGAAGGGCAGTGAGTTCACCTGCCGACTTGGCTTAGAGAGAGAGGCCACATCTGAGCGACAAAAGGTTCTCTGGGGGTGACTCTTAGGCATAATTATAAGTAGGCTTAGCTTCTCCTTTGCAGGAATAGGTTTCATAGGGTCGAACCCCAAGATCAAGGGCTCAGCCTTTTGATTTGGTTGTCCCCACTTCTTGCGAGAATATCAGGAATTCCCCTGATAGGGAAGTTGAATATTTCCTCCTTTATCCCTAGTCCCCAAGGGGGCTTTGCAAATACTTTTTTATTCGCTGCCCAAATTACTCTGGGATATATCGGGACATCATACCAATCTGTAGAAACCAACAAGATCTCATGCCCTAATCAAGATTCCAGGGTGGGCCACGGTGGCTCAGCAGGTAAGAATGCTTGCCTGCCAAGCCCAAGGACCCGGGTTTGATTCCTGGTGCCTGCCCATGTTAAAAAAAAAGAAAGAGAGATTCCATGTACTTAATGGTGTTCAACTAAACTGGCCATGCAAGTTAGATTAGGTAATGCGCTGCACAAAATATAAATTTTCATGCAGTAACTTTTACCACATTCCATTTGGGGAGGCAGTTCTGCAGTTCTGGATTACCTCTTCACGGGGGTGTGTGAGGTTCTGGAAGAGCACATGGAATGCAAATATTGCCATGATTATTTTTGGAAACACACTGGAAGCTTGTGAGACTTGCTGACTCTCAGGTCCTACACCAGCCCTACCAAATGAGAATCTGCATTTAATAAAATTCCTGGGTGTGCTGGTTTGAAACAGTTATGTACCCTAGAAAGACCATGCTCTTTTAATCCAATCTTTTGGGGGCAAACTCATTACTTAGGGTTGGAACCATCTGATTAAATTGTTTCCTTGGAGATGTCAAACTCCTAATTGTGGGTGGGACCTTTAGATGCGATTGCTTCCACGGTGCTATGACTGCCCATTCAAGGTGGGTCTTAATCCACTGACCGGAGTCCTTTAAGAACTCACTCGTGGAGGAGAGGAGCCAGACAGAAATACTCCCGGTGCTAAGCAAAGACTTACAGAAATAGCCAGAACCTGGAGACAGTCAAGGAAAGCTAAGAGATTAAATCCAGAGTTTGCCACTGAGAAGCTACGTGAGGGCCCACAGACACTTGGAGAGAAAGCTGCTGGAATCAGAAGCTGGAAGCAACAATCCGGGAGCAAGGACCTCAGATGCCAGCCACGTGCCTTCCCCGCTGACAGAGGTGTCCTGGCTGCCCGCTGCCTTTCCTCCGAGAAGGTATCCTCCTGTTGGCACCTTAATTTGGACTTAGAATTGTAACTTGTAACTTAATAAATCCCCTTTACAAAAACCAATCCATTTCTGGCATATTGCATTTAGCAAATGGAAACACTAGGTCCTTCATATGTGTTTTATGTTTGAGAAGCGCTGTCCCAAGTCACATGTACGACCCACCTTGCTTGGAGCAGGGGTGGGGGGGCATGAGTACATTTGGAAAGCTGCTTTGGGAGGGTGAACTAAAGGGGTCTCAAGTGGTGGTTGGGGCTGCACCAGGGCAAGGTGAAGGGGAGGGGAGGAGGTCCCGCTGGGGGAGGCTCACGAGTGGGCAGGCTGGGGACCCCGAATGGCTGGGCTGGGCTGGAGAAGGAGGCAGCGGGACGAGGCGCAGGGTGTCGGCTTGGGGACTGGCGGATGGGGTCACAGAGGAGAAGTGGGTTCGGGGGCAGCTCACACATGTGGCTCTGCTGCACCCTGAGGGCATGTGCGGGAGATGTGCTGGTCTCGTGGAGAACACACATGGATGTATCCATGGGAAGCACCCCTGCCCCACAGAAGAATATTGGATGTGAGGTGGCTGGCTGTATGTTTGGGGTGGGGGTGGGAGGAGCCGGGCTTGTCTGCTCCAGTCACCGCTGGTCCTGCAAGCCCAATACCCTAAGTCCCTGGGGTACTACCTTCAGCCTGAGAAAATATTAGACACCTCTGGCCAGACTGTCTCAGATGTTTCGGGTTATTTAGGCTCATGGCCAGAGTTTGAGGGCCTGGATGCCCTAAGATCAGAGGTAGGTGCTCCTGGGTTAGAGGTCAGGGGACTGGGAACCTGAGTCTCTGGAGGTTAGAGGTCAGGGGCTGGGCTTCTTGGTCTCTGGGGATTACAAGTCAGGGAACTGGATCACCTGGTCTCCATGGCTGCATGACTCTGGCCAAGTGGCCACCACTGGCCTCTCCACTAGTAAGTAGGGATGATGATGGCAGAGTGAAGATGCAAAGGTAACCCACTGGACGTGCTTGGTCCAGGGCCTGGCATGGAGACAGGGTAGCCAGGAAGTAAGGTGGGCTGGGAGGCTGGTACCTGCTCTGCAGCCTCTGCCCAGGGCTGCACTTCTCACTTATTCCACAAATGTTTGCTGAGTGCTCACTCTGTGCTAGCCTTGGTGAACACCGGGGACACAGGGAAAGTCCAAGGAGACAAACAGAAAAGACAGGAATCGCAGTAGCTAACTCTCACGGGGAGGTACGGTGGGTGTGTGGGTACCCGGACCCTCCCCTCCTCCCCATCAGCGCCCCTGCCTGGGCGGAGGGTTTGATAAACCTCCTAAAGGAGGGCAGAGTGAAGTGAGCCTTCCCCAAGATCAGCCTGTAGAGGTGGGGTTCCAACCCCGTCTGGGGATCAGTACTAATCCCCCCGCCCAGCCCCCTACCCCAAGTCACAGGTCCTGAGGCTGCCCTGGACACCAGTCCAATGCCTCCTCTCCGCCCCTCGTCGGGCTCCCCTCAATCTGAGAGTCCCCCCTCAATCTGAGAGTCCCCCCTCAGTTCCTCTCCTCCGTCCCTCAGCTCCCCCCTCCACGCCCCTGCCTCTCCGGTTATCTCCTCTAAAGGGCACCGTCACAAGGGCTACTGAGCCCTCCACGTGTGGCCGGCCTGCATGGCGATGCTGAAATGTAAACCACACACCGACTTCAAAGTCTTAGCGCGGAAAAAAGAATGTAAGCTAGCCCCTTCAAATTACTTTTGTTGATTATGCGTTAAATGCCATTTTGGACGCATCGGGTTCAATAAGATATGTTACGGACATTATCAATAAAATATGTTACCGAAATTATCTCCACCTGTGTCTGTCTGATTTTTTTTTCAGCGTGGCAACGAGACAATTTAAAAATTACGTGATGCGGGGCTCACGCGTTCCTGTGGGACGCACGCCTGCGGGGGAGTCCCGCGTCCACCAGGGGGCGCCCACTCCGGGCTGCCGAGAAGCGGTATCGAGCTGGGTGGGGCAGCGTCTGAGGCCCTCTGGGGAGCCGACGCCTTCAGACACGAGGGGCTCCACACGGGGGAGAGACTCCAAGTGTCTAGAGCTCGGCTACGTTCTACGTTCTACGTTCTACGTTCGGCTGAATGTGGCCCCAAAGCTGCCTGCGAACGTCACTGTAGAGGACAGAAGGCCACGCATGCTTCTTTATATGGCGACGGGAAAAGGGTGGACAGGAGGTCAGGCTGCTAAGTATTTTTAACTTAATTCAGAGTTTGACGTGAAGCTATTAACTTTTTTTTGTTGTTGTTAGCACAAGGCATTATTTAAAAAAAATTTTTTTTTAAATACCAAAAAGCACCAAACAAATGCAAACATTCTTAACTTTTGGTCATTCCGTTCTACATGTATAATCAGTATCTTCACATGGTTGCATATTCATCATCGTGCTCATTTCTTGGAATATTGGCATCTATTCAGAAAAAGAAATAAAAAGAAAACAGGAAAAAATTTATACATACCATACCCCGTACCCCTCCCTTTCATTGATCACTAGCATTTCAAACTAAATTTATTTTAACATTTGTTCCCCCTATTATTTATTTTTATTCCATATGTTCTACTCGTCTGTCCATAAGGTAGATAAAAGGAGCATCAGACACAAGGTTTTCACAATCACACAGTCACATTGTGAAAGCTGTATCATTATACAATCATCTTCAAGAAACGTGGCTACTGGAACACAGCTCTACATTTTCAGGCAGTTCCCTCCAGCCTCTCTATTACATCTTGAATGACAAGGTGATATATACTTAATGCTTAAGAATAACCTTCAGGACAACCTCTCGACTCTGTTTGGAATCTCTCAGCCATTGACACTTTATTTTGTCTCATTTGTCTCTTCCCCCTTTGATCGAGAAGGTTTTCTCAATCCCTTAATGCTGAGTCTCAGCTCATTCCAGGATTTCTGTCCCACGTTGCCAGTAAGGTCCACACCCCTGGGAGTCATGTCCCACGTAGACGGGGTGGTGGGGGTGGGGGTGGTGGGGGGTGGTGAGGGTGGTGAGTTTGTGTTGGCTGGAGAGAGAGGCCATATCTGAGCAACAAAAGAGGCTCTCTTGGGGTTGACTCTTAGGCCTAATTTTAAGTAAGCTTGACCTATCCTTTGTGGGGTTAAGTTTCATATGAACAAACCCCCAAGACTGGGGGCTCAGCCTATAGCTTTGGTTGTCCACACTGCTTGTGAGAATATCAAGAATTCAACTTGGGGAGGTTGAATTTTTCCCCATTCTCACCATTCCCCAAAGGGGACTTTGCAAATACTTTTTTATTCACTGTTCAAATCACTCTGGGATTTATTGGGGCATCACTCTGGACAAACCCACAAAATCTCATGTCCTACTCAAGGTTCCATGTAATTTTATGGTGTTCAATTAAGCTGTCCACGTAAGTTATAATAGGAAGTGCACTAGTCAAAATATAAATTTTGGTACCGAATATTTTTTGCTTTAGTCTCACACAGTAAGTTGAAATTTTAAAATATTAATTCCCATCTATTTTCAGCACCCTGCAGTAATGACATTCCTTTGTTCTTATGCAAAAACGTTCTTTAAATTTGTACATTTATTTAAATTTGTACATTTAGTCACTATCGTTATACACTCTAGGCATTCCTAGATTATACCATCTGTCTTTATCGTCTATCTTTCTTTCTGATTTCATTTAGCACAAGGTATTTTTTGCATGCTATATTGCTCACTGAATTTGCCAGGAATGCCACCAGCATACAAATCAGGTGGAGGCTGTCCTCTATTCTGTTTAGAAACTGAGAGTTTTGTACCATTTCAGAAAAACTGTCAGCAGTGACGACAACACTGTCGATTAATTTTTTTTTAATTACTCTTTTCTGTCGAGTTTTCATCACTAACCTGTAAGACCAAGGATGTTTGCCCCCCAAATTTTAGAACAGCAGGAAAAGCTCTCGCTCACCCCCTTCCCTCCCTGAAGGAAGGCTTTGGTGGAGCAGGAGTGTGGAAGCCAGAGAGGAGGGAGGGAGCGCAGGTGGGTCCGTGTGGTGGCGAGGGGTGGGGGGTGGGGGGCTGCGTGCTGGCCTAACCCGCAGACCTGAGACCGCGGAGAGCCTGAATGGACCAGTGCGTAATGACCAGGGAGGCCCGACCTTCTTCCTGCAGCGATCTGTTCAGGCAGCAGGCCACTGTCACCAGCAAACACCCAGAAAGTCAAACCTCCATCTCTGTGACAACCCCAAACAGCCAGGACTCCACCGATAACTGTCAGCTTCCCTGATTTCTGCCCCCACTTCCAACTCAGCACCAAGTGTGGAAATCCCGGTGGGCTCCCTGCCCTAACCCATCACCCAGGGTGCTCACTCCAGACCCCTCCCCCCCCAGCCCCCCAGCCTTCAGTCAGGGAGCGCCTGGAGTCTCCTTTTCCTGCTGTGGTGCTTTCCCACGCCTCTGCCTGCCTTTGAGTCTTTGCCAAACCTGAGTCATGGGGCTGACTCCCTGGTCTAGCAAGCGCTGAATGAACAGGCTTTGTTCTCATTTGGCGGGTCTTCATTTATTTTCACGTTGTGATCTCATTTAGAAAAAGGGTCCTGCAAATATAATTATGACTACAATAATTGCAATTTTGAGATGAGGTCAATCTGGATAATCTGGGTGGGCCGCAAATCCAATGACAACTGTCCTTACAAGAGACAGAGGAGAAGATGCCATGTGAAGACGGAGGCAGAGATTGGAGTGAGGCAGCCACAAACCAAGGAATACCAGGAGCCCCCAGAGTCTGCAGAGTCAGGAAAGATTCTCCCCTAGAGCCCCTGGGGCAGGCATGGCCCTGCCCACGCCTTGGTCTTGTACTTCTGGCTTCCAGAACTGTGAGAGGACACATTTCTGTTATGTAAGACATCCAGGTGGTATTAATTTGTTCAGGCACCCTAGGAAACTAATTGGGGGGTGGGGAGGGGAGAGAGGGCAGAATGGGGGGAGGGCCTGCTCTGGGAGTCAGGTGCTGAGCAGAAAGAGTGACCCGCCCCCCCCTTAGAGAGGACGCTGGCCTGGGGTGTCAAGGGCCAAGAGGGTGATGAGGGCATCCACACACATGGAGTTAGAGGCAGGCAGGGAGCCTTGAGGTGGGACTTGGTCTCACTGCCCGATTATAGTAAAAACTGGTCAGCAGAGCCCTAAAAGAAGCCCCATTGGATTTCTTGGGTGCTGAGTAGATTCTAGCAGCCCCCATCTTACAACAGCGTCTCTGCCTCCCACTGAGGACAGAGTCAGTTACTCCTCCAAGGAGGTGATAATTCCTCCCTTTGCCTGCTGGTCTCTTGGCAGAAGGAGCTCAAAGAGCCCAGGAAGCAGTCGTAGGATAGTTTGACAGAAATCCTGCTGTGTCCCCTGGCGAAATCATTTCCTCTCCAGGACGCAGGCCCTCTCAACTTACAGATCTGAAAGTTACAGGGATGAGAAGCACACGTTTTCTGAGTGCGTTGCCAGGAGTGAAGGCGAGTGGGAACATTCCTGCTTACCTCCCCTGGTTCCCAGACCATGTGTTCTACCTCTGGAGAATGCAAACACCGGTAGTTGCTATGGTAGGTTGGATTATCTACCCCGACGAACACATGGGCTTCATCTGGACGTGCTTCCTTCTGAGATGAACCCACTGTACATAGGACCTCTTGAAGAGGTGACTTGGGGGTAAGGTGTGGGCCATCTGAGGGAGGGTGGGTCTTCATCTGGATTACTGGGGACCTAGAAAGAGAACTGAGAAGTCACAGAAGCCAGAAAGGAGAGGACATTGCATGTGATGGGAAAACCAAGGAACCCCAAGGCAAGGCAGCACTAAAACTCTACCAAACCCCAGAGGACCTTCTGGCCTCTGAATCCATAAGACAATAAATTCCTGTTTTTATATATATATATATATATATATATATATATATATATTTTTTTTTTATTGACAAAACATAACATTCTTAACATATGAACATTCCATAATTAATGTACAATCAATGGCTCACAATATCGTCACATAGCTGTATATTCATCACCATTATCATTTCTTAGAGCATTTGCATCACTGCCAAAAAAGAAATAAAAAGAAAAAACTCATGTGTGGTAGTTAGATTCAGTTGTCAACTTGGCCAGGTGAAAGCACCTAGTTCTGTTGCTGTGGACATGAGCCAATGGTAGGTGAATCTCATCTGTTGCTAATTACATCTGCAGTTGGCTAGGAGGCGTGTCTGCTGCAATGAGTGACGTTTAACTTAATTGGCTTGTGCTTAAATGAGAGAACGCAATGTAGCACAGTTTAGCAGCTCAGCATTCCTCATCACAGCACTTGCAGCTCAGCCCAGGCCTTTGGAGAAGTCACCCCAGGGAAAGTTGTTGGAACCCAGGGGCCTGGAGAGAAGACCAGCAGAGACCATCCTGTGCCTTCCACGTAAGAAAAGAGCCTCAGTGGAAGGTTAGCTGCCTTTCCTCTGAAGAAACAACAAAATAAATCCCCTTTTATTAAAAGCCAATCCGTCTCTGGTGTGTTGCATTCCAGCAGCTAGCAAACTAGAACATCATGCATACATACTCCTTACCCTTCCCTCTCACTGACTACTAGTACCAATATATTTTAATCTTTGTTCCCCCTATTTTTTTTCTATACCCCTTACCATTCCCTTTCATTGGTCACTAGTATTTCAATGTACCCGATTTATTTTAACATTTGTTCTCCCTATTATGTATTTATTTTTAATCCATATTTTTTACACATCTGTCCATACCATAGATAAAAGCATCAGATACAAGGTTTTGCATTCACACAGTCACATTGCGAAAGCTATATCATTATACTGTCATCTTCAAGAAACATGGTTATTGGAACACAGCTCTACAGTTTCAGGTACTTCCCTCCAGCCTCTGTAATCCACTTTAAAAACTAAAATGGGGATATCTGTATAATGTGTAAGAATAACCTCCAGGATAACCTCTTGACTCTGTTTGAAATCTCTCAGCCACTGACACTTTATTCTGTCTCATTTCTCTCTTCCCCCTTTCAGTCAAGATTTTCTCAATCCTTTGATGCTGACTCCTAGCTCATTCTAGGATTTCTGTCCCACATTGCCAGGAAGGTCCACACCCCTGGGAGTCATGTCCCACGTAGACGGGGGGAGGGCAGTGAGTTTGCTTGCTGTGTTGGCTGAGAGAGAGGCCACAGAGCAACAAAAGAGATTCTCTGGGGGCGACTCTTAGGCCTAATGTTAAGTAGGCTTAGTCTATCCTTTGCAGGGAGAAGTTTCATATGAACAAACCCCAAGACTGAGGGCTCGATCTATTGACTTGGTTGTCCCCACTGCTTGTGAGAATATCAAGAATTCTCCAAATGGGGAAGTTGAATTTTCCCCTTTCTTACCATTCTCCCAAGGGGACTTTGCAAATACTTCTTCATTCATTATTCAAATTATTCTGGGATTTATCAGGGCATCGCACTGGATAAACCTACAAAATCTCATGCCCTATTCAAGGTTCCATGTACTTATGGTAATTAATTAAACTGTCCATATAAGTTATGTTAGGAAATGCACTAGTCAAAATACGAATTTTATACCAAGTAAAGATTTCTCGTTTTAGTTTCACATAGAAGTTGAAGTTTCAAAATATGAATGACCATCTATTTTCAACACCTTGCAATATTAACATCCCTTTGTTCTTCTGCATGCAAAAAACATTTTTTAATTTGTACATTTAGTCACTATCCTTGTACACTCTAGGCATTCCTAGATTATACCATCTCAGTCTTTATCGTCTACCTTTCCTTCTGGTTTCATACGTGCCCCCAGGCCTCTTCCCTCTATCATTCTCACATTCAGCTTCATTCAGTAATACCTTCTTTTTGTTTTGTTTTTTGTTTTTTTTTGCATGGGCAGGCACCAGGAATCGAACCCAGGTCTCCAGCATGGCAGGCGAGAACTCTGCTTGCTGAGCCACCTTAACCCACCCTAATACCTGTTTTTAAAACCAAAATCAGCTTGTGGTATCTGTGACAGCAGCTTAGGCAAACTAAGACAATGGCCGTTGACTTAAAGTGCATTCAGCGTCTGCAGGACAGTGCCCCAGCCTCACAGCCACTCCAAGATGGTGCCTCTGCTGCACCTTTAAGCAGCCATTCCAGAGTCTGTCAGGCTGGAGACTGCTGGGCGGTACCCGTGTGGTAGAACCAGTGGATGCTGTGATCACGTGCCCAGTGCTCCTTCCTTTGCTATAAAGTGGGTCTCTTGGACCAAGGGGATGTCTTACCGTAGACACTCTGAGCCTCCGAAAATGTTGCCGGGTGAGGCACTGAGGGCAGGAAAGGCAAATCCATCCTCAGACGACGTCTCAGTCACAGGCAGGATGAAACATTGACCTTTGCAGGATGGGAGGAATCTAATGCAACCAACTTGCCAGTAAGTGGCTGGTTGGCCCTTCTTGAAGACTGGTATCCTATTGCTGGTCCAGTGCGGCCTCTGTGGCCGGCAGGTTGGGCACCAAGCTCAACCAGCACAGCGAGAGAGCCTGCACAGTTTCCATCTCTTCTACCATTCGTGACCCATTGTGTAAAGCCCTGTGCCAGCTGAGGACCAGTTTCCTCTCGTCACTGTCCATCTATCAAGGCTTCTCATGGGTGGGAGTGTACTGCAGCCTTTGCCGTTTTTATCTCACAGGCACTTACTGAGCTGACACATCTGAGAACCAAGATCAGACCTTTTCCTTCTTCGGTGACTGGTCGGAGGGAACTCCCCATGCGTTCATGGGTGTGAGCTGAGGGAGAGATATCAGTGCAAGAAGTGTAGGTGAGGATCTGGGCTGCCTGTCCATGCCTCTTTCTGGATGTAACACTTCAATTTCATTGTGGATTTACCTGATCTTCTGATTTCATGGGTTTGATAGAACCCAGGTCATGATGAGAAGTTCTGGCTACCTGGCTACTTTGTGTCCATGTCCATCACTCTCAAGACCTGGAAACATGCCAGAAACTGCTTCCCTATTGCCATAGAAAGCTTGACCTTGTTCCAATATTGAGGCATCTGCACTGCAACTTTCTTTTTTTTTTTTTTTTTTTTTTTTAAAGGAAAGACAGAGAGAAGGAAGGAAGGATAGAAGGAAGGAAGGAAGGAAGAAAGGGAAACATTTTTTTTAAACATTTTCTTGTTTTATTGTATTCTGTTTCTCCGTTTTTTGTTACATGGGCTGGGGCCAGGAATTGAACCGAGGTCCTCCGGCATAGCAGGCAAGCACCTTGCCCGCTGAGCCACCGCGGCCCGCCCAACTGCAACTTTCTTATTGGTCTTGACTGAGGATCCACAAAGCATCTTTCATTCTTCCACTATGGATTAGAGGGAGTTACTAGATGAAATAACTTGTCCTTTCTTTAGTTTGGAGGTTTTGTCCAGTATGCCCTAGACCACTGACCTCTAAAAACTTCATAGATGTAGCAGGTTTCTGGAGAGTCATATTTGGCTTTACATTGTGGACAGCTAGAGCTGAGCCTGCCACCAGTGTCATTATCATCAGTGGTACTTGTTAGGACATCCAGTTCCCCCCTTTGGAGCTCACATGTCTTATAAAAGCATTCAGAATATGCCCCAGTTCTTGCTTATCAGGTCATTTCCCATCAAACAGACGAGTGTGATGCTCTGCAGGATGTCCAGAACGGGCCGGATCCCTCTGGGCTGTTTTGTGGCAGACAGTGAGAGACCAAATGTCTACAGTTGTTGGTCCCAGGTAAATGCAGACTCTTGATGAGTTTTGAAAAGAGTGTATTGGCCATATCAATACCTACATACACATACTCAAGAACTAATGACTGCTGTAGCAAAGATACGTCTGACATGGTAGCTGCAAGTGGGGCTTCAACTTGGTCATATTTGTTGTTTTTCACTATTATTCACCATGATCCATCTGGATTTTGGAGGGGTCAGACTGGTAAATTAAATGGGGATATGATGGGACCCATCACCTTGGATCCTTAAGTCTTTGAGAGTGCACTCATCTCTGCCACTTCCCCTGGAATGTGATAGTTAGTTTTCATTTATTACATTGTACCAGGGGCAGGGGTGGATGGAGTTGGAGGTTTCCATTTGGTTTTTCCCTCTACAATAATTCTCACCCCGCAGGTCAGTGAACCGCTGTGAGGCGTCTCCCAGCTGCGTGTCCATTCCAGTGACACATCCAGAAGACAAGTGGGCAGATATATGAACGACAGTTCACAGAAAAAAAATTTTTTAAATGGCTCTTGGACACATAAAAAGAAAACCCAGCCTCACGTGTATGGGTGAAATTGACACTGATGTCTTCCTGGGGTGGTGAGCCTATCACACAATGCAGTGGGTTCAAATGAGCAAACATCCCCAGGATTGAGAACACAGCGTGCGGTGATGAGAACCCTCCCCCTCCGTTCTGGGGGGCCCAGAGATTTGTACAAACTCTGTGGAATGTTATTTGTCAAAGTCTATAAAAATTTAAAATATACATCCCCTCTACCTTCAATGAATTCATTACACTCACAGTCATGAAAAATGACACCTGATCATGGGTATTCACTGTAGCAACGTTTTAATAGCAAAATACTGGCAGCAACCTAAAGCTTCACCAGCACAAAGCAATTAAAAGGTTATATGATGTCTACATAAGAGACTAAGATGCCTACTGTATAAAAAATGCCTTCTTTGATCTCCATGTCGTGTTTAATTATATCCTGGAAGGAACATCTAGGCAAACTATGCTTTTTATATCATACTGATCTTTTTGAACTTAAGAGTTGAGTTTGTATGTATTTTCCTAGATTGCTGGTATTGTGGATTTAATCCTTCTGTCTTATATTGTATTTTCTATTTTTTCCCCCACTTTTCAGGGTGCATGGTCAACAATGAGATCACCTCTAATTACATCAACTCGAGCCATTGTGTTCATTGTCTTAAAACCTGCCTATCTTTTGATACTATAAACTATCAGAATTACTGCAGTTTGGGGAGTTTTTAGATTTTTAGGATCTGATCTCCTGCTTCGCATCTGGCAATAAATTCTCTCTTTGAAACCCTGGTGTCTCAGGAATTGGTCATTTGAGCACATCGGACAGAGAACCCATCACCTTTGTCTGGTAACACCGCCTTCCTTCCGACAGGCTAAACTTCCCTGCCTGCCTCCTGGGCCTGCCCACCCCGTCTTTTACCGTGAAAGCCCCGGCACCATCACCCACCCTGGTTTCAGCGACCATCTAGCAGGACCTGCCATCCCCAGGCCGCACAGGACTTCTGTTAAAGCCCGAAGCCTTCAGCTAGTTACCCTGAGTTATGCATTAAGAGTTAACCTGAGGGGTGCAAGAATAGTAAAGTGATAGAATTCTCACCTGCCATGCAGGAGACCTGGGTTCGATTCCCAGCTGTGTGCTTCCGCCCCCCCCCCAAAAAAAAAATTCAACCGATGGTGCTGCAGCATGGGGATAGTCACATGGAAAAAGAATGAAATGTGATCCCCACCATACAGCATACAAAAAATAAAAGAGTTAAAGTGAGGGCTCTCATTCCCCTTCCTGAACTCCATTTAACACTCCTTAACCTCAGGCTCTTTCTTTATTTTATCCAAACATCCTGCTGAGAGACTTTTGCTTCCACCTGAAAATGCTCTTGTGTGCCCGGTACCCTAAGAGGCTTCAAAAGAATAGAGTTTAGGTTTCCGTGTTTACACAGCGAGACATTTCAATATCATGCTCTCACTTGTGCAGATTCTTGGGGGTCGTTATTCAGCCCGTAATTGTTTGAAGAGAAGTTCATTGCTCCGTCCTCGTAGGAAGAAGGGTTTTAATAAACAAAGCCACTTGAGTCCCGTGTAGTTATTGTGGTAAAGCGTTTCCCATGCGACTGTACCTCCTTCAGCCCCCCAGCCCTGTAGGGGTGTCCCAGCCTCCTCGCCCCTGACATAGCTGCCGTGTCAGACCTCATGGCTGCAGAGGGGTGAGGGTCGAGTGCCAGTGTGCTCGGGCACCACGGCAAACGCTTCTGGGCCAGGTGTCCTTATTGTGTGAGTTGCTGAGCACAAGTCATCCCTTTACTTCTGTCAAAATAAAATTCAGGATGGGTTTGGCCCTTTCTGATCAAAAAGGTGGAGTGAGAAGGCACTGCAGAGCCAGTGTTCCCACAAGAGCTTTGTAGAGCCTGCAAGAACAGGCAGAAACGTCTTTATCAAAGCTCCAGAAAACAGTTAAGGGATGGCAGTAACAGGGTGTGTGGTGAATAAAGAGAAAGGCTACTTAAAAGCAGTGGGATCTCATAGCTCCCGGCCTGTCCCATGCCCCACTTCTCACAGGCTTGGGTGGAGCCTCTGGCTGGCAGATCCCTGGGTCCAGTTCCATAGGGAAGAGCGTAACCCTAGGGCATGCATTGGCAGCGTATATTTCTGGCACAATCTCTCTGGCAGTGGCCTGAGTGATGCATCTTCCTAGAACTTGTCCTGTGTGTAGAAGACAGTTCACAGAGCCATCTACAGAATGAAGAGGGAGAGCAGTCAAGCGGCTGCCCGCAGAAGGGATTGCTGGCTGCAGGACATACAGTGCAGTGCTTGGGACCATGAGGAAACTAAAAAGAGTTTCTAAAAAGAGAGGCATATTTACCCAAGTCAGCAGAGGATTCCCAGGGCCAAATGCACATACCCAAGACAAGTTTAGGTTTCCATAAGCAATGAGACATTTAAGTATCTTGTTTGCACTATTGCAGATATTGGGGGCTACTTTTCAGCCCAGCATTATTTGACAAGAGGCATGGGCTGAAAGGTTCAGGGAGGCCCCTATGCTGCAGCCTAGGGCTGTTCTCTAAATTCATTGTAGGGATAAACTTGGAAGGAGCTCCTGGCACACCGCAATTTGCAGAGACTGGGAAAGGTGCTTTCTTCTTTTTTTTTTTCTTTCTTCTTCTTATTTTTTTTTTAGGCCTTGCCATTCAAGGAAAACTCTGTCATAACACAGGCTGCATTCAGGTTTAAGAAATAGATACTGCAGAGTCTAAATTCCAATGATAGCATGTTAAATATGAAAATGTCTAGGTTTCCATAACATGAAGTGATGTCCCAGGTAAAGGAGAGAATGAAAGAGGTAGAAGCCATCAATGAGGACAACAACACTCGGCACATACCTGAAAAAATCTTTTTTAAAAATGGTCAAATATGCTCAAAGAGCTAAAGGAAAATATGGACACAGAAGTGAAGGAAATCAGGAGCACGGTAGATGAACACAAAGAGAATGTCAATAGAGAGATGAAAATTTGAAAAGGAATCAAACAGAGCTGAAGACCACATTCAGAAAGTTAAAATTCTCTAAAGGGTTGAGCAGCAGATTGGAAAGATTGGCAGAAGAAAGAATCAATGATTCTGAAGGTAAGACAATGGACTCATCCAGCCTGAGGGGTAGAATGAAGAAAAGTGGACAGAGTCTGAGGAAATTGCACAACACCATCGAGTGTACCAAATCTACACATCGTGGGAATCCCAGAAGGAGAAGAAAGAAAGAAATGGGCACAGGATATTTAAAGAAATAATAGCTGAAAACTTCACAAGTATAATAAAATGCATGAATATACCCACCCAAGGTATCCACACAGGATAAACTCAAATAGGCCCACACCTACGTGTTCTGATCCAACTCTCAAATGCCAAAGATAAAGAGAGACTTCTGAAAGTTGCTATGAGAGAAGCAACATGTCACAAACAAGGGAGCCTCGAGAAGATGAAGTGTTGATTTTTCATCAGAAACCATGGAAGTCAGAAGGCAGTGGGATGACATTTTAAAAATGCTGACCACAAAAAAGGGCCAACCACGAATTCGGTATCTGGAAAAATTGGCTTTCAGAAATAAGGGAGCGATTGAGACATTCCCAGATAAACAAAAGCTGAGGGAGTTCGTCACCACGAGACTGGCCCTACATGAGGTGCTAAAGAGGGTCCTGCAGGTTGAGAGGAAAGGGCATACGACTGAAGACGTATGAAGAAATAATGTTGCCTGGTAAAGATAAAGGCGTGAGTAAATGTAAATACAAGTACTATTGTATTTTTTATTTGTGACTCCACCTTCTCCTTTGTACAGGATATAAAAGGCAAACGTAAAATGCAATGACAGGAGATGATTGTGGGAAGATGGTGGAGTAGGAAGATTCAGGAGTCAGTCCCTCCACCCACATAGCCAGAGAACTGGTAGGAGCTGTCTGGATTAACTATTTTGAAACTCTGGAGCAGCATCCAGGGAGGAGCTGGATGAAGCTAGTAAATTGCAATAAATACCAGTGAATTTCACCCTCCCTGCAGCAGCTACCAACCCCTTCCCCCAGCCTCATGGTGGCCAGCAGAGGGGACTGGAGCTCACAGTGGGATATAAAGGTAAGTCCTCCAAACTCCAGGGGTGTGTAGTCCCATCACAGATCTCTACTTTTGATCAGCTACTTCGGATTGCTGGGGGCTGGCTGTGAGTGCAGCCATTGTTTGAACACTCTGTGGACAAAGGTCCAGTGGAATTTTAAAGACAAAGCTACAGAAAACATTTAAAGGGCTGCATTGTTCATACAAGTGCTGAATCAAGAAAATGCACCTTCAAAAGCTATAGAAGAAGATCCTGGTGCCCTCAGTGGCCCCTCTACAGCACAGGGTGGAGCCAGCTTATGCTCCCTGTCCCCATTCCAGAGGGAGCAGAGTGGCCCCTGTGCACACACTGGGGTGGACGTCTGAGGCTGAGCTGGGGCACTTGTCTCAGGATACCATGGACTGGGGTGACAGGCCTTGGTAAGTAGCATGATTCAAATAGGAAAGAGGCTCCTCTACTACTGCCTTGCTAAAAATTAACACCCTGGGCAAGACAGTCTAAGTTTGACATCTGTCTTACAAAGGACCTTTTCACCAAAAGCAGTCAGATGAGGCAAAGCAGCTGATCTGCTGGCACATTTCTCCGCTTGCCCATAAGGGTGCCCTATAAAAGCTTCTCCATTTCACTCCCTTGGCACTGCTTCTTGCCACTTTTGATTTGGAGCTGCCTGATTTGCAGGTCTCTTATGGCCCAAATACACTGTGAATAGCTCTTACACTTCTGAAAGAGGGAAAGGCAATCAAAGCCACCCGGTCAGAGTCACATGTGTTATGTTTTCCATGGGTTTGAGTTATTTTGTAAACGAGAGGCTAATGGCATTTGTAACAAATGATGTGGCCAAGTGTCTCACGGACATGAAAGCTGTGTTTGGGTGAGAAGTTTCTGCTCCAGGCAGAAAAGGGGTGATGCACGCGTACCTCTGAGATCAGGAGCTCACGTGTTTTTGTGCTGGACCAGATGGCCAAGGTGCCACCAAACGAAGTTGAGATGAAGCGTTTACAGAATGTGAAATGTATATCTATTTTTATTTTTTTATGTGCATTGACTTAAAAAAATTTTTTTTAAACATAACATACAAACACGAACATTCTTACCATATGATCATTCCATTCTTGGTATATAATCAGTACCTCACAATAGCATCACGTAGTTGTATATTCGTCACCATGATCATTTCTTAGAAGATTTGCATCAATTCAGAAAAAGAAAGAAAAAGAAAAAAGAAAAAAAATCCATACATACCATACCCCTTACCCCTCCCTCTCATTGACTGCTAGTATTTCCATCTACCCAATATATTTTAGCCTTTGTTTCCCCTCTTTTTGGAAATATACATTTTAGATTAAGTGGACTAGGAAAGCAGCTGCTGGGAATATGGGTTGAGTGGTGGTGATGAGGTCAGCACAGCGTACGACATGTACCTCCTCCAGGTGTGGTGGTGGCTTTTGAGATGAAACCTTGAAACTGGAAGCAAGCTGTGAATTGAGCTCTTAGTCTCACAGAGAAGCAATATGTAAAGGGAAAGTCTGCCCCCAGATATGAATGACCTTTCATCTGTCGCCCCAGGCTTAAGGACGCCAAGCTCCGGTTGTCACAGAAGACCTAAATCCTAAAGGAAATAGTAAATAACTGATGTAAAAAATGACTGAAGTTCTCTAGACCTTTGTTACCTGTTACGCAAGATGATTATCTTTATTTGCCTCTAAGCGTGAAAAAGCCAATTGAAAAATCAGTTGAAGCAGATTTGTGAAATTTTCCCTGCCTTCTTGCTGGTGTAAATAAACCTTTTCCCGCCTTCAGCGTGCTCAAGCATGTCTGTACATCTGGGCTGCGTCCAGGGATGAGCCCAGACTTGGGGGGGGTCTCATCTATAATTTGGTACCTAACAAGGGCCCAATGTCTAATGACACGCTGCTCACTGGATTCCTGGACCCCGAGGTAAGACATTCGGGAATTTTAATTCTATGGCCAATGGAGAAATTTTCTCTGACAGCTGGACAAGAGTTTCCTGCCCCTGGCATCTGGGACCCCAGCAGTGGCTGGCTGCAGAAGACAGCAGGTCTGGTGTTCTGGATTTGCTAAAGCTGTTGGAATGCAATATACCAGAAATGGGTTGGCTTTGTCCACGGGGATTTATGAGGCTACAAATTTACAGTCTGTGCTGGTTTGAAAGGAAGTATGCCCCTTAGAAAAGCCATATTTCAATCAAAATCCCATTTCATAAAGGTAGAATAATCCCTATTCAATACTGTATGTTTAAAACTGTAATCAGATCATCTCCTTGGATGATGTGATTTAGTCAAGAGTGGTTGTTAAACTGGATTAGGTGATGACATGTCTCCACCCATTTGGGTGGGTCTTGATAAGTTTCTGGAGTCCTATAAAAGAAGAAACATATTGGAGAAAGAAGAGATTGAGAGAGAGCAGAGAATGCTGCAGCACCACGAAGCAGAGTCCACTAGCCAGCAACCTTTGGAGATGAAGAAGGAAAACGCCTCCCAGGGAGCTTCATGAAACCAGAAGCCAGGAGAGAAAGCTAGCAGATGACGCCGTGTTTGCCACGTGCCCTTCCAGCTGAGAGAGAAGCCCTGACTGTGTTCGCCATGTGCCTTTCCAGATGAGAGAGAAACCCTGAACTTCATCGGCCTTCTTGAACCAAGGTATCTTTCCCTGGATGCCTTTGATTGGACGCTTTCTCGGCCTTAGAATTGTAAACTAGCAACTTATTAAATTCCCCCTTTTGAAAGCCATTCTGTTTCTGGTATATTGCATTCTGGCAGCTAGCAAACTAGAACACAGTCCTAAAGCCATGCAGATGTCTGAATTAAGGCATCAAGAGGGAGATACCTTCTCTGAGGAATGGCTGCTGCCATTTGGAGTTCCTGTGTCACATGGAAAGTACATAGTGACTTTGCTACTCCTTCTAGCCTGGATTCTGGTTTCAAAATGTCTCTCTCAGCTCCTGTGGATCTTCTTGCTTCTCCGGGTTCATTTTCTCTCTCTCTAAACTCTCTCCAAAATGTCTCTGCCTTTTACCCTCTCATAAAGGACTCCAGCAAGGGGATTGAGACCCACCATGAATGGGCTGGCTCATATCTCCATGGAAACAACCCAAGCCAAAGAGGTCCCACCCACACCAGGTCTGCACCCACAGGGATGGATTGGAAGAACATAGTTTTTTCTGGGGTGCATAACAGATTCGAACCAGCACAGGTGTGTGATTGCAGATGTCTGTATGTTTGCACAGGACTGGTTTGGTTTGGTATTCAGTGGCACATAAATTCCTGTCAAAGCTGTAAGTGGGATACCGCAATTGGAAATTTGTTTTGGAAGGGAGCAGCTCCTGGCATAAAGGGAAAATCACTGGGCAGTGTCATGGTGGCTCAGTGGCAGAATTCTCGCCTGCTGTGGTGGTTAGATTCAGTTGTCAACTTGGCAAGGTGAAGGTACCTAGTTCTGTTGCTGTGGACATGAGCCAATGGTGTGTGAACCTCATCTGTTCCTGATTACATCTGCAGTCGGCTCGGAGGTGTGCCTGCTGCAATGAATGATGTTTGATTCAATTGGCTGGTGCTTAAATGAGAAAGCTCAACGTAGCACAGCCCAAGCAGCTCAGCATACCTCATCTCAGCACTTGCAGCTCAGCCCAGGCCTTTGGAGATGCAGAAAGAAATCACCCTGGGGAAAGTTGTTGGAACCCAGAGGCCTGGAGAGAAGGCCAGCAGAGATCACCCTGAGCCTTCCCACGTAACAAAGAACCTCAGATGAAAGTTAGCTGCCTTTCCTCTGGAGAACTAATGAAATAAATCCCCTTTTATTGAAAGCCAATCCATCTCTGGTGAGCATTCCGGCAGCTAGCAAACTAGAACTCCTGCCATGCCAGAGACCTGGGTTTGATTCCCAGTGCCTGCTCATGCGAAAAAAAAAAAAAAAAGAGAGAGAAAGTCACTGAATTTGGTGGCTAGGTTTGGATTTGGTTATCTGGGTGCTCAGTTGCACATACATTTCTGCCAAAGCTGTCTTTGGAGGGTGCAGTTCCAGGTTTTGAGAAAAAAACCATTGACACTTGGTTACTGAGGCTTTGGCTTTGGTTCCTGGCCTTCTGAGTTTTTGGTTTGAGTTCGTCTTGTCCTCTTTTACCTCAAAAGTTGTCAAAGAGTATTAAAAAAACAAAACAGGAAAACAATATGAGTGAGAAATCTAAGGAAAATATGAAGGATGATCTTTTAGACTGCATTCTTAAGCTTTGGGAGCAGTTTGGGTATGAAAAAGAAAAAGAAAAGCATGAAACGTTTATGTGAAATCATTTGAAACGTTTATGTGAAATCATTTGGCCTCAGCATGAATTAGAGGTTGGCCACAAAGTGGCCAAGCTAGGGATCAATAGAAAATGTTATTTTACAGCTAGATTTATTTTGCAGGAGAATGAACAAATGGTATGAAGTTCCGTATGTGCAATGTTCTATGGCTCTAGCTCAGAATGAAAAACTGCAGAGACAATATCTGGGCATGGTATTTTACCCACCAGCCAAGCCCCTAGAGGAGATAAAGGAAGTTGCCAGACCCCCAGGTTAGAAATTCCCAGCCCCCAGGTGGATGAGGCTTTTGAACTCCAGGTGGGAAAGCAGAGGCTGAGATTTCTAGGCCCAGGCTCGAGGCTCTTATGGGCTACCAACCCCACCCCTTACCCTCCTAGGTCTGCCAACTTTTTGCACTGTCCTTTCCCTTCCCACGGGAGTCTGTGACTTTGCCACTTCCTCCTCTTCCTCTCCTTCCAGGTCCTTGTCAGAAACTGAAGCCTCTGAACTCCCCCGAAATTGTCTTCCCACCTCATATTTGGAGCTGTTCTAGTTTGCTAACTGCCAGAATGCAACACACCAGAGACAGATTGGCTGTTAATAAAAGGGGATTTATTTTATTAGTTCTTCAGAGGAAAGGCAGCTAACTTTCATCCGAGGTTCTTTGTTACGTGGGAAGGCTCGGGGTGATCTCTGCTGGCCTTCTCTCCAGGCCTCTGGGTTCCAACAACTTTCCCCAGGGTGATTTCTTTCTGCATCTCCAAAGGCCTGGGCTGAGCTGCGAGTGCTGAGATGAGGTATGCTGAGCTGCTTGGGCTGTGCTACGTTGAGCTTTCTCATTTAAGCACCAGCCAATTGAATCAAACATCATTCATTGCAGCAGGCACGCCTCCGAGCCGACTGCAGATGTAATCAGGAACAGATGAGGTTTGCACACCATTGGCTCATGTCCACAGCAAGAGAACTAGGCACGTTCACCTGGCCAGGTTGACAACTGAATCTAACTGCCACAGGAACGATGTGCCCTTTAGACAGGGTGTCTCTTCCTCTGAAGGGCAAAGGCAGGGACAGTTCCCTCCGACAAGTGCCAACTGAAGAGATGAGCAGGGCCAACCTGGGGGATGTATGTATGTGCAAACCCTTTCTCCATCGCAGAGCTGTACGAGTGGAAAGTCTGGTTCCCCGTTATCAAGAGGATGCCAGGAAAATACAAAACTTGTTTAACTTAATTTTTGTAATGCATAATCCTAATTGGGCTGATAGACAATCTTTATTAAAAGTGTTATTAGCCTCAGAAGAAAGGAGAATTGTAATTGAAAAATCTCATTATTAGGCTGATTTTGTAAGCAATAATAACCCAGGAAATCCAGTATACACTCCTGGAAATCTGGCCACTCAACGAGTAAACCCCCGTTGGAACCCAAATGAACAAGCTATAACTGAGAAATTGGGATTTAAGGGATGATTTTGATTGCTGAATTATTGTATAGCTATTCCTTTTTGCTTTCTGGTATATTGGAATAGACAGAGGGAAATACCTGAAATCTCTGAACTGTAATCCAGCTGCCTTGATCTCTGATGATTGTATGGCCTTTATCTTGTGTCCCTGTGATTGTAAAACCCTTGTGACTGACCTTTATTTGTACCCATGTATCCAGTTTTTCAACGTGAGAGTCCTGTAATCACTAAAGACACACCCCTAATGTTTATTAGTGAAGGGTCCTGGGTCAGCCCAGAACTACCCCCCCCCCCAACCAAGTTCAAAGTTACCTTGATAACCAAGACTGGATCTAACCAAAATGGTCCCACCTGACATGTGCAGTAGCTTAGACTTTAACCTATATGTCACCTATACCTCATTATAATACTAAAAATGATATTAAGGCCCCCATTTTCTTACATTTATTTGGTGACTAAGCAGGTAATCAATCTGCACATGCTCAATAATCAGATCACCTCTGATGACATCATCTGGGGCCACTGTGCTCATCGTCCTAAACCCTGCCCAGCATTTGATACTATAAAACTATATGTGCCTAGTAATAAACTCTCTCTCTTTGAAACCCCGGAGTCTCAGGAATTGGTCGTTTGAGTGCATTGCAAAATAGAATCCACCGCTTTGTCTGGTAACAATGCTGACAGGATAAAATTACATCGCTCTAAAGCATGCATAATTGTGGGACCTGGAAGTGGGGCGCCTCGCCAAAATAACTTCAAGTTCGAAAAGTTGTCCAAAGCTAGATGAAAACCCACCAATGTTTTTAGAATGATTTTTCAAGGCTTACCACAAGTTTTTACTGCTGTGAACTCAGAAAACCCAATAAATTGGCATAGGGTAAAGCAGTCTTTATTTGCCAGAGTGTCCCTGGCATTCACCAGAAATTGCAAAAGCTAGAAGGAGGATTAGGTAAACTAGTATTGCAGTTTGTAGAAATTGCCTTAAAATTGTTTTATAGTGGGGAGTCTGCCCACAAAAGACAACGAAAGCAGCGTGCCGCTTACGTAGCAAACCACCAAGTTAACCTTCCAGGAGAAATGCTCAACAAAAATGTTGGCTACCTTCGGCCCCCAAGATGGGAAAGCACCATGAAGAGTAAGATCCTGGGGGTGGGTGGGTGGGGGGTAAGAAACCCATTAAATCCCCAGCAATGTGCTTACTGTAAGGCCGTGATGCCAAAAGTCCCTGGAAGCTTCAAGCATTTGCTACTATTTGTGGACACTTTCACTAGATAAGGTAGAAGCCTTTTCCTTGGACAGAAAAAGCACGAGAAATTGTAAAGTGGTTATAAACATGGACTTCCGCTTTCCATTCAAAGCAGCAATCGACCAGCTTTCATAGTAAAGATTCTTAAAGGTGTTTCAAGACTCGTCAGCATCGACTGGGGACTATATATTCTGCTTGTAAGCCACAGTCTGCAGGAAAAACAGAATTATGGATCGAACTTTAAAAGACAGCCTCAGCAATCCCTGCTTAAGAATTCATGTAGAATAGGATAAAGCCCTACCTGCTGCCCTCCCGAGGATAAGAGTAGCACCCCGAAGCGGGTTAAGTTTGAGCCCTTGTTAAAGAGCTTTAGAAGGCCATTTCTAAAAGTGGAATATGCATCCAGCTCAGAATTAGCTATGATTCAATATGTAAAATCTATGACTACTGGGGGTACAAGGGCAGTTCAGTGGTAAAATTCTCGCCCGCCATGTGAGAGGCCGAGGTTTGATTTCCCACCCATGCACTTCCCCCTAAAATGTAAAATCCAACAAATGGTGCTGCGATAATGGGACAGTCACATGGAAAAAGAATGAAATGTGACCCCCACCGTGCAGCACACACAAAAGAAATCTTTGAGTACCACTTTAACTGAAATTAATAAAAATGCCTCTAATCATCTTAAATTCCTCACAGTACCCCCTTATACCATTATCAGCCTGGAGACTGGGTCTGGCTCTGCACTTAGAAGCACCAGCACCACCAGGCTCAACTAACTTCTAAATGGGTTGGGCCTTACTTAGTGTTGCCTGTTACTCATTCTTCTCTTAAGCTGCAGGGGTGAGAGCTCTGGATTCACCGCACCAAAGTCAAGCCACAACCACTCCAGGATGGAGACACTCTCTTGTTAGCTGGAAAGCCGAGGTGACAGTAAATCCTCCCAATAATCCAGGCGCAAGTATACTTGTAAACCACTAGTGGGCCTAAAATATTTGTTTAAAAAGAAATCTTCGTAGTCAGATTAGTTATCATGTTCCTTGTTTTCTATTTTTTCACGAACTTAACGTGCCCTTTAGTAACCCGAGAGAATAATCTCTTTTTGCAATGGGCCCATTCATTTTCTGCTTCTATGAACCAGTCTAACTGCTGGATTTTGAAGCCAGCTGCTTATCTCTAGTGTCTCTAAATTGTCATGGTGGACATCCCCCTTACAGGGGACAGACGAGATCGCTCTCAAGGCGTTAACAATTGAGATGCAGGAGAAATAATTGAGATACAGGAATCTTGTTACTGGCTAGTAAACTTAACCCAGCCAGAACATTGTTGTGTTTTCTCTGCCCCAAACCCTAGTGAATGGTGCTATGTTCTTACAATCAGTTAGATAGAAACGGAGAGAATTTTAGTGAAAGAATGAAAGATGGGCGTGTTCAACTGGAATAGTTTAGCTTACCCAAGGTATGGGAGCCAGAAAGCTCCACTTTGTTGAGAACAGAAAAATCATTCCCTGGTGCACATCCCTTCCTTGATATGTAAAATAGAACAACGAACGCCTAAAATTGTAAACAAACTGTTCTAGTTTGCTAGGTGCTGGAATGCAACACACCAGAGACAGATTGGCTTTTAATAAAAGGGGATTTATTTCGTTAGTTCTTCAGAGGAAAGGCAGCTAACTTTCAACTGAGGTTCTTTCTTACGTAGGAAGGCACAGGGTGATCTCTGCTGGCCTTCTCTCCAGGCCCCTGGGTTCCAACAACTTTCCCTGGGGTGATTCCTTTCTGCATTTCCAAAGGCCTGGGTTGAGCTGCGAGTGCTGAGATGAGGAATGCTGAGCTGCTTGGGCTGTGCTACGTTGAGCTCTCTCATTTAAGCACCAGTCAATTAAGTCAAATGTCATTCATTGCAGCAGGCATGCCTCCTAGCCGACTGCAGATGTAATCAGCAACAGATGAGGTTCACACACCATTGGCTCCTGTCCACAGCAACAGAACTAGGTGCATTCACCTGGCCAAGTGGACAACTGAATCTAACTACCATACAAACCATGACTTTATTAGCTAGTGATGTTACCCACAAAGGCCATGGATTCTTCTGCCCAACACAATCAATAATCAATTCCTAAGACACCAGGGTTTCAAAGAGAGAAACAGTTTATTACTAGGCGCGTAGTAGGAGAGCAGATGGCCTAGTGGCCCAAAATCTGTCTCCTGAACTGCAGTAATGCAGGTAGTTTTATTAGAGAAGAGGTGGGCAGGGTTTAGGATAAAGAGAAACTTGGCCCCAGATGATATAATAATTAGAGGTAATCTGATTATTGAGCCTGAGCAGATCGATGACCTGCTTAGTCACTGAATGTGTGAATGAAAATGGCGGAATGAGGCCTAGCCGATTTGTAGGTTACAGTCTAAGTTATCGCACACGTCAGGTGGGCCCACTTTGGTTAGATCCAATCTCGGTCATCAAGATAATTTTAGATTTGGAGTGAGTTAGTTGAAAAACTGGGTAATTGGGTATAAATGAAGGGTAATCATAAACTTTTTACACTCACAGAGGCAGAAGATAAGGACCATACAATCATTATCAGAGATTAAGGCAGCTGGATTACAATTTAAGAGATTTCAGGAATTTCCCTCTGTCTACTCCAATATACCAGAAAGCAAAAAGGAATTCTATATAATAATTCAGTCATAAAAACCATCTTCTTAAATCCTAATTTCTCAGTTACAGTGATTGGTATTGAACAGACTGAAATCTGAGACCTGAAATATTTATTAAGTCACCACTAACGGAACCCAGTGGATTTGATGATTGTGTACCTGCAATTTTTGACCATCTGCAAGGGTTGAAATCTAATTTGCCAAAGTAGATGCATCAAACACCTTTGTTGCCCAGGCATTAAATGTCACCTATCATAGTATAACTCTAGTAAATGCAGAAATAGCTCTAAGGCACAGGCAGTGCTTCAAAATAGAATGGTCCTAGAGATCTTCACTGGCTTACAAGGGGGAACTTGTGCTATAGTCAAAACAGAATGTTGTACCCGTATTCCTGATGAATCTGGTAACGTCTTTTCCCCTAGATCACCTCAATGATCAACTTCAGGCCAGGACTACACAAGCTGATAATTTTAATTTCTCTTATCTATTCAGTCCTGGAGTGCTTGAAGAGACTGGCAGAGCCTGGCTGCCACCACATGGAGGGGCTGAGCGTGTGCCCGGAGATGGCAGAGAGTCTGGGTGCAGCCCCAATGCTTGGAGAGGGTGGAGCTGAGAAAAAGGTGGTCTCCCCAATAACCCCCAAGGTTGCATTAGGAGAGAGGCAGGCCTCTGTGTAGGCCCTTGGAAAGGGTGGGACTGCTGCTTTCAGAAGACCTGAAGATAAATGACTCTCAGACTTTGAAATCTGATGGACTTTGCCCTGCAGGTTTTCGAAACTGCTTGGGTCCTGTGACCCCTGTGTTCCTTCCTCCCTATGGAAATGGGTAAATATATCCCATGATTGTCTCTCCTTTGTATGTTGGCAGCAAATAACTTGTTATGAGTTTTCAAAGGTCCAGAGACAGAGGAGAATTTGCCTGAGCACAGAACATACTTGTACCTAACTTGATGAGAATTTGTACTGGTTTTAACCTGTATTGCATTTGATTGTTACTGAAATGCTTTTTAATGTTTTATGATATTGTTATGGAATGAATGTATTTTGTATATGGGAAAAACATGTCTTTTAGGGTCCAGAGGGTGGGATGTGCTGGTCTGAAAGGACGTATGGACCCTAGAAAAGCCATGTTTTAATCAAAATCCCATTTCATAAAGGTAGAATAACCCTTTATGAAATTCTGTACTGTATGTTTGAAACTGTAATCAGATCATCTCCCTGGAGATGTGATTTAATCAAGAGTGGTTGTTAAACTGGATTAGGTGATGACATGTCTCCACCATTTGGGTGGGTCTTGTTTGGTTTACTGGAGTCCCATAAAAGAGGAAACATTTTGGAGAATGAGTGATTCAGAGAGAGCAGAGAAGAATGCCATAGCCATGAGAAGCAGAGTCCACCAGCCAGCAACCTTTGGAGATAAAGAAGGAAAACGCTTCCTGGGGAGCCTCATGAAATAGGAAGCCAGGAGAGAGCAGATGATGCCATGTTCGCCATGTGCCCTTCCAGCTGAGAGATAAGCCCTGACTGTGTTCACCATGTGCCTTCTCACTTGAGAAAGAAACCCTGAACTTAATCAGCCTTCTTGAACCAACCTATCTTTCCCTGGATGCCTTAGATTGGACATTTCTATAGGCTTGCTTGAATTAGGACATTTTCTCAGCCTTAGAACTGTAAACTAGCAACTCATTAAATTCCCCTTTTTAAAAGCCATTCTGTTTCTGGTATATCGCATTCCAGCAGCTAGCAAACTAGAACAGCTACCTTCAGGAATAGGATCTTGGATATCACCTTTTCTTCAAATTGTGCTTGTCGTCTTCCTGATCATTGTATCTATTCTTGTTCTAGTTAAATGCCTTTTGTCTCTATGTGCTAGAATTATAACTCAAACATGTATGAAACTTTTTGTCTTCCAGCACTCCCGCCAAGGGTGATCCATTCTCCCTTGAAGTAAATCAACTGTATCTGCAAGTTAAGAGCCAGAAAATTCACCAGATAACCCCTAACTATGCCACCCCAATTCAGCAGGAAGTAACCAGAACGAAGGATGGCTGAATTCCCAAGATCGGAAATAGATATTGTTTTAAGGGGAAAATTGCGGTAGTAACCTTCAAACCGTAAGCATTCCAGGACCATACACTGCTGCCCTCGCCCACCCCCCCAAAAAAACACAAAACTGTAAGCAAGCTGTGAATTGAGCTCTTAGTCTCACAGAGAAGCAATATGTAAATGACAAATCGGCCCCCAGGTATGAATAAGGTTTCATCTATCACCCCAGACTCAAGGACACTAAGCTCCAGTTGTCACGTGGAACTCACCATCGAAGCTCGGTGGGGGGTTCCCAGTTTGAGGGTAGCCTCCAAGCCCTAGGGGAAAACCAGCTCTCCGCCCGGACTTCCCAACCCTCCTTCAGCCCAATTTGCAGGTTACCAAGAGCCCCAGGGGAGATGTTCTTTCAGAGGGTGGGCAAATGGGAGTCTGGGGGCGAAGAGGGTTGGGTGGGGAGGGGGCGGATGGAGCGGTGAAGATGAGACCACTCACATCTGGGTCCCTCCTGACGCGGCTTAACGTACAGACACTCCAACCTGGGCTGTGAAGGAAAGGGAGGTTTTACTGATGCGGGCAGAGGAGAAGGGACTGGTCTGTCCTGAAACCTGCCTCTCCCTAGTGACTTTTCTTGTGGCTTTTGTACAAGTAAAAGACAAAGAAAGTTAATCATCTTGGACAACATGTAACACTTAGCAGGGGTCTGGAGAACTTCCTTCGTTTATCTCGGTTATCTGCTACATCCTTTAGGATGACATTCTTGAAGGTACATGGTGCCTCCTCCTCCAGGCTGGGACAAACAGTGGTGATTAATTTATAATTTAACTTGGTGCCATGTGACTGCATGCACATCCTGCATTTTGCTTTCTCTGTGTGGCTAGATTTTTTCTTTTTTAATTTTTTTAAAGGCAGTTTTGTTAATTAGAGAATCTCTATTTAGTCATCTTGACTGAGTTTTATTATTATTTTTTTTTACGTGGGTAGGCACCGGGAATCGAACCTGGGTCTCCAGCATGGCAGGCAAGAACTCTGCCACTGGACCACCGTGGCCCGCCCTGTGTGACTAGATTTTAACTGTGCTTGCTTACAGTTTCAGAGTTACATTTAAAATTCCGACACTGCAGTGGGCCCAGAGACCTGATGTCCCCGAAGGGTGCAGAGCCTGGGGGTCTTGGGACAGGCTGGAGGGCTAGCACCACCCTGGAAGATTGGGGACAAACTCTCCAGGGCTCAAAGCTATTTGAACACTGTCTGATTTCTTCACACACAGAAGCGTGCCCTACCTGTAACACACTGTTGAATCTGAGCATTTTCCCTCCACTGGCAATTGGCTTAATATTAAACCAACTAGGATCAAACCCTATGCATTCAAGCCACATGCACAGGTTGGTCCACACTGAAGGTTGCTTAATCATCCAGAGCCTGGAGCACACTGCTCCTGCATTCCTCTGACAAGGCGCTGGCAGGATTTGAACAGACCCACCCACCCAGGCAGCTCTGCTGGCACGGAGCGAAGGGACACTTCACACCTCTCCTCCATTGACTTCTTCTTCCAGTTCCTGTAGTTTCCCTCCTTTTGTCCTCTGGTCACTATTTCAGTGCTTTCCTGGGAAGGCGGAGGAGCAGAGAAGTCCCCAAGAGAGCTTGCTCTCTTCTCATCCAGGGCTCCCTTCCCTCCTTCCTTCTTACCCTGCCCCCTCCTCTGAGCCCAAGGCCTTCGGTCCTCAGTCCCCAGAGCCACCCACTGCATTCTGGTCCCCTCTGTCTCCCTCCCTCCATTCAGGATGCCCCCCCCCCCCCACACACACACTGTTCGTACTTCTCTCTCAGGGGAGGGGGGGTTCCCCACCAGGCAGGAGGTTCTCAACGCCCCCCAGGTGCCCTCATCCCAGAATTTCCGAGGGTGAAGCTCTGCCTTAAACACCAGCCAGGCTGAAGCCCCCCTATGGCACCCCCACCCCTCTGCAGAGCTCCTCCCCTCCTCAGAGGGAGAACCAGCCCCTCAGCCAATCTGAGAAGGCGGTCCCCACAGCAGACCATTTTGGAGAGGAATCCATTTATTCTTGCACTTGCAAGGCTCTCTCCTGGGTGGGTGGGGGTGGCGGAGTGGGGGGCGGGGTCCCATGATGTAGGGAACGAGTGAGCAGAGAAACATCAACCCCGTTGTGAATGTACTACAACATGTAGTCACTTGAGGAAGGAGAGAGGACATTGCTTTCTCCCATGTAGATGAGACCCCCCCGCCCCAAATCTGAGTTTCTCTGCTCCCCGGGGCTCAAATTCACAGACGCATGGAAAGGACTGAGGAGGATAAGAAGATTTATTTATGCAGGTGGGAGAGCAGGAGAAATTTCTCAAATCTTCCTCTCCAATTGATTTTCAATTGGCTTTTATACACGTTAAAGACAAAGAAAAGTAATCATCTTGCTAACAGGTAACAGAGGTTTGGAGAACTTCAGTCGTTTTTTACATCAGTTATTTACTACTTCCTTTAGGATTTAGGTTTTCTGACAACTGGACAGCTGGGAGCCGGACCCTGCAAAGCCCTCTTGGTCCCAGCGGAAATCGCTTGCCCTCCTCCGCCTGGAATTTGGAAATCGCTTCGGAGTCTTCTAGCCACCCCGCTGCAATCCTCAGGGCTCTCCACATCCTTCGCTCCCCACTGGATTCGAATGTCCCTCTCCCACTGGCCCCTTCCATGTAGGCCTGTCCATCGGGCACCCCCTCTGATAACCCGGCGCTCTTATGCCCCGGGAGATGTCAGACTGTCGGTCCCAAAAGTCTTGAAATGATACTCGACCCCACTCTCCTGTTATCTGTAAGTTTCGCTTCATCTTACTGACTCCCCACTTCACCACGTGTTTCCCACATCCGTCTTCACCTCTCCAGGGTGAGTTTCTCTCTCTCCGCCAGGTGAGCCGACCCCCCAGTATCAGGTTCCCTTGGAAGACCCCCACCCAGCCCCACTATGTCTCAACTTCAACCATCCTAATAACTCCAACCCCCACCCCAAAGTGACCATTTCTGACCCCTCCTCTGCCCAAGACCCCCTCCCTCGGTTCCGGAAAAGGACTCGGTCCGTTTCTCTGATGGCATCGGCATCCACAGCTGTGAGACGTGATGGAGTCAGGATTTTAGATGGGTCCAGGAGACCGCTAGCCCAAGATGGTTAATTCAAGGGTGACTTACACAGGCATGAACGAACTGATGAGGAACGATTATGGGTTTTATCTGGAATTTTCTTAATATTTAATGTTCTGTTTTCTGATATAAGGAACCATCTTCTCTTTTTTCTTAGCAATTTAAGAAGCCATTTAGTCAGCAGAAATGAGGCACTGATCTTTTTCACCCTGGCTCATCCCTCCAGAATTTGTAAACTCTTTCCAAGTGTTCTTATTTTCTTGGCAGTGTAGGTTGGATGAGAACCTGCCCTCTTTGTAAACTTGTCACCACTGGAAGCATTACCTGTACAAACAAGGGTTTGATTTGAATGTTATAGTTGAGAAGACTGAGTCAGATGTGACTGGACACTGAAAGAGCTGAAGTTGGCTCCATAAGTCACTTCAGGCAATTCCAGAAGGAAATAATTCACCAAAGCTAAAGATACAGCAGGTGAGATCAGATGGCCAGTTCTTGCATTCTCTTTCTAGCCTTAACAGACTTATAACTATCCGAAGTGAGATTCGGTGGGAAGACTTGCACATACAAACTTGTGAAGATCTACGTGGTAAGCAAGAATTCTTACCTTTTCCTTTTGTAAATGATCTGGCTGAATCTAGTGAGACCAGCCTTTATGCGATACCAAGAATCACCTTCCTTTGACAGGGTCTTTAAATAAAAAGCCCAGTGACTATAGAGAGAAATTTTGTGTTACAATGAAAACTCCAGCACAACCAACCTTGTGAGTATCAGATTCTGTCCCTGCTTATTTCCCCTGCTTATTTTGCACCTTGTAAATGCAGGGAACGGATGGATATACAAACCTTGCCTTGGCTGGTAGAGATTCAGGGGATTTGTCCCCAAGGTGACTAAAAGTTTTATTACCTGCCTGTAAACTGGACCTGCAACAGTGTCCTGTGGGCAAGAGTGCCAACTGAGCCCAGTTCCAGGTTCGACAGTCTCAACGCTAAAAGAATTTAGAGAAAAAAAGACGTGAGGAGGAATAAGTAGTAAAGTTTACTAAAGAAAGAGAGAAAGAGCACATATTAAAGAGATAACACAGACATGTTCAAGGGAGAAACAGGCACTGAGTGGGACTGGGTTAGCTTGCTTTATAGGCAGGTTTTTCCTAGTGGCAGGTTTCCACAGTAACCTTTGAATACCAGGTGTCTTCTTTGTGCAGTTCCCACAGAGACCTTTGAATACTAGGGACTTACATGGTTTGTATTAACCAGGTCTTACATTGTTTCAAGAAGAGATAACAATTGATCCTTGTGGTCCTCCCTTCATGCATCCAAAATTTGTCTTTGGTTAGATGTTTAACAATCTTTACAACCTCAGACTTTCTGTTACTTAACTAAGAGTTTGCTTTGACCTGTGATTTTACAAGCATTTATGGTTTGGGGAGGTTTCGATGGTTTGGGGAGGTTTGGGAGGTTTAGGGAAAATTTTTGTCTCATGAAATTTGCAGCTAAAGTTTGCAGTTTGCATTACTTCCTTAAGAGTTAAATAAGAAACAAGGGACGTGCAGTTGTCCATGAACTCTTTTAAGAGGTGGATAGGAAACTAGGAATTTGCAGTTGTCTGTTAACTCTTTCAGAGCTGCATAGGAAACCAGGGACTTACAGTTGTCCTATTTTATCCTACGTTTGACAGAATCCTGTCATCTTGTAGACAGGGTCAGTTCTCACCAGCACCGAGTCTGCCATAGCCCCTCAACATCCGTCACAAGCCTCCAAAGAAATGTTTCCAGTTTCTCTCCCTCCCTCATCACAAGCCATCATGGAGAAACCCTGGCAGCCCAGATCTTTCCTTGGGGCCCTAGGGAGAACAGCAGGCCCTCAGTTGGCACAAACGGTGCCAGTGCCTGTGGGTCTTCACACAGATGCCCTGAGCCTCCAGGTTCCGCCGGTCAGTGTGCATTCCCGTCCTGTGGCTCTCCTTCTGTCACTTAGTGTCAGGCCCTGGCTCCGCCCTGGAAATCCCGCAGTGAACAAGACAACCATGCTCCCCAAACTCACTCCAGGGAGCCAGGCACTTACTAAGCTGCCATGAATCAATTAGTCGACTATAACCTAGACAGGGTGATGGCAGGAAGTGCCTGCTGTGGTCCTGGCACATGCCAGGTCCCCAGGGATAGTGACCTTTCAGCCAGCTCCAAAGCATGAGGGGCGGCTGTCAGGGAAGGTTGGTGGGGGAGGAGGGCAGGAGACAGCAGGGAAAGGACAGAGGGAACAGAAGCCTGGCTGGGGAGGAGCCCACGGGGTCCGGTGTGGGTGCAGCTTGGGGAGCAAGGACGGCTGTGGGCTGCGGTGACCAGGGGAGGGTCGGGCCCTGCGGGGCTGTGGGCGACGCCGAGGGAGGGCGGTCTCCTCCCGGGAGGCTCCGGGCTGCGGGGAGCTCGGCGCCCCCGATGGACAAAGGGGACAAAGTCACCTGCTGTGCGCTCCCGTGGGTTTCTGCTCAACGCTGATCCGCAGACGCGTGTCAGGAACACGTGCGATGTGAGAGCCCCGTCGTCCGCGACAGCCGGTCTCTGTTTCTCCCAGGACTCAGATTCGCAGGAAATTATGTCAGTCTGTTTTCGTCTCTAGCACGTTCCGCGGTGTGTGTCCTCGGGTGTCAGAGATGATGGACCAAGGGGGGGGGTGGAGCAGCTGGGGCAGGGGTGTCAGGAGGGGCAGATGTGCTGAGGGGGAGCAGGGCCGGGGCTGGGGCGCCTCGGGGCGGCGCGGGGGGGCGGGGATCGCTGCCCTCTGGAAGGATATCGGTTTCCGGAATTTCCTGAGCTCTGCGGCTGCGGTGGAGGCGAAGCACACAGGGTTTGGATGGCCGTGGAGATCAGTGCCAGGAAAGTGCCGCGGGGGACACTCTGGCCGTGCTGTGTGTCCCCAGGACACAGCACATCACAGGGGGGTGAGGACATCCCGTACACACCACACACACACACACACTCATCGCACACAGACACGCCTTGAGAACTTGGAGGGTCTGCTTTTGCTTCTGATAACCAGAGTTTGCCTCTGGAGAGAGGGGCCCTGAGCTGCCTCTGGTTTTCTTCTTAATATTTTGAGGAAGAAAGTAGAATTATTTCTACTAGATCATGAAAACTGTAGGTAGCCTATGGACAGAAGGACACTCCCTTTCATCTTCAAAAAATGAACAAAATGCACCGTAATGCTCTTTTCAGGATAAAAAGCTAGTCAGTTTTACCAGTTAACATGAGACACAGTCCTTACATACTTAAGGTGGGTACATAGGCAAGTGTCCCTATTCTTAGGAAATGTATATGGAAGTATGAAGTGTTCAAGGAACATGATAAAGACAACCTACACTCAAGTGTTCAGAAAACGCACTGACAGCTAGATTGATACATACATAGGTGGGTAGATAGAGAAATGCAGCAAATGTGGCAAAACATTAAATTGGTGGATCTGGGTATGCGGGGTATAGGGGTATGTTGGAGTTCTCTGTAAGGAGTTTGTATTACTTTGTAAACTTGAAAATACTTCAAACTAAGCAGTTAAAAAAAAAAAAAAGATGACCCAGAGCTGTTTTATGAGACACACTCGGGGCTCGTGAGGCTCAGAGCAGGACCGAGTGTGGGGCAGGCTGTGTCAGCCACACCTGCTGGGAGCGAGGTCCCAGCACTGCCCAGTCACCAATGAAGTCCATTTTTACGTATATTCTAATCTTAAGGAATGATCCTAAAGTATTCGATTGTGAGAATAAAGAGATATTCTTGGGCTGTTATTTTCTTCTTAATAAGACATTAATGATAGAAATGTTTTTTCATTCATTGACACGTCTTAAGATGGTGTGGTGGCTTGGAGCTCTGTACCCCAGAAAGCATGTTCTTAAAATGAATCCGTCCTGTGGCTGTGAACCCGTCGTAAGGAAGACCTTTTGATGAGGTTACTTCAGGTAAGGTGTGACCCAGCTGAATCGGGATGTGTCTTACCCCTATTACTGGGTCCCTTGTAAGGGACCTTATCAGCAGAATGAAATTCAGACACACACACAAAGAGAAAGCAGAGGGAAGAGCCGGAAGCTGGGCACCAACAGAACCCAGAAGGGGAGGGAGAAGCCAGGAGAGCCCGCCATGTACACTGCCATGTGACCGAAAAGCCACGAGGCAAGGACCAAGGACGGCTTGTGGCCAGCCCCAGAGCTCCACAGTCTTCTGGTAGAACGCTCTGCCTCGATGAAGACTTGATGTTAGACTTCGCTTGGCCTCGAAGCCCTGAGGCAATAAATTCTGTCGTTAAAGCCAACACCTGGTTTGGTGTTTGATTTGGCAGCTAGGAAACGAAAACAGGTGGTAAAACCATCAAAATCCTCATTTTAATGCCATGTGGTGCGGTTATCGGGTCTTTTCTTCTTCTCAGTTTCTACATCCTCTTTTGCAATATTGCCCAGGGGGCGTCATGACTGCAGGTTGGGAGAGTGCTGCTAGCATCTGGGAGGTAGAGGCCAGGACGGTGCTGAACATCCCACATGACACAAGACGGGTCCAGTGTCATTGGAAGGAGATGGGGAAACCTGCTGGAAGCCCAGTTTCAGCTCCTCCCGGGAGCAGCTCCGGTCCCTGCTGTTTCCCATCTGCCCCGACCACCCTCCCTCCCCAGTCCCCTCAAAAGGGGTGACCTTTTGATTAGATGGAGATGTGACTCCCTCCTCTTGCCTTGTTCAGTTCCACTCCATCTGAACATGCCCTTGCACAAAGGGAATTCCAGTCTCTCAACTCTCTTGGCCCCTTTTTGTCCTTTTAGCAGGAAGGAGCCACTAGGGGGCAGTCGTGCTCCTATTTGAGTGTAAGTGACCCTCAATCATCTGAGACAAATGCAAGAGGCTCCTTTTACTGCCACAATGCCTGGCTCTCCAATACTCTTTGGATTTGCCCAGACAGACAGCAGGGGCCCAGGGGAGTGCTTGCATTGGAGGATTGAGGTGGTGTGGGCTGGGGAGGGAGTGTGGGCTGGACACTCGGCTCGGGACCTGCCAGGGAGATGAGAGTGGTTGGTATTGAATGCTTTTCCCAGGACCTTAGTACTGTGTAGCTTGTATGCCTCCATCAATCTCAGTAGAGTCTGCAATTCCAAAGGGGATAAAGATATTCTGGTGATGCCTTGTATTTTGGCCTTAGTGTTTGTAAAGACAGCTGTTACATTCAATTTTATTTTGGGTTTCTGTGAGACAAGAGAATCCCAGAGTTCTTTACCAGAAGGTGAACAGCTTAAGGCATGGCCCAAGAGTTGGTAAAAATGTGCAAGAGAGGCCAACTGTTGGCCAGTTCACCCAGTGCAAACTTGGTTGCCTGAAGTGTGGCCAGTCGCGCTGAGCCTTGGATCCCGTTCTCTACCAGGGCACCCTGGCTGAGGGGCGGAAAGCAGAAACTTTCCACTGGACTCCATCACTAGTGATGGTGGTGATGCTCCTTGCACAATGTGTAAACTCCAGGGCTGTTCACTCAGTTGATCCCAAAGGCCTCCCCAGGTGGCCAAGTGGTCTGTGAGAGGAGAATCCTTTTACAGCACCATGGCATGTGGCAAAGGGCTGAGGGCAGGGGAGACACCCCCTTCTGTAACTGGATAAGTGCCCATGTTTGACTCCATCCTGTATTTAGGATGCCTCAGCAGCCATGCCAAGCTTGTGGGGTGCTGCTTTCATGTCCCGAGGCCTAATGAGCAGTTGGGTATAGAGATAATGGACTCAGGGTCTCTGAGAGCCTCCATTTGCAGGAGAAGCCCATGCGTGGCAGCAGTTAATGCCCTAAGATTGTATAGAGCTGGCCAAGGAGGGCAGTTTCTTGCATCAGAAGCCTGTGGGTGATTTATAGCCACCATGATTGGCTCAGAGATTCCACAAGACATGGGAGAAGGATGCTAAAATGAACGAATCTCTGAGTGCACCAATGGGATTGCCTGTTATATTGCAATTTGGACAGCTGAAGAGTCTTTTGTCAGAGTGGACCCCATTCGAGTTGGGACTATTGCATATAACAGCATCAGTGAGATTAGGTAAAATTTGTAAATGAGGAACATGTTATTTCCAGAACCCAAAAAGTACTAAAAGCTGTTGTGGCTGCTGGGAGGCTCACTCACTGTTCACGGGCACTGTCAGGGATGGAACGACCCTCGGTTCTTTAAATAATTGAATTTAGGCAAGGTGGCCGTGCCTTGCATTATGTGTGGTCCACAGCCCATCGCTTCTTTGAAGTTCTTTGTGTTCGTGTGTCCCTAAGGAGTGTGTCAAATGGATCTCCTCAGAGGAGGACGTTATCGATACGTCTTACCTCTGTTCTGGGATGTGCTGGTTTGAAAGTATTATGTACCCCAGAAAAGCCATGTTTTAATCGTGATCCAATCTTGTGGGAGCAGAGCCATTTCTTTAAATCCTGATTCAATACTGTAGGTTGGAAACTTTAAATTATCTCCATGGAGATGTGGCACATCCAACTGTGGGGTGACCTTTTGATTAGATGGAGATGTGACTCCAGCCATTCCAGGTGGGTCTTGATTAGTTTACTGGAATCCTTTAAAAGAGGAAACATTTTGGAGAGAGATAGAAAAGGATAGAAACGACAGAGCTGACAGAAACTTCAGAGCAGAGCTGACAGGCAGAGAATACAGACATGGATGTTTGGAGATGCCTGGAGCCCAGCAGACATTGCCATGAGAAACTGAACGAGCCAGAACCCAGAGAGAGTCAAGGGAAGCCAAGAAATGAAAACCAGCCCCAGAGAAGCAAAGTGAGGAACCCCCATAGGAACAGAGGCTGAAAGCTTGGAGCCCAGGAGACAGGGGCCAGCCAGTGCCAGCCACGTGACTTCCCACCCATCAGCCTTTCTTGAATTAAGGTATCTTTTCCTGGATACCTTACTTTGGATAATTTTATAGACTTAGAAATGTAAAGTTGTAACTTATTAAATTCCCCTTTTTAAAAGCCATTCCCATTCTGGTACATCGCATTCTGGCAGCTTGCAAACTAACACACTGGAGAAAAGTGGATGCAGGTGAGGTCTTGCCTGTAAAGACGGCAGGGGCGTGTGATGGCAAAGCTGCTGGGCTGCCCCAGGGGTGACCCAGTAAAGGTGTATTGTGTGTCCTTTCAGAGGTGAAGGCAAAACTGTGGCTGAGAGGCTGTTGAAATGGAACATCATGGCCCACGTTATTTACTTTTTAAATTTATTTTATTTATTAAACATACCAACATACAAACACAAATTCTTACCATATGATCATTCCATTCTAAATATATAATCAGTCACTCACAGTATCATCACATAGTTGCATATTCATCATCATGATCATTTCTTAGAACATTTGCATCTATTCAGAAAAAGAAATAAAAAGAAAACAAAAAAATTCATACATATCATACCCCTTACTCCTCCCTTTCATTAATCACTAGCATTTCAATCTACTAAATTTATTTATTTTAACATTTGTTCCCCTTATTATTTATTTATGTTTAATCTATATGTTTTACTTGTCTGTTGATAAAGTAGATAAAAGGAGCATCATACACGAGGTTTTCACAATCACACAGTCACATTGCGAAAGCTATATCATTATACAATCATCTTCAAGAAACATGGCTACTGGAACACAGCTCTACATTTTTAGGCAGTTCCCTCCAGCCACTTCGATACACCACAAACTAAAAAGGTGATGTCTTTCTTTCCGATTTCATTTGTGCCCCCAGCCCTCCTCGCTCTATCATTCTCACATTCAGCTTCATTCAGTGTTCCAACATTATTGTATTACAGTTAGGTAGTATTGTGCTGTCCATTTCTGAATTTTTACAATCAGTCCTGTTGCACAGTTTCTATCCCTTCAGCTCCAATTACCCAATACCTACCTATTTCTAGCTCCTTATAGTCTCAAAATTACCAACTGAAGTTTTTCAAGATCATTCACTGATATCAGTTCACATCAGTAAGACCATACAGTATTTGTCCTTTAGTTTTTGGCTAGTCTCACTCAGCATAATGTCCTTTAGGTCCATCCATGTTGTTACATACTTCATAACTTTATTCTGTCTTACAGCTGCTTAATATTCCATCATATGTATATACCACAGCTTGTCTGTTGATGGACATTTAGGCTATTTCCATCTCTTGTTGACCAACCTTATAACAACAAAACGTTCACCACTTGCTAATGGGAGGGATTCAGCAATTTGAATAATATTGGGAATTGGGTAAGGGGCTTTAATGGTGGGACCACAACATCAAGGTTGAGACAATCCATTGTGAGGTGCCTTCATTTTTCCTAGGGTGAAGAACAGGTCAAGTTGAATTGCTAAAAGGAGAGGGAGTGGGACAATCAACCCTTTACTAATTAGATTGCATACACTGTCTTAATGCATTTTTTTAATTAAAAAAAATTTTTATAGTGTTTTAATTTGTTTGTTTGCTTCCTGCTCTGATATCCAAATTCTTTTCTTTCTGTCATTCTCTCTCTCACTCTTGTTCTTGTTCTTTATTATACCGTATGTATTTCAAGGGGAAGAAAGTGATTATACATTTATTCCTCCAGAGAGCCCCAAATTTGTATTATCAAGGAATAATCAAGAAACATCAAGGTCAAAGAAGTAATGGACCATGGAATAGGTTCCCCACCCCCACCCTGGAACGTTTAGGTAAAATATATAGTTGATTCCTGGAGTCGAGCCCAGCCCGAATTTTAACTCTCAGGTGAAGGAGCACAATCAATCTAAATTTGAAAAAGGAAAGGGAAGAGACAAAGGACAAGCTTTTGGTGGGAATTCACTTATTAGTTTTCCTTTTGATAATCTCTAAGGGCTACACTCATCTACAGTTTAATGTGTGGCCTTGATCATTTATTTCAGTGCCCTCCACGAAACAGAAATCAGCAAGATACATGAATCCAGGCATTCTGTAGACCAAATGGAACCCAACGACCGGCTTTGCGTTTTCTCTCTTTAGCCTTTCCTCTAACTTCATTAGGTGAGTTCTGGGTCATTTGACCCAGCTTTGCCTTGCAGAACACAATCCCGCAGCTGCTCCAACGACAGGGCCTTTTCCACTTGGTCTCTCTCTTCTCTGACCGAGTTTTCATTTCTCCTGCAAAGCCCAAGTCTCTCTTGCCCCCATTCTCTCTGTGGGCTGCCAGTGTACACGGATTCAAATCTAAATTGTGGTGTAAACAATGAAATCTCAAACCGCAGCCATCCCTTATAACCATTTTAAGTTCTTTTCACCCTGAACATTGCAAAACCAGTGCATGGTTTTTCAGTACAGGCTATGAGTACACATTGGCCCAGGAAGTCCACAAGTTAATGGGGTTGCCGACTCTTCTTTCCGTTACATTAATTTTATAGATAAGTGAATATATAACTGTCTAAACTGCTCCCCAGACATTGTTCTCTATCACAAGCCTAGAAAGCTGGAAAAACTTAAGCTTCATTTAAAAAAACCACTCATTCCCCATTGGGAAGATTAACCAGGGACCAGTGTTGAAACTGAGAAGTTAGGACTTAAGGGATGGTTATAATTATTGAATCATTATACAGATATTCCTTTTTACTTTCTGGTACATTGGAGTAGGCAGAGGGAAATTCCTGAAATCCCTGCACTGTAATCCAGCTCCCTTGATCTCTGATATTGATTGTACAGCCTTTATCTTTGTGTCTTTGTGATTATAAAAACATTGTGACTGACCTTCACGTGTAGCCATTTTATCTGGTTTTTCAACTTTGGAGTCTTTTGATCACTAAAGACAGCCTCTGATGCTTACTAATGAAGTGCCTTGGGTCGCTCCAGAACTAACCCACCCCAATTCCAAAGTTATCTTTTTTTAATTTAAATTAATAAAAAATTATAAGAAAGAAACACAACATTCTTAACATATGATCATTCTGTTCTACATATATAATCAGTAACACAATACCATCACATAGTTGCATATTCATCATCATGATCATTTCTTAGAACATTTGCATCAATTCAGAAAAAGAAAAAAAAAGACAACAGAAAAAGAAATAAAATGAAAACAGAAAAAAAAAAAGATACATACCATACCCCTTATCCCTCCCTTTCATTGATCACTAGCATTTCAAACTAAATTTATTTTAACATTTGTTCTCCCTATTATTTATTTTTATTCCATATGTTCTACTCGTCTGTTGACATGGTAGATAAAAAGGGCATTAGACACAAGGTTTTCACAATCACACAGTCACATTGTGAAAACTATATCATTATACAATCATCATCAAGAAACACGGCTACTGGAACACAGCTCCCCATTTTCAGGCACTTCCCTCCAACCTCTCAAATATACCTTAACTGAAAATGTGATATCTACTTAATGCGTAAGAATAACCTCCAGGATAACCTCTCGACTCTTTTTGGAATCTCTTAGCCACTGGCACATTATTTTGTCTCATTTCACTCTTCTCCCTTTTGGTGGAGAAGGTTTTCTCAATCCCTTGATGCTGAGTCTCAGCTCATTCTAGGATTTCTGTCCCACATTGCCAGGAAGGTCCACACCCCTGGGAGTCATGTCCCATGTAGACAGGGGGAGGGTGGTGAGTTTGCTTGTTGTGTTGGCTGGAGAGAGAGGCCACATCTGAGCAACAAAAGAGGCTCTCTTGGGGGTGACTCTTAGGCCTAATTTTAAGTAGGCTTGACCTATCCTTTGTGGGGTTAAGTTTCATATGAACAAACCCCAAGACTGGGGTCTCAGCCTATACCAAAGTTATCTTGATAACTGAGACTGGATCTAACCAAATTGGCCTGCCTGGCATGTGCAGTAGCTTAGACTTTAACCTGTAAGTGACCTATACCTCATTATAATCCTAAAAATCATACCCATCATCATATTAAGGCACCATTTTCTTACACACTTCCTGTGACTAGCAGGTAACCAGTCTGCACATGCACAGTAATTGGATCACCTCTAATGAGGTCACCTGGAGCCACTGGGCTCATTATCCTAAAACCTGCCCGTCTTTTGATACTATAACACTATCAGAATTCCTGCAGTTTGGGGAGACAGATTTTTGGGCCGACAGGCCATCTGCTCTCCTGCTTTGTGCCTGGTAATAAACTCTTCCTTTGAAACCGTGGTGTCTCAGGAATTGGTCATTGAGCACATCGGGCACAGAACTCACCTCCTTTGTCCAGGATGAAGACACCAGAATTTAAAAAAAATTTTTTTTAAAACATAACAACATACAAACATGAACATTCTTACTATATGATCATTCCATTCTTGGTATATAATCAATAACTCACAATATCATCACATAGTTGTATATTCATCACCATGATAATTTCTTAGAACATTTACACCAATTCAGAAAAAGAAATAAAAAGAAAAAAGAAAAAATCTCATACATACCATACTCCTTACCCCTCCCTCTCATTGACTGCTAGTATTTCCATCTACCCAATATATTTTAGTCTTTGTTTCCCCTATTTTTTTCTATACCTCTTACCACTCCCTTTCAATGATCACTAGCATTTTAATCTACTAAATTTACTTTAACATTTTTCCCCCTATTATTTATGTATTTATTTTTAAATTTATTTTATTGATTAAACCTACCAACATATAAACACAAACATTCTTACCATATGATCATTCCATTTTACATATATAATCAGTAATTCACAATATCATCACAGTTATATATTCATCATCGTGATCATTTCTTAGAATATTTGCATCAATTCAGAAAAAGAAATAAAAAGAAAACAGAAAAAAATTCATACATACCATATCCCTTAACCCTCCCTTTCATTGATCACTAGCATTTCAATCTACTAAATTTATTTTAACATTTGTTTCCCTATTATTTATTTATTTAATTTATGTTTATTAATTTTTTAATTTTTAAAATCTGTAACAAGCAAAAGCAAACATTCTTAACATATGATCATTCCGTTCTACCTATATAATCAATAATTCACAATATCATCACATAGTTGTATATTCATCATCATGATCATTTCTTAAAACATTTGCATCAATTTAGAAAAAGAAAACAGGAAAGAATTCATACATACCATACTCCTTACTCCTCCTTTTCATTGATCACTAGCATTTCAATCTACTAATTTTATTGTAACATTTGTTCCCCCTATTATTTATTTTTAATCCATATGTTTTACTCATCTGTCTGTACTGTAGATAAAAGGAACATCAGAAACAAGGTTTTCACAATCACACAGTCACATTGCTAAAGCTATATCATTATATAATCATCTTCAAGAAACATGGAACTCTACAGTTTCAGGCACTTCCCTCCAGCCTCTCCAATATACCTTAACTAAAAACGTGATATTTATATAATGTGTAAGAATAACCTCCAGGATAACCTCTCAACTCTGTTTGGAATCTCTCAGTCATTGACACTTTATTTTGTCTCATTTCTCTCTTTCCCCTTTTGATCGAGAAGGCTTTCTCAATCCCTTGATGCTGAGTCTCAGTTCATTCTAGGGTTTTTCTCAATTCCTTGATGCTGAGTCTCAGCTCATCATAGGATTTCTGTCCCATGTTGCCAGGAAGGTCCACAACCCTGGGAGTCATGTCCCATGTAGAGAGGGGGAGGGCAGTGAGTTTGCTTGTTGTGTTGGCTGAGAGAGGCCACATCTGAGCAACAGAAGAAGTTCTCTGGGGGTGATTCTTAGGCCTAATTTTAATTAGACTTAGCCTATCTTTTGAGGGGATAAGTTTCATATGAACCAACCCTAAGATTGAGGGCTTGGCCTATTACTTTGGTTGTCCCCACTGCTTGTGAGAATATCGGGAATTCTCCACATGGGGAAGTTGAATTTTCCCCCTTTCTCGCCATTCCTCCAAGGGGACTTTGCAAATACTTTTTTATTCACTGTTCAAATCACACTGGGATTTGTCGGGGCATCACTATGAACAAACCTACAAAATCTCAGGCTCTATTCAAGGTTCCATGTACTTATGGACACCAGGATTTTATGTAATCATTTTGCTTTGAAGGAAAAAAAAAACCCTAATTGTCTTACATTTACTACATTGTACTACATTTTTGCACTGCCTTTTCATATTGCATTTAACTAGGAAATGAAATCTTAAAGGAAGCATTTGCTCGATGACTCAGGGGGGATGCTGGATAGTGACTTATGCATTTTAGGACGGCAGCCTGCAAGCCTGCTTTGCCTGGGTTTCTCTTGTCAGTGTTCTTTAAGACACTCAAGGGCCCCATTTGTAGCTCCGGTCAGTGCCTAGACTTCTGCAGTATGCACTGTGCATACAGAGTCTACTTCCTACCGTTTTTTTTAGTGCAATTTTATTGAGATTTATTCACACACCATATAATCCATCCAGAGTATACAGTCAGTGTTACCCAGTGTCAGCACATAGTTGTACAATCACCACCATAATGCACTTTAGAACATTTTCATTACTCAAAAAAATAAGATAAAATAAAAATATAAAAGAAAACCCTAAATATCCCATACGCTTTATACCTCCTATTGTTGACCCCTAGTATTAGGATGATATTAAGATATTACCTTTAATTATAGTCCATAGTTTGCAATAGGTACATTTTCTCCCATATATCACTCAACTATTAACTCCTCGCAATAGTGTTGTACATTTGCTCTAGTTCATGAAAGAACTTTTTAAATATTTGTACTGTTAACCACGGTCTTCATCCACCATGAGATTCACCGTGTTATACATTCCCATTGTTTCCACCTCTAGCTTTCCTTCAGGTGCCATCCCTGACTCTAAACTACTCCTTTCAGCCACGTTCACTCAGAATTCAGCACTGCTAATTATACTTACAGTAATGTGCTACCATCACCTCTATCCATGTCAAACGTTTAAGTACAACATCGTTAGACTTTCTGCACATATTAAGCTACATAATTAGTTCATATTAGTGAGACCATACAACATCTGTTCCTTTGTTTCTAACTCATTTCACTCTCAACATAACGTCCTCAAGGTTCATTCACGTTGTTGCATGCTTCAGGACTTCATTCCTTCTTACTGCTGAATAATATTCCGTCACATATAAATACCACGTTGTGTTTATCCATTCATCATTGATGGGCACTTGGGTTGCTTCCATCTTTTAGCAATTGTGAATAGTGCTGCCACGAAGATCAGTTTGGAAGTGTCTGTTCATGTCCCTGCTCTCAGATCTTCTGAGCAGTTCCTGAATAGCAGGCTTGGCAGGTCGTAAGGCAACTCTATACTTAGCTTTCTGAGGAAACGCTAAACCATCTGCCACAGCGGTTGTACCATTTTACATTCCCAGCAGTGAATAAGTGTTCCTATTTCTCCATGTCCTCTTCAACACTTGCGGTTTCCTGTTTGTTTAAAAGTGGCCATTCTAGTAGGTGTGAAATGATATCTCATTGTGGTTTTGACTTGCATTTCCCTAATAGCTAGTGAGAACAAGCATCTTTTCATGTGCTTTTTAGTCTCTTGTATCTCCTCTTCGGAAAAATATCTATTCACGTCTTTCGTCCATTTTAAAATTGGGTTGTTTGTATTTTTATTATTGAATTGTAAATTCTTTTTATTTACTTATTTATTTATTTATTTTTTAAATACCAAAAAACACCAAAGAAACGCAAACATTCTAACTTTTGATCATTCCATTCTACATATATAGTAAGTAATTCACAATATCATCACATAGTTGCATATTCATCATCAAAATTGTAGGTTCTTTATTTATTCTGGATATCAAACTCTCATTAGATAAGAGTTTCCAAATATTTTCTCCCAATGACTCAAGCTGTCTTTTCACCCTTTTTTGACAAAGTCCTTTGAAGCATAGAAGTATTCAATTTTGAGGAGGTCCCATTGATCTACTTTTTCTTTCATTGCATGTGCATTGGGGTGATCCAAGAAACTACTGCTTATCACTAGATCTTGAAGATGTTTCCCTTTATTTTCTCCTAGGAGTTTTATGGTACTGGCTCTTATATTTAAGTCTTTGATCGATTTTGAATTAATTTTTGTGTAGAGTGTGAGAAAGGGATCCACTTTCATTCTTTTGCTTATGGATATTCAGTTCTCCTAACATCATTTATTGAAGACACTATTCTGTCCCAGTTGAGTGGATTTGGAAGCCTTGTCAAAAATCAATTGACCATAGATCTGAGGGTCTATTTCTATGCTCTCAATTCAATATGACTGATCACTATTTCTATCTTTATGCCAGTACCATACTGTTTTGACCACTGTGGCTTTATAATATTCTTTAAAGTCAGGAAAAGTGAATCCTCCCACTTCGCTCTTCTTTTTCAAGATGTTTTTGGCTGTTCGAGGTCCCTTACCCTTACAAATAAACTTGATAAACTAGCTTTTCCATTTCTGCAAAGTAGGCTGTTGGAATTTTGATTGATATTGTCTTGAATCTGTAGATCAATTTGGGTAGAATTAACATCTTAATGACATTTATTCTTCCAATCCATAAACATGGGATTCTTTCCATTTATTTAGGTCTTCTTTGATTTATTTTATCAATGTTTGTAGTTTTCTATGTACAGGTCCTGTACATGCCTGGTTAAGTTTATTCCTAGATATTTAATTATTTTAGTTGCTATTGTAAATGGAATGTTTTTCTCCATTACCAATTTGGATAGCTCATTACTCATGTATTTCTATAACACAGTGGTTTTTGGATGTTGATCTTGTATCCTGCCACTTTGCTGAACTTGTTTATTAGCAAAGTAGCCTTGTTATTTTGGGGAGATTTTCTAAATATAGGATCATGTCATCTGCAAATATTGAAAGTGTTACTTCTTCCTTTCTGATGTGGATGTCTTTTATTTCTTTCTCTTGCTCTAGTTAGAACTTCTAGCACCAGGTTGAATAACAGTGGAAACTGTGGGCACCCTTATCTTGTTCCCAATCTAAGAGGGAAATCTTTTCATCTTGCACCACTGAGTACGATGTTAGCTTTGGGTTTTTCATATATGCCCTCTATCATATTGAAGAAGTTTCTTTCAATTCCTGCCTTTCAAAGTGTTATTATCAAGAAAAGATGTTTGATTTTGTCAAGTGCCTTTTCTGCATAACTCAAGATGATCATGCGGATTTTCCCTTTCATTTTGTTGATGTGGTGTATTACATTAATTTATTTTCTCATGTTAAACCACCCTTGCATACCTGGAATAAAACCCACCAGGTCATGGTGTGTCTGATTCTTTTAATGTGCTTTTGGATGATTCAATCTGCAAGAATTTTGCTGAGGATTTTTGCATCTATATTCATTAGAGAGATTGGTTTGTAGTCTTCTCTTCTTGTAGTATCTTTAACAGGCATTCATATGAGGGTGATGCTGGCTTCATAGAATGAGGCTTCAACAAATGAGTTGGCAACATAGAATGATGTTGGCTGCACAAAAGAGGTAGGGTTCCATCTTCTTCAATTTTTTGGAAGAGTTTGATCAGGAATGGCGTTAACTCTTGTAATGCTTGGTAAAATTTACCTGTAAAGTCATCTTGTCCAGGGCTTTTCTTTGTTGGAAGATTTGTGATAACTGATTCAATCCTTTAACTTGTGATTGCTTTGTTTTATCTCTTCTCAAGTCAGTGTAAGTTGTTCATGTGTTTCTAGGAAAATGTCCATTTCATCTAAGTTGTCTAGTTTGTTGGCATACACTTGTTCACAGTATTCCCTTATGATCTTTCTTTATTTCTTCAGGATCAGTGGTAATGACCACCCTCTTATTTCTGATTTTATATGCATCTTCTCTCTCTCTTTTTTTATTTATTAAAAAAAATTAACTAACACAACATTTAGAAATCATTTCATTCTACATATGCAATCCGTGATTCTTAATATCATCACATAGATGTATGATCCTCATTTCTTAGTACATTTGCATCGATTTAGAAAAAGAAATAGCAAGACAACAGAAAAAGAAATAAAATGATAATATAGAGAAAAAATAAAAATAAAAAATACAAAAAATATATAAAAAAACAAACAAACAAACAAACAAAAAACTATAGCTCAGATGCAGCTTCATTCAGTGTTTTAACATAATTACATTACAATTAGGTAGCATTGTACTGTCCATTTTTGAGTTTTTGTATTCAGTCCTGTTGCACAGTCTATATCCCTTCAGCTCCAATTACCCATTATCTTACCCTATTTCTAACTCCTGCTGGTCTCTGTTACCAATGACATATTCCAACTTTATTCTCGAATGTCAGTTCACATCAGTGAGACCATACAGTATTCGTTCTTTAGTTTTTGGCTAGACTCACTCAGCATAATGTTCTCTAGGTCCATCCATGTTATTACATGCTTCATAAGTTTATCCTGTCTTAAAGCTGCATAATATTCCATCGTATGTATATACCACAGTTTGTTTAGCCACTCGTCTGTTGATGGACATTTTGGCTGTTTCCATCTCTTTGTAATTGTAAATAATGCTGCTATAAACATTGGTGTGCAAATGTCCGTTTGTGTCTTTGCCCTTAAGTCCTTTGAGTAGACACCTAGCAACGGTATTGCTGGGTCATATGGCAATTCTATATTCAGCTTTTTGAGGAACCGCCAAACTGCCTTCCACAGTGGTTGCACCATTTGACATTCCCACCAACAGTGGATAAGTGTGCCTCTTTCTCCACATCCTCTCCAGCACTTGTCATTTTTTGTTTTGTTGATAATGGCCATTCTGGTGGGTGTGAAATGATATCTCATTGTGGTTTTGATTTGCATTTCTCTAATGGCCAGGGACATTGAGCATCTCTTCATGTGCCTTTTGGCCATTTGTATTTCCTCTTCTGAGAGGTGTCTGTTCAAGTCTTTTTCCCATTTTGTAATTGGGTTGGCTGTCTTTTTGTTGTTGAGTTGAACAATCTCTTTATAAATTCTGGATACTAGACCTTTATCTGATATGTTGTTTCCAAATATTGTCTCCCATTGTGTAGGCTGTCTTTCTACTTTTTTGATGAAGTTCTTTGATGCACAAAAGTGTTTAATTTTGAGGAGCTCCCATTTATTTACTTCCTTCTTCAGTGCTCTTGCTTTAGGTGTAAGGTCCATAAACCCGCCTCCAATTGTAAGTTTCATAAGATATCTCCCTACATTTTCCTCTAACTGTTTTATGGTCTTAGACCCGTATCTCACACCCTATACAAAAGTTAACTCAAAATGGATCAAAGATCCACTTCATCTTCCAAGACCCATCTGTTTTCCGCACAGGCCAAATAGGAGAGTTGAATGGGGATGTGGTGGGAATCACCACTCCTGCATCCTTCAAGTCCTTAAGAGTGGCAGTAATTTCTGCAATCCCTCCAGGAATCCGGTATGCTTCTGATTTACTATTTTGTTCAGTAGGGGCAGTTCTAGTGGCTTCCACTTGGCCTTTCCCACCATAATACACTGCACGAATTAGAGAGCCAATGTGGGGATTCTGCCAGTTGCTCAGTATGTCTATTCCAATTACACGTTCTGGAACTGGGGAAATAACTACAGAATGGGTCCGGGGGCCCATTGGACCCACTGTGAGATGGACCTGAGCTAAAAATCCATCAGTCACTTGGCTTCCATAAGCTCCCTCTCTGGCTGGTGGACCAGAGTGACGTTTTGGGTCCCCTGGAATTAATGTCACTTCTGAACCAGTGTCTAATAATCCCTGAAATATTTGATCATTTCCTTTTCCCCAGTGCACAGTTACCCTTGTAAAAGACCATCGGTCTCCTTGGGGAAGGCTTGGAGGAAGATTAACAGTATAAATCTGTGGCAGTGTAATAGGTTTCTCCCCCATAGGGACCTGGCATCCCCTTCATTCAAGGGGCTCTGGGTCTGTAAACTGTCTCAAGTCTGGAATTGATTAAGGGGCCGTGATTCTGTGTTTTTGAAATTCAGGTTAGACCTCTGTTCACTTGACCTAGAACTCTTTTGTTTATACAGCTCAAACAAGAATTTAGTAGACCGCCCTTCTATTGTATTTCTAGGTACCCCATGATTTACTAGCCAAGGCCATAAATCTCTGCAAGTCAGATTATTCTGACTCCTGCTTTGAGCTTACTATCTATTATAATAGCCATGTCTACCCTGTCTTTGGTGATTAAGTGCTGTCACCTGGCTTCTGCCAACTCGGGATCATCCCCATTGTGTTTAAGGATTCCAGCTCTGTGACAGCAGTTCCCACAGCCATATCTGACCTACAGAGAAGTGCAGCTACAGAGCTTTCAGGGATGATGGCGCTAGTCTCCCAAACTTATTTCTCACTGTTCTGGTAAAAGGTGCATCTTCCAGACATTCCTGGGGTACAGGAGCAGGCTTTCCATGACAAATCCACTCTAACAATCCAATCTCTCTAAGCCTCTGGATCCCCTCATCTACATTATACCAGGGCAGTTCTGGCATTTCAACCTCAAGTAATATCCGCCACCTTTTTTTTTATTTTTTATTTTTATTTTTTTACATGGGCAGCACCGGGAATAGAACCCGGGTCCTCTGACATGGCAGACAAGCATTCTTGCCTGCTGAGCCACCGTGGCCTGCCCATGTCCACCACCTTTTAATCCATGTTTCAACCAACCACCCAAACAAGCTGTTAACACCTTTTCTAACTGCTCGAGCTATAACATTGACTGCAGAATCTCTGCTTAGTGGGCCCATATCAATAAATTCAGCCTGATCCAGCCTTATATTCCTCCCACCATTATCCCACACCCTTAAAATCCATGTCCACACATATTCCCCTAATTTCTGTTTATATAAATTGGAAAACTCACACAGTTCTTTTGGAGTATAACGTACCTCCTCATGTGTGATACTTTGTACCTCACCTTTAGGGGTTTGTTGGGACTTTAGTCTAGTTATAGGTCTGGAAGAAATGAGGGTTGGTGGGGGTGGGTCATGAAAAGAATTAGAAATATCTTCCAAGCCATTTGCTTCAGGGCATTTATTTGCAGTTTCATCTGGTGAAACAGGATGAATCACTCTAGGGCTAATCCCTCCAGGTGGAGTTTGGGTGACCAACTCCTCAAGGCAGGCTGGAAGTGGGGCGGCTATGTCCTCAGGGCAGACTATTACAGGGTTATCTAGAGAAGACTCAGCATGACCCAGGGTTTCAACCTCGCCCCCAACATCATTATCAAGCCATATGTCCCCATCCCATTTTTCAGGGTCCCACTAACAGCAGACACCATGCAAGATTGAAATTTCAGTTTACGTTGTAAAGTTGCTACTCTAACAATAAGATTCTGAGTCTGATTTTCAGAGATCTCAATTTTACGTTTATAGCAAATGCAATTTTCCTTCAGGACACTCATAGAAACTTCTACATCTGTTAGATAGTGGTTAAACTTCTTGTTTGAAGCCTCAAGCCCATCCTTTTCACTCATTAATGTAGACAGTGTATCTAACAACAACCAGCCAACATCTCTATACCCCCTATTTCCACAAAACTCCATAAAAGTGTCAAAAACATTATCCCCCAGAGTCTGGCTTCATACAAGTGAAGCATTAGGAGAATCGAATGGTGATATTTTGACTATCTCTTTTGCCAACTCACTCCATGGATTGGCAGTGTCATTCTGATTATGGGAATCAGAGTCCTTAGCGCCTTTGAGTCCATTCAGAGTAAAAACCATTCATAAAAACTCATTTTTAAGATTCTGTTTCTTAAGAACCACTCCTGGTATCAAGTTGTATTAGTTAGGGTTCTCTAGAGAAACAGAATCAACAGGAAATATTCGTAAATAAAAAATTTATAAAAGCATTTCATTTATCCATGGGAACATAGAGTCCAAAATCCATAGGGCAGGCTGTGAAGCTGATGATTCTGATGGAGCGTCTGGATGAACTCCATAGGAGAGGCCGAGGCAGGAGGAGAGCCTGTCTCTTCTGAATCCTCCTTAAAAGGCTTCCAGTGATTAGATTAAGCATCACTCATTAAAGAAAACACTCCCCTTGACTGATTACAAATGGAGTCAGCTGTGGATGCAGCTGATGTGATTATGATTTAATTCTATGAAATGTCCTCATCGCAACAGACAGGCCAGCACTTGCCCAATCAAACAAACAGGTGCCACCACTTGGCCAAGCTGACACATGAACCTGACCATGACACCCACACAACACCACTTCTCCAGTAAGCATGTCCCCTTCCATTCTCCGAAGCTGGGGGTCCTAGCTGCACAGACTCAGGGTGGAGAGACTGACACATAGCCCAGACTCCCACCCTCCAGGTTAAGATAGCCTTGTCTGTCCAGGAGCTTGGCAGGAGCCAACTCAGCCTGTCCTGAGCCCACCTTGAGGGAGAAGCCAGGACTCCAGCAATGCATAGAGTGGGCGTTGGGAGCATCAGCCAGGGGCCCAAGCATGAGGGGTGAGACACGGCAGGAAGGGATGGGCTGCTGTATTACAGGCTTGGAGACTGGCACTGAGGGACAAAGTTGGTCACTCCTAAAGAGAAGTATTGAAAGCAAACTCAGGGGGGTGACCTATGGCCTGTCACAGACAAGAACCTTCCAGGCTCAGGCCCTGGCATCTGCTCACTTAGGACCGGCGTGTCGCCTGATGTCTGCTCTCTCCCCCTTGCCAGGCCCCCTGCATGATTGCAGGACTGCCGTTTCCATCTATATAGTGAGTGTGGGCAATGGACGTTTTGGGCGCAAGGTCCCCAGAACACCTAGGGTTCCCCCCTGCCCCTCCCCCCCCCCATATACCTGGCTGTGCTTAGAGATTCAGGAAATAGCAGGCAAGGGTGCAGCAGTGGGTGGGGAACAGAGCGGGGAGGGGCCTGAGAGCAGAAACCTCTCTGAGCAGCCCCAGCTCAGGACCAGAGCCAGGGACGAGCAGGATCTAGTTCTGAGAAGGTTACAAGGTGGTCAGAGGACTCTTCTTTCCTTTTGCAGAAACTTCTAAACCATGACACAAATATTTACTATCAGATCAACCCCAAAGCAGAAGTGGCTCAGTAGTTTTCTCCGGAAATTGCTCCTTAGCGGCTGAGAGGAGCGGCCATCTGAGACCACAGACCCTGCAAAGAATCAGCCTTAAGGCCCAAGGAGCCACTGGGAGCTTGGGTGAAGAAGTCAAATTCCTTCTGGATTTCTGGAGACCCAGACAGGAGGCTCTGAGCACAGGTTGGGTCAGGAGAATAAATTCCAATCCTACCATTCTCTGAGAGTGGGAACAAGGGCCTTCTAGGAAAGTGAAGGGGCCTGTGACCCGCTCTGGATTACCTGGAAAGGATCTGAATAAAGAGAACCCTTCCCTTATCTCGTTAATTTCTACTCATAGGAATAAAAGTAATTCACCTGAACCTTTGGCTCAATTTTTTTCTGGGTCACACTGTGAAATATTACCTCTAATTTGCTCTACCCCATCCCTACTTCCTAACAGAGAGAAGTTGGGGGGCACAAAATGGTGGGACCATGTTAACAGGTTCCCAGAGACTGGTCTACCGGGGGAAAGCACAGCTGCCCTGGGGATCAGGGTATACTGGACAGCTCCCTGCACTTGCCCCTCTTAGCACCCAGCTTGGGGTCTCAGGAACAAGGAAAATGGGGCTATCTTATGTCCACACAAAGATGGGCATTGAAGGAGCAGCTACGGGCATTGGATGCATTGGGGGTGGGCGGTGCTGCCCTTTCTCAGCCCATCTCCTGAACCCTCCAGCATTCTTCTGTCCAGACCCTGGTGGCCCATTTGACACGCTGACCTTCACAAACAAACTTGCTTGTCCCCTAGTCCAGGATCCAAGTTGTCCAAAGGCCAGCCCTCAAAACATTTTCATCCTTAGGTGGATGGGGGAAATCAAAGAGGAGCTATCAGAGTAACCAACGTGAGGAGGGACCCAGAATTCAGGATCCAAACCCGGTCCTTCCATGCACACCTGTGAACTCCAGCCCTGTATTGCCAGTAACTTCCGGAAGGTGGATTTCACTGAGATAAACCTCCTTTCAGCACATTAATGTCCACCTCCGAGGCTCCAGGGTTCTTTCTACCCGGAACTCACCATGGCTCCAAATGGTCATAGGATAAAGCATCCCCTCCTATGGTGGTTTGAAAATGCTGTGTACCCCAGAGAGGGCCCTTTGACCCATTCCTGAGGGTGCAGACCTATTGTAGGTGGGACCTTAGGTTATTTCAATTGAGATGTGGCCCGCCCCATTCAAGGTGAGCCTTAATCCCCTTACTGGAGCCCTTGTCGAGGGGATAAACGACAGAAACAGCCCAGAGAGCTCAAAGCAGCCCAAGAGAAGCCGAGAGACAAGGACACACCCACAGTAGCGAAGAGAGGAAGCTGCAGGAGTTAAAGTTAGCCACGACCTAGAAATGCTGTGGCGGCTTCTAGAAGGAGGAAGTGCTGTGGTTGCAGCCCTAGATTAAGACTGCTTGCTTTGATAGCTTGAGAGGAAGAGAATGTCCCAGAACATAGCTGAGTGTTTTTCTACCTATTTCAAAGTAGCAAACAAACTGTGCCACCAGGAAGCCTGCTTTCTACATTGTATACTTGTTCCTGGTCACATATCTATAGCCCTATATAACCTGTTTCTATCTGACTTGCCTGTTGACGGATGTCTACAAGACCCCTGATTCCTGTCTTTCTTTTCATTTCATTTCCTGGTACTTTGAGCTTTGTTGCAATAAACAACTGCAACAGAAAGCCACTAAAAGCAATGCAACCTGGGAGGGAAGAATCAGCAGACGCTAGCCACGTGCCTTCCCCTGTAACAGAGGTATCCCAGATGCCGGCAACCTGTCTTCATCGAAGGTACATCTTGTTGATGCCTTAATTTGGACATTTCCATGGCCTTAGGATTGTAAATTTGTAAACTAATAAATTCCCAGTGTAAAAGCCAACCCATTTCTGGTATATTGCATTCTAGAAGTTTTAGCAAGTACCTCCTGACCTGACAGGTAAGCCCTCCTCTTACCCTTTCATCTCCAGCCCCATCCATAAGCCAAAGCCGCATGTCTCAGTCTCTCCCTAAGGGCCCTGAGAGAGGCCATGCTCTGATGTGGGGTCCACTCTGATCACATGTCCACATTTGCACAGACAAGCCTGCTCATTCCTAGAGCGCACAGCTTCCAGATCGTGAGGCTGTTCCACCTTTGCCAAGGGTGGCCTGTCATGAGATGAGCTGCAATAAAAGGCAGTGGCAAAGATTCACACGGTCTGGCTCTGAGTCCTCGTGTGACAGGTACACATAGTTGGATTGGACAAGGAGATGCATCTTGTATAACTTTCCTGTTGCTGCCGTAACAAATTACCAGAAATTTAGTGGAATGAAGCAGGGCTGTGTTCTTTCTGGACACTGGAGGAGAATCCGTTTCCTTGCATTTTCCAGTGTCTCTAGCATTCCTTGACTCTTGGCTCTGTTTATGTTCAGGCAGCAGTAGAGCATCTTCAAAGTTCTCTCTGTCATCTGCATCTGTTGTCACGTCCCCTTTTCTGAGTCTCCCTCTTTCCCTTGTGGTTACATTGGGCCCACGATCAGGATAATCTCCTTATCTTAAATCCAACCAATTAGCAACCTTAATTCCATTTGCAACCTTAATTCTCCTTTGCCAAGTAAGGAAACATATTCACAGGTCTGAGTATGAGGATGTGGACATCTCAGGGACCATTACATTATCTGTGTCAGCGCTTGAGGCTATTCTCATCATCTTCCTTCACTCCACACTCCCCGTGGGCCACCTGGGTGTGCAGCCATGTCCTCAGCAGCCTCGATGCTCCTGAGCAACCGAGATGGTGGCCAGGCCACACCTCCTTCTGCCCTCTTCCCCTCTTCCTTGTTCCACACAGTTGTTAAAAATAACAGGAAAGGGCGGGCCACGGTGGCTCAGCAGGCGGAGTTCTCACCTGCCATGCTGGAGACCCAGGTTCAATTCCTGGTGCCTGACCATGCCAAAAAAAAAAAAAAAACCAAACAAAAATAACAAGAAAATGTGAAAGTTTAGAAACCCTTCACAATGCATGGTGGAGCTACCATGGACAGTGTCAGCAAGCTCCCTCCCAAGTGCTGCAGCAGGGAGGACACAGATGAGAAGGGCTGCCAGGGCAGTCATCCGTTTCTATCCTCCACAAGAAGACTGCAGCGAGCGAGCATGTCATTGCAGGGACAGCCTGGATCTGCCCTGACGTGTGAAAGCTGAGGCCCCTGCACTCTCCAGACATGCGGGATATTGGTGCACACTTTGCAACACCCTGCACAGCGATTGCAGCTCCCAGAGTGTTGCGTTGGGAGGCTGAGAGCCTGTTCCAGCCTCATGGTGAGTCTTCCCGCCCTTAAGACTCAGGCCACTGGCTCTGCCTATGATGCAAAAGGAACCTCTCACCATTAGCTTCTGAACCCTGCAGTCCACACCATCCCATCATCACCCAGCTTGGGATACCCTGAGCCCAGAATCCTGTTCCCTGAGCTCCAGGGGGAGATTACACTTCAGGTTACATCAAAAGTGAAGCTTTTCTTGTTACGGGTAATTTTCGAAAATTCGTTTAAACTTAAAATCATATGGATATGTTTCTGTTTCATTGCATCAGGGAAATGACCTAGTGGTACTGTCATGCTCTCTACCACTACTCACAGAAAACAATCTAATACGCACCCCATGGGTCTATTACAAAGAAGAAGAAAAGCAAATCGTATCACAGACCAAAAGGAACCAATGGTCATAGAAGCACAGATGCGCCTGTATCTTGGGAGAGGAAAAATCAGTACTGGCTTAAAATGTCAGATAGCAATGAAGCTGTGAAAACATTTCAGGGTCCCGAAAAGAGAGGACTCCAAAGGGGATTCCACCAGAGAAGGGCCACAATTTTTTTTTAAGTTGATAAAAAGGTATATTTTATTAGCGAAATAGATCATAAACTCAGTTAACATTAGCATTGCCTGGGCACACAGTTAAAAGAAATATTGCCCAGGCACCCAAGAGTTAACAAACTTCAGCAAAAGTGAAAAAGTAACTTCATTACTTCAAAGAATTATATAGCAAACGCATTTTACCTTGAGTGTTTTTATCAGTGTCTTCAAAGGGAGAATGGAACTGGCAAATTTCAGACAGTAGGAGTTGACTGTCACAATTTTAACACCAAAAATTAATAATTACAGTCTATAAAAATGTTTTTAAGACTAAACGGAGTGAATAATATTCAAAGAAAGAGAGGAGAATATCAAGACAAAGCTGAACCAATTTAAAACTAATTATGAAAAACCTAGAAAACTGAAAAAAAATGAAAAGTCAAAATGAAACAGAAAAAGAAAAAAAACAAATAAAACAAAACAAAAAGAAAGAAAAAATAAAATAAACAAAAAAAAAAAATCAAAAATAAAAAAAATGAAACAGAAGGACTAAGTCCAAACAATGTAACAACAATCAGAGTAAATATACATGAACTTAACTCTAAATTAGTTTTTAAAAATCACCTATGACTTTTTTTCTAAACGTTTCTTCATTTTTAATAGAGTGGCATCATACTCCATTGTATAGATATAATGCAATCTGCGTAGTATTAAAATGATGAAAATTTAGGTTGTTTCTTATATTTTTCTATCAAAATATTGCTGCAGTGAATACCCATGATTAGGTATCATTTTTTGTCACTGTCAGTGTGAAAAATTCCTCAAAGGGGAGTTTGGGAGGCAGAGGCGTTATGTATCTTTAATTGTAACAGACATTGACAGGTCGCATTCCACAGGGTTTGTACGAATCTCTGCGGCCCCCAGAACGGGGGCAGGGGGGAGGGGGAGGGTTCTCACCACCGCAGGTGCAGCCGCACTCTGTGTTCTAAATCATGGGGATTTTAGCTCATTTCAAACCACCACATTGCGTGATATGTTCACTAACCGAGATGACATCGATGCCCATTTCTCCCACTTGTGCAAGGCTGAGTTTTCTTTGTATGTCTAAGGGCCATTTTTTTGGTTCTGTTTTGTTTTTTTTGCAGTGAGCAGATGCCCATTTTTCTACTAGATTGGTGGTCTTATTAATTTTATATGCTCTTTAGATATGAGCAGGTTAGCTCTTATTTATGGTAATTTCAGGCATTTTGATATTGCTTGCTTTACTTATATAGGCATTGTTACATGGAGGTTTAAAAAATATCCAAATATCACTTTTTCCTTCTTTGGCTACAATTAGAAAACACTTCATTTTGAGGCTTTTTAGTGGTTTCAATTTTACCTTTAACTTTTTATTCATTTACAACATATCTGGGTGTATGCTGTTTTATTCAGGATGGTAACTAGTTACTCATGGATCACTCTTATTGTCTATAATAATTTTTTTTTAACTAGTGTTTCAGTACTTGTTCTAGTTTGCTAGCTGCCAGAATGCAATATACCAGAAATGGAATGGTTTTTAAAAAGGGGAATTTAATGAGTTGCTAGTTTACAGTTCTAAGGCCGAGAAACTGTCCCAGTTAAAACAAGTCTATAGAAATGTCCAATCAAAGGCATCCAGGGAAAGATACCTTGGTTCAAGAAGGCCGATGAAGTTCAGGGTTTCTCTCTCAAGTGGAAGGGCACATGGCGAACACAGTCAGGGCTTCTCTCTCATCTGGAACGGCACGTGGTGAACACGGCATCATCTGCTAGCTTCTCCTCCTGGCTTCCTGTTTCATGAAGGTCCCCCGGAGGCATTTTCCTTCTTCATCTCCAAAGGTCGCTGGCTGGTGAACTCTGCTTCTCGTGGTTATGTCATTCTCCAAAATGTTTCCTCTTTTATAGGACTCCAGAAACTTCTCAAGACCCACCCAAATGGGTGAAGACATGTCGTCACTTAATCCAGTTTAACAACAACTCTTGACTAAATCACATCTCCAGGGAGATGATCTAATTACAGTTTCGAACATACAGTACTAAATAGGGATTAGAAGAAATGGCTACCTTTACAAAATGGGATTAGGATTAAAACATGGCTTTTCTAGGGTACATACATCCTTTCAAACCAGCACAGTACTCCAGCAAACACATAAACCCTCTATAAGAATAAAGATGATTTGAACCACACAATCAATAGGCTTGAATAAACAGACAATAATAGAATACTGCAGCCAAAATACTGCATATTAGATACTATCTTTAAACACGTGGAACATTTAAGAAATGGACTGTTATTCCTTAGTAAACAAATCACAGTGAAACCATTTCATCCAATCACTTACTTTGTAGATAGTGCAATCAAGTTAGTAATCAATAAACAGTAAATGAAAAAGCAGATAATTGACGATTTAAAATGTAGAGGCCAAACAAAGCCAATCTTAAAGAACACCTAGGGCAATATATAAAATTCCACAAGGGTTCCAGGCACTACAGTAACTTTCAAGAAACCTACAACCTCCAGATGGGTCCCTGGTCCAGATAAGTCCTGAAACTTAGCCCAGCCTCTCCAGAACGTCATATAGTTCCATCTCCTTACCCCATATTAGTGACAGACCCCCAGTATCAAAAATTTAGAATTGCCATAGCCCAAACACTGCTAAAGATCAAAGGTGATGGTGGAGTTATACATAGAAGATAGGACTTAACAAATGAATATGAATGCTGAATCATTAAACTGATATATCTTTTAGTCTACAGTATTTTAGAGTAACTAGAAGTAAAAACCTAAAATTGTGAAATTGTAACTCATGTCAAAGTCTGAAATATGTTCTACAACTAATTGTGGTGCTGTGCTTTGAAATGTATAGCTTTTTTGTATATGTGTTATTTTTCACACAAAAAAAGCATACAACGTAGGAAGAACTTAACAATAAATATTCTCTAAACCATTTAATACATGCAAAATTATTCTTTAGAAAAATATAGAGAGGCCAAACAAGACATCATACTGAAAAAAAATTTTAAAACCAGTATATAATTTAAAATAAATGCACTTATACCAAAAGCTGGGGCATGCAGCCAAAGTAATATTTCCTGGGAATTCATAGCTCTAAACGTTTATACCAGAAAAGATTGATTAAAATGAACTGATTATGCAACTTAAGAAGTTAGAGAAAAAAAAACAGAAAAAATTAAAAGGAGTAGAAGACATGAGATAATAATCTCAAAAGGAAGAAACTAATAAACTAGTGGATCTATTCACTATCGAGCAGATCCACAAAGCCTGGGTTCTGATCTGGGGGCTCTTTGAAATACCCCGACATCCCGTCTCCAACAATGGAAAGCTCAGTCTAGCAGGTTCCACAGCAGCCCCACCAGGCCCCCTGCACAGATCCTGATAGCAGATCCTTTAGGGCCACAGGCTCTCAGCCATTTCCCCAGCGTCCACGCAGGGACAGAGGTGTCAGGGCTCTGAGTGTCCAGTCCGTGTCTCCCACGGTTAACTGAACCAACTCTGCTCTCCTCCCCAAACGGCTCGGGCTCTGGGGTTGGTTCTTGTCACCAATCCGTAGCACCACAATCCTCCAGTGTGAGGTTCCCCTATGGAGTCCTCGATGTCTGCCCCAGGAGCTTCACAGCCTGGGTAAATCAAGAGCATTTGAGGCTGGGGTTTGTGGCAGTAAAGCACCCTCCGGCACTGGTCTAGAGAGATGGAAGGCTCAATATGAGTTCAAATAGGAGCACGAGTGCCTCCCAGTGGCTTTTTCATGCTCGAAGAAGGGGCGGGAGAGTTGAGAGATTAGATCTGACCCTGGACGAAGTGCAGGTGTAGGTGGATTGGAACAGAGAAATGCAAGAGGAGAGGGAGGCGGGAAGAGTGGCCAGGGAGATGGGAAAGAGTAGGCATGAGAAGGAGTGTTCCAGGCGGAAACCAGAGAAGCATCTTTCTCCGTCTACTCACAATCACACTTTGGACTGGTAATTCTTGGATATGGGGGGACCTCCGGATGATTGACACTGACCCTGGCCTCTACCAGATGCCAACAGCACTCCTCTGCCCCTCCCAATTGTGACAACCAAATCCAGGTATTGCCACTGATCCTTTACATCTAGGCATGTGATTGGGAGGAAAAAAAGCTTCAATATCTATTAAAGTGACTTAACAATTTGCTTTAACTTTAGAAGGCATATATAGAGGTGATTAATTTATGGCGACCTATGGCTAACTAGAGGAAGTGTTTTCTCAGTGTCACCCACTGCATTATATTGCAAAGCAGAACATGAGAAATTCTGAAGATGTTAGGAAAAATAATACATGATAAGAAAATCATACCTTAAAAGGTATCTTATTCATTTACAACATATCTGGGTGTATGTTGTTTTATTCAGAATGGTAACTAGTTACTCATGGATCACTCTTTTTATTAATCAAAAAAAAGAAAAGAAATTAACACAACATTTAGAAATCATTCCATTCTACAAATGCACTCAGTAATTCTTAGTATCATCACATAGATGTATGATCATCATTTCTTAGTACATTTGCATCGATTTAGGAAAAGAACTAGCAAAACAGCAGAAAAAGATATAGAATGTTAATATAGAGAAGAGAATTAAAATAATAATACTAATAATATATATATATATATAAAGGAAAAAGAAAAAAACAAAAACAAAAGATACAAACACACGAACAAACAAACAAAAAACCATATTTCAGGTGCAGCTTCATTCAGTGTTCCAACCTAGTTACATTACACTTAGGTATTATTGTGCTGTCCATTTTTGAGTTTTTGTATCTAGTCCTGTTGCACAGTCTGTATCCCTTCAGCTCCAATTACCCATTATCTTACCCTGTTTCTAACTCCTGCTGGTCTCTGTTACCAATGATATAGTCCAAGCTGATTCTCGAATGTCGGTTCACATCAGTGGGACCATACAGTATTTGTCCTTTAGTTTTTGGCTAGACTCACTCAGCATAATGTTCTCTAGGTCCATCTATGTTATTACATGCTTCATAAGTTTAGTCTGTCTTAAAGCTGCATAATATTCCATCGTAGGTATACGCCACAGTTTGTTTAGCCACTCGTCTGTTGATGGGCATTTTGACTATTTCCATCTCTTTGAAGTTGTAGATAATGCTGCTATAAACACTGGTGTGCAACTGTCCGTCTGTGTCTTTGCCTTTAAGTCCTTTGAGTAGATACCTAGCAGTGGTATTGCTGGGTCGTAATCCATTCTGCCATTCTATGTCTTTCGATTGGGAAATTCAGTCCATTAACTTTTAGTGTTATTACTGTTTGGATAATATTTTCCTCTACCATTTTGGCTTTTGTATTATATATATCATATCTGATTTTCCTTCTTTCTACACTTTACTCCATACCTCTCTCTTCTGTCTTTTCGTATCTGACTCTAGTGCTCCCTTTAGTATTTCTTGCAGAGCTGGTCTCTTGCTCACAAATTCTCTCAGTGACTTTTTGTCTATAAATGTTTTAATTTCTCCTTCATTTTTGAAGGACAATTTTGCTGGATATAGGAGTCTTGGTTGGCAGTTTTTCTCTTTTAGTGATTTAAATATATCATCCCACTGTCTTCTAGCTTCCATGGTTTCTGCTGAGAAATCTACACATAGTCTTATTGGGTTTCCCTTGTATGTGACAGATTGTTTTTCTCTTGCTGCTTTCAAGATCCTCTCTTTCTCTTTGACCTCTGACATTCTAACTAGTAAATGTCTTGGAGAACGCCTATTTGGGTCTATTCTCTTTGGGGTGCGCTGCACTTCTTGGATCTGTATATTTAGGTCTTTCATAAGAGTTGGGAAATTTTCAGTGATAATTTCTTCCATTAGTTTTTCTCCTCCTTTTCCCTTCTCTTCTCCTTCTGGGACACCCACAACACGTATATTTGTGCGCTTCATATTGTCATTCAGTTCCCTGATTCCCTGCTCAAGTTTTTCCATTCTTTTCCCTATAGTTTCTGTTTCTTTTTGGAATTCAGTTGTTCCATCCTCCAGTTCACTAATTGTAGCTTCTGTCTCTTTAGATCTACCATTGTAGGTATCCATTGTTTTTTCCATTTTTTCTTCTTTGTCCTTCACTCCCACAAGTTCTGTGATTTGTTTTTTCAGATTTTCTATTTCTTCTTTTTGTTCAGCCCATATCTTCTTCATGTCCTCCCTCAATTTATTGATTTGGTTTTTGAAGAGTTTTTCCATTTCTGTTCGTATATTCAGCATTAGTTGTCTCAGCTCCTGTATCTCATTTGAACTATTGGTTTGTTCCTTTGATTGGGCCATATCTTCAATTTTCCGAGCGTCATCCATTATTTTCTGCTGGTGTCTGGGCATTTGATCAGATCTCCCTGGGTGTGGGACCCAGCTGGTTGAAAGGTTTTTCTGTGGAATCTCTGGGCTCTGTTTTTCTTTTCCTGCCCAGTAGGTGGCGCTCGTGGCGGTCGTTTGTCTGCGGGGCAGTCGGCCCGGGAAACCGCGCGTGGAGGCGGGGGTCGCTGGCCGTGGCTTGGGGGAGTGCCGGTCCAAATTGCCCAGCTGGCCCGAAACGCCAAGCGTGACGGGAGGGCCCCGCTATCCAATGTTCCCAGTCAGACCGGGGAGCCACGTGCGTGGAGGGGACCCCAGACGCCAGCCACCCCAGCCGGGAAAACGTGCACCCCTCGGGTATCTCACAGCAGTGGATTCTCCCTACCCGTTCAGCCGTTCCAGAATGGGGTACGCTGTCTTTTTTGGTCTCTATCGTGACTCCGGGAGCTGTTTCGTATTGTTTCTGTTTCTTTAGTTGTTTTTCTGGAGGAGGATCTAAGACCCGCGCGTCTTACTAAGCCGCCATCTTCTCCGGAAGTCCTCTCATGGATCACTCTTAATGTCTATAATATATTTTTTTTAACTAGTGTTTCAGTACTTGTTCTAGTTTGCTAGCTGTCAGAATGCAATATACCAGAAATGGAATGGCTTTTAAAAAGGGGAATTTAATGAGTTGCTAGTTTACAGTTCTAAGGCCGAGAATCTGTCCCAGTTAAAACAAGTCTATAGAAATGTCCAATCAAAGGCATCCAGGGAAAGATACCTTGGTTCAAGAAAGCCGATGAAGTTCAGGGTTTCTCTCTCAAGTGAGAAGGCACATGGCGAACACAGTCAGGGCTTCTCTCTCAGCTGGAAGGGCACATGGCGAACACGGCATCATCTGCTAGCTTCTCCTTCTGGCTTCCTGTTTCATGAAGCTCCCCGGGAGGCATTTTCCTCCCACAGGAGAAGCACCTTAGCTTTGAATGAAAAGTCATTTCTATCATCAGGAAGAAATGTCTTTTTAAGAAGAAATCTATAGCACAGTGTTCCTTGGGTTCATCTTTAGCTAAAGATCTACCCTAAAAAATGGAATTCATCAGTGACAGGACTGGTGGGGTCAAATTCCCAGCACAGTGGCTGACAGCAGCCCTCATCCCCCAAAACTTGACCCCTGTCTGAAGGGCAGAAGCCCTGGATGCTTCCTCAGTACATTAAGCAGGCTGGATGTCCTTTTCAGCGCCCTCCCCATTCACCGTCCTTCACTCTGGCAGACTCTCATGCCCACTCACGGTTTGACAGATATTACTGGTGTCTACTGCGGCCTTAGACCCACCTCAACCTGGGACACGCCCCACAGGTTCCACAAGGACTTCATTTCAAGGGCCAATTTCTCTAAACTGTTTTTTTTTTCCCATCACCCTGAACATACCTCCACATTTGCACATATGATCAGTTACTTAGCAGCCTTTTCGACAGTTGTGTGGTTTTAAAAATGCTTTTGGAGTCAGGTGCATTTCAACTATTGGCAGAAAATGTGATTCTATTCTGTATACAGGGATTACCAGTAGACACGGAAAAAGAGAAACTGCATTAGTGTTCAGAGAGAAGACCACCAGTATATGAATGTGTGACAGTTTAATACCATAATAAATTCCAAATAAAATTAAAATTGGCTGGGCTCAAATATAAACCATGGATGGTGTTCACCATCTCCTGCAGAGCTAAATTGAAAAGGTGGCATTTACAACAATTCTAGAAGAAAACATGGACCACATTACTGATAAAGCTAATTCATTTGTTTTTTTGCCTTAGAAGAACATTCAAGTATATTATGTTCATTGTTACAGTGAAAACAAAATACTATCAATAGTGTATAAAATCAATAGCCCCAGTAGAAATTATTCTTTCTTCCTTTAATTTCAAGTACCAATGTAGAGTCAGCTCCTAGGCCCCTCTCCCCAGAGCCAAATTCATGTACCTAGCAGTGGAAGAACTGAAGTTTGAGATTCTCTATCTTCAAGGTGTGTGTGTGCGTGAGAGACGGGGGGGATAGGTGCACTTCACATCCGGCAGTGCCCCCACACCGCAGGAACTTCTGGGGGCTGATATCCTACCTGAGGGCACCGACCCCAACCCTACTCTTGCCAGGCAGCTAGTTCCCTGGTCATGCCAGAGCCCTGTGGCCATTTCATGCCCAGGGGCTTCCATTCCTGCAGCAGAGACAAGCCCAGGTTCTGACTGGAGTCAGTAAATCCAAAGTGTGCCCGGGGGGTGCTGCAGTGGGACGGGGACACCAAGTGAGCCTGCCATTCCCAGTTACCGGGATTCCAACGTGTGACTCAATACAAGAAGAACAGAAGATTCAGGAGGGGCTGTGGAAGCAGGAGAGTGGGAAGTGGTGTTCTCATCACTCCAAACAATATCATTTGCTCAGTAGCGAGCTCCACTGAGGAAGAGCAGTGTGGAGGGAAAGGCAAGTGTGGAGAATAGTATGGAGGGAAAGGCAAGGAGTCTGGGATCCGGACACACCTGTCATCTAGTACAGGGTTAGATGGCCGGTGGGGTCAGTGACATTGTGGGGGAGAACCCTGCATCAGCAAGGTGTGGCACCTCAGCTTTGAGTCAACAGAGGTGCCTGGAAGACCCTGACCCTTAGGGGACAAGCAGGCCAGCAGGTGGCTGTCCTCCTGGGTGACCAGGCTGCACCAGGGGCGGCTGCGGTGGGCTGGAGGAAGCCCGAGGTCCAGGGAGTCCACAAAATCTACCACACAGCTATGGCAATCAAGAGAGTGTGGTACTGACATAGACATAGACAACTCGATGGGATATAATTGAGAGTCCAGAAATAAATCTTCACATTTACAGTCAACGGATCCTCAACAAAGGTGCCAAGACAATTCAGAGGGAAAAGAATACTCTCTTAAACAAATGTTTCTGGGATAACTTTTATATGGATATCCACATATAAAAGAAGGAATCTGGACTCCTATCTCACACCATATTCAAAAATCAACTCAAAATGGACCAAAGAGCTACAACTATAAAACTCTTAGAAGGAAGCATAGGTGCAAATCTTCATGACCTTGGATTAGGCAATGGATTCTTATATATCGCACCAAAAAAGCAAGCAACAAAAGGAAAAAAAAAAGTGTATATCATCAAGATTAAAAATGTTTGTGCTTCAAAGGACACCAACAAGAGAGTGAAAAGTCAACCCACTGAAAGGGATAAAGTTTTTCATGTCATATATCTGATTATGAACTTGTATCTGATATATATAAAGAACTAAACTCAATCATAAAAAATAAATAACCCAGTTAAAAATAGGCAAATCCTCTCTACGTGGGAAATGACTCCTAGGGGCATAAACCTTTCAGGCAATGTGGGATAGAAATCCTAGAATGAGCTGGGACCCAGCGTCAAGGGATTGAGAAAACCTCCTTGACCAAAAGGGGGAAGAGAGAAATGAGACAAAAGAAAGTGTCAGTGGCTGAGAGATTTCAAACAGAGTCCAGCACTTTATATAGATATAGAAACACGTTATATAGATATAACCTTTTTAGTTAAGGTATATTGGAGAGGCTGGAGGGAAGTGCCTGGAAATGTAGAGCTGTGTTCCAGTAGCCATGTTTCTTAAAGATGATTGTATAATGATATAGCTTTTACAATGTGACTGTGTGATTGTGAAAACCTTGTGTCTGATGCTCCTTTTATCTAAGGTATGGACAGATAAGAAAAACACATGGATTAAAAATGAATAAATAATAGGGGGAGCAAATGTTAAAATAAATTTAGTAGATTGAAATGTTAGTGATCAACGAAAGGGAGCGATAAGGGGTATAGCAAAAAATTGGGGAAACAAAGGCTAAAATATATAGGGAGATGGAAATACTAGCAATTAGTGAGAGGGAGGGATAAGAGGTATGGTATTTATGAGTTTTTTTCTTTTTTCTTGTTATTTTTCTGAATTGATGCAAATGTTCTAAGAAATGACCATGGTGATGAATATACAACTATTTGATGATACTGTGAGTTGTTGATTATATACCAAGAATGGAAACATCATATGGCAAGAATGTTCGTATTAGTATGTTGTTAGTTCAAAATTTTTTTTTAAAAAAAAAGGTGTATTGGGAGAGGATGGAAGGAAGTGCCTGAAAACGTAGAGCTGTGTTCCAGCTGTGCATGGTGTGAACAGATGAATAAAACATGTGGATTAAAAATGAATAGGGGTAATATTTTGTTGGTAACAGAGACCATCAGGAGATAGAAATAGGGTAAGATATTGGGTAATTGGAGCTGAAGGGATACAGACTGTGCAACAGGACTGAATACAAAAACTCAGAAATGGACAGCACAATACTACCTAACTGTAATGTAATTATGTTAAAACACTGAATGAAGCTGCATGTGAGAATGATAGAGGGATGAGGGCTGGGGACATAAATAAAATCAGAAAGAAAGATAGATGTTAAAGATCGAGATGGTATAATCTAGGAATGCCTAGAGTGTATAATAATAGTGAAATGTACAATGTACAAATTTTAAAAATGTTTTGGCATGAGGAACAACAAAGAAATGTCATTACTGCAGGGTGCTGAAAATAGATGATAATTAATACTTTAAAATGTCACCTTATGTGTGAGACTAAAGCAAAAAATGTTTATTTGTTACAAAATTTAGATTTTGACTAGAGCATTTCCTAATATATAACTCATGTAGATAGTTTGATTGAATGTCATAAGTACTTGGAATCTCAGGTAGCACATGAGATTTTGTTGGTTTGTCCAGAGTGATGCCCCGATGAATCCCAGAATGATTTGATCAGTGACTAGAAAAGTATTTGCAAGCCCCCTTCGGGGAATGGTGAGAGTGGGGAGAAATTCAACTTCCCCAAGTCGAATTCTTGATATTCTCACAAGCAGTGTGGACAACCAAAGCTATAGGCTGAGCCCTCAGTCTTGGGGTGTGTTCACATGAAACTTAACCCCACAAAGGATAGGTCAAGTCTACTTAAAATTTAGGCCTAAGAGTCACCCCCAAGAGAGCCTCTTTTGTTGCTCAGATGTGGCCTCTCTCTCCAGCCAACACAACAAGCAATCTCACCACCCTCCCCCTCTCTGCATGGGACATGACTCCCAGGGATGTGGACCTTCCTGGCAACGTGGGACAGAGATCCTGGAATGAGCTGAGACTCAGCATCAAAGGACTGAGAAAAACCCTAGAATGAGCTGAGAATTAACATCAAAGGATTAAGAGAACCTTCTCGACCAAAAGGGGGAAGAGCAAAATGAGACAAAGTGTCAATGGCTGAGAGATTCCAAACAGAGTTGAGAGGTTATCCTGGAGGTTATTCTTAGGCATTAAGTAGATATCACCTTATTGTTCAAGATGTAGTGGGGAGGCTGGAGGGAACTGCCTGAAAATGTAGTGCTGTGTTCCAGTAGCCATGTTTCTTGATGATGATTGAACAATGATATAGCTTTCACAGTGAGACTCTGTGAATGTGAAAACCTTATGTCTGATGCTCCTTTTAGCTACTATATCAACAGAAGAGTAGAACATATGGAATAAAAATAAATAATAAGAGGAACAAATGTTAAAATAAATTCAGTTTGAAATAGTGGTAAATGAAAGTGAGGGGTAAGGGGTATGGTACGTATAGTTTTTTTTTCTCTATGATCATTTTATTTCTTTTTCTGTTGTCTTTTATTTCTTTTTCTAAATCAATGCAAAGGTACTAAGAAATGATGAATATGCAACTATGTGATGATATTAAGAATTACTGATTGTATATGTAGAATGGAATGATATCTAAATGTTTTGTTTGTTAATTTTTTTAATTAATAAAAAAAGTTAAAAAAAACAAACAAACTCAGAAATGGACAGCACAATACTACCTAACTGTAATACAATTATGTTAAAACACTGAATGAAGCTGAATGTGAGAATGATAGAGGGAGGAGGGCTGGGGTCATAAATGAAATCAGAAAGAAAGATAGATGTTAAAGACCGAGATGGCATAATCTAGGAATGCCTAGAGTGTATAATAAGTGACTAAATGTACAAATTTAAAAAATGTCTTTGCATAAGGAAGAACAAAGGAATGTCATTATTGCAGGGTGCTGAAAATAGATGGTAATTAATATATTAAAATGTCACCTTAAAGCAAAAAATGTTTATTTGGGCCCCTTCTCCGCCGGCGCTCCCGCCGCCATCTAGCCCTCCTCTTCCCCCTTCTCCGCCGGCGCTCCCACCGCCATCTAGCCCTCCTCTTCCTCTTTCTCTGCCGGCGGCGCTCCTACCGCCATCTTGCCCTTCTCTTTCCCCTTCTGCTCCGGCGGCGCTCCATCCGCCATCTTATCCTTCCCTTTCTCCTCCTACTCCAGCGGCTCTCCAACCACCACCGTACCCTCTTCCGCCTTCACCGGTTCCTCCACCACCGTCCTCGACAGCCTTGCCATCCTCACCTTGCCTCCTCCAGAACAGCTACTAGGGGGGGAGAAATGATACAGAATAGCTCCTGGAGCCACGACAGAGATAAAAAAGACAGCGTACCCCATCCTGGAACGGCTGACTGGCTGGGAGAACCCGCTCCGGTGAAATCGCCGAGGGGTGCGAGCTTCCCCGGGCGGGGCGGTAAGTGGCCGGAGTCCCTCCCCTCTTCCTTCCCGGGCCAGCTGGCAGAATTGGGCAGGTGGTCCCCTCAAGCCGCGGCGGCTGGCGCCCCCACCACGCGCGGTTCCCCCGGACAAACTGAGAGAATTGGATCGGAAATCCCCAGGCCGCAGAGAACGGTGACCGGGGGGGTCCCTTCCAAACACGTGACTCCCCGGTCCGGCTGGGAACGGTGCACTCTCCCGGGCCGCGGCGGGTGGCGCCCTCCCGCCATGCTTGGCGCCCCAGGCTGACTAGGAAATTCGGATGGGCACTCTCCCGGGCTGCGGCGGCCAGCGACCCTCCCCGCGTTCAGACCCCGGGCCGGCTGGCACTCTTCTAAGCCGCTTTGGCTGGTGAACCTCCCCCACAGCGAGAGTTTTCCAAAGTTAAAGGACCCACAGCACCTTTTGCTGGTGGGACCCGCAGACAAATGTGTGCCACGAGCACCACCTACTGGGCAGGATAAGAAAAACAGAACCCAGAGATTTCACAGAAAAATCTTTCAACCTGTTGGGTCCAACACCTAGGAAAATCTGACTAAATGCCCAGACGCCAGCAGAAGATAACAGATCACGCTCAGAAAATTGAAAATACGGCCCAGTCAAAGGAACAAACCAATAGTTCAAATGAGATACAGGAGCTGAGACAACTAATGCTGAATATACAAACAGAAATGGAAAACCTCTTCAAAAATGAAATCGATAAATTGAGGGAGGACATGAAGAAGACATGGGCTAAACAAAAAGAAGAAATAGAAAAACTGAAAAAACAAATCACAGAACTTATGGAAGTGAAGGATAAAGTAGAAAAGATGGAAAAAACAATGGATACCTACAATGATAGATTTAAAGAGACAGAAGATAGAATTAGTGATTTGGAGGATGGAACATCTGAATTCCAAAAAGAAACAGAAACTATCGGGAAAAGAATGGAAAAATTCGAACAGGGTATCAGGGAACTCAAGGACAATATGAACCACACAAATATACGTGTTGTGGGTGTCCCGGAAGGAGAAGAGAAGGGAAAAGGAGGAGAAAAACTAATGGAAGAAATTATCACTGAAAATTTCCCAACTCTTATGAAAGACCTAAAATTACAGATCCAAGAAGTGCAGTGCACCCCAAAGAGATTAGACCCAAATAGGCGTTCTCCAAGACACTTACTAGTTAGAATGTCAGAGGTCAAAGAGAAAGAGAGGATCTTGAAAGCAGCAAGAGAAAAACAATCCATCACATACAAGGGAAACCCAATAAGACTATGTGTAGATTTCTCAGCAGAAACCATGGAAGCTAGAAGACAGTGGGATGATATATTTAAATTACTAAAAGAGAAAAACTGCCAACCAAGACTCCTATATCCAGCAAAACTGTCCTTCAAAAATGAGGGAGAAATTAAAACATTCTCAGACAAAAAGTCACTGAGAGAATTTGTGACCAAGAGACCAGCTCTGCAAGAAATACTAAAGGGAGCACTAGAGTCAGATAGGAAAAGACAGAAGAGAGAGGTATGGAGAAGAGTGTAGAAAGAAGGAAAGTCAGATATGATATATATAATACAAAAGGCAAAATGGTAGAGGAAAATATTATCCAAACAGTAATAACACTAAATGTTAATGGACTGAATTCCCCAATCAAAAGACATAGACTGGCAGAATGGATTAAAACACAGGATCCTTCTATATGCTGTCTACAGGAAAAACATCTTAGACCCAAAGATAAACATAGGTTGAAAGTGAAAGGTTGGGAAAAGATATTTCATGCAAATAACATCCAGAAAAGAGCAGAAGTGGCTATATTAATATCCAACAAATTAGACTTCAAATGTAAAACAGTTAAAAGAGACAAAGAAGGATACTATCTACTAATAAAAGGAACAATTAAACAAGAGGACATAACAATCATAAATATTTACGCACTGAACCAGAATGCCCCAAAATACGTGAGGAATACACTGCAAACACTGAAAAGGGAAATAGACTCATATACCATAATAGTTGGAGACTTCAATTCACCACTCTCATCAATGGACAGAACATATAGACAGAGGATCAATAAAGAAATAGAGAATCTGAATATTACTATAAATGAGCTAGACTTAACAGACATTTATAGGACATTACATCCCACAACAGCAGGATACACCTTCTTCTCAAGTGCTCATGGATCATTCTCAAAGATAGACCATATGCTGGGTCACAAAGCAAGTCTTAACAAATTTAAAAAGATTGAAATCATACACAACACTTTCTCGGATCATAAAGGAATGAAGTTAGAAATCAATAATAGGCGGAGTGCCAGAAAATTCACAAATACGTGGAGGCTCAACAACACACTCTTAAACAACGAGTGGGTCAAGGAAGAAATTGCAAGAGAAATTAGTAAATATCTCGAGGTGAATGAAAACGAAAACACAACATATCAAAACCTATGGGATGCAGCAAAGGCAGTGCTAAGAGGGAAATTTATTGCCCTAAATGCTTATATCAGAAAAGAAGAAAAGGTAAAAATTCAGGAATTAGCTGTCCACTTGGAAGAACTGGAGAAAGAACAGCAAACTAACCCCAAAGCAAGCAAAAGGAAAGGAATAACAAAGATTAGAGCAGAAATAAATGAAATTGAAAACATGAAAACAATAGAGAAAATCAATAAGACCAGAAGTTGGTTCTATGAGAAAATCAATAAGATTGATGGGCCCTTAGCAAGATTGACAAAAAGAAGAAGAGAGAGGATGCAAATAAATAAGATCAGAAATGGAAGAGGAGACATAACCACTGACCTCACAGAAATAAAGGAGGTAATAACAGGATACTATGAACAACTTTACGCTAATAAATACAACAATTTAGATGAAATGGACGGGTTCCTGGAAAGGCATGAACAACCAACTTTGACTCAAGAAGAAATAGATGACCTCAACAAGCCAATCACAAGTAAAGAAATTGAATCAGTCATTCAAAAGCTTCCGAAAAAGAAAACTCCAGGACCAGATGGCTTCACATGTGAATTCTACCAAACATTCCAGAAAGAATTAGTACCAACTCTTCTCAAACTCTTCAAAAAACTCGAAGCGGAGGGAAAGCTACCTAATTCATTCTACGAAGCCAACATCACCCTCATACCAAAACCAGGCAAAGATATTACAAAAAAAGAAAACTACAGACCAATCTCTCTAATGAATATAGATGCAAAAATCCTCAACAAAATTCTAGCAAATCGTCATCCTCAATGGGGAAAAATTGAAAACTTTCCCCCTAAGATCAGGAACAAGACAAGGATGTCCACTATCACCACTATTATTCAACATTGTGTTGGAGGTTCTAGCCAGAGCAATTAGACAAGAAAAAGAAATACAAGGCATCAAAATTGGAATGGAAGAAGTAAAACTATCACTGTCTGCAGATGATATGATACTATATGTCGAAAACCCGGAAAAATCCACAACAAAACTACTAGAGCTAATAAATGAGTACAGCAAAGTAGCAGGTTACAAGATCAACATTCAAAAAACTGTAGCATTTCTATACACTAGTAATGAACAAGCTGAGGGGGAAATCAAGAAACGAATTCCATTTACAATTGCAACAAAAAGAATAAAATACCTAGGAATAAATTTAACTAAAGAGTCAAAAAACCTATATAAAGAAAACTACAAAAAACTGTTAAAGAAATCACAGAAGACCTAAATAGATGGAAGGGCATACCGTGTTCATGGATTGGAAGACTAAATATAGTTAAGATGTCAATCCTACCTAAATTGATTTACAGATTCAATGCAATACCAATCAAAATCCCAACAACTTATTTTTCAGAAATAGAAAAACCAATAAGCAAATTTATCTGGAAGGGCAGGGTGCCCCGAATTGCTAAAAACATCTTGAGGAAAAAAACAAAGCTGGAATTCTCGTGCTGCCTGACTTTAAGGCATATTATGAAGCCACAGTGGTCAAAACAGCATGGTATTGGCATAAAGATAGATATATCGACCAATGGAATCGAATAGAGTGCTCAGATATAGACCCTCTCATCTATGGACATTTGATCTTTGATAAGGCAGTCAAGCCAATTCACCTGGAACAGAACAGTCTCTTCAATAAATGATGCCTAGAGAACTGGATATCCATATGCAAAAGAATGAAAGAGGACCCGTATCTCACACCCTATACAAAAGTTAACTCAAAATGGATCAAAGATCTAAACATTAGGTCTAAGACCACAAAACAGTTAGAGGAAAATGTAGGGAGATATCTTATGAAACTTACAATTGGAGGCAGTTTTATGGACCTTAAACCTAAAGCAAGAGCACTGAAGAAGGAAACAAATAAATGGGAGCTCCTCAAAATTAAACACTTTTGTGCATCAAAGAACTTCATCAAGAAAGTAGAAAGACAGCCTACACAATGGGAGACAATATTTGGAAATGACATATCAGATAAAGGTCTAGTATCCAGAATTTATAAAGAGATTGTTCAACTCAACAACAAAAAGACAGCCAACCCAATTACAAAATGGGAAAAAGACTTGAACAGACACCTCTCAGAAGAGGAAATACAAATGGCCAAAAGGCACATGAAGAGATGCTCAATGTCCCTGGCCATTAGAGAAATGCAAATCAAAACCACAATGAGATATCATCTCACACCCACCAGAATGGCCATTATCAACAAAACAGAAAATGACAAGTGCTGGAGAGGATGCGGAGAAAGAGGCACACTTATCCACTGTTGGTGGGAATGTCAAATGGTGCAACCACTGTGGAAGGCAGTTTGGCGGTTCCTCAAAAAGCTGAATATAGAATTGCCATACGACCCAGCAATACCATTGCTAGGTATCTACTCAAAGGACTTAAGGGCAAAGACACAAACGGACATTTGCACACCAATGTTTATAGCAGTGTTATTTACAATTGCAAAGAGATGGAAACAGCCAAAATGTCCATCAACAGGAGAGTGGCTAAACAAACTGTGGTATATACATACGATGGAATATTATGCAGCTTTAAGACAGGATAAACTTATGAAGCATGTAATAACATGGATGGACCTAGAGAACATTATGCTGAGTGAGTCTAGCCAAAAACTAAAGGACAAATACTGTATGGTCCCACTGATGTGAACCGACATTCGAGAATAAACTTGGAATATGTCATTGGTAACAGAGTCCAGCAGGAGTTAGAAACAGGGTAAGATAAAGGGTAATTGGAGCTGAAGGGATACAGACTGTGCAACAGGACTAGATACAAAAACTCAAAAATGGACAGCACAATAATACCTAATTGTAAAGTAATCATGTTAAAACACTGAATGAAGCTGCATCTGAGCTATAGGTTTTTTTTTTTTTACTATTATTATTACTTTTATTTTTTTCTCTATATTAACATTCTATATCTTTTTCTGTTGCGTTGCTAGTTCTTCTAAACCGATGCAAATGTACTAAGAAACAATGATCATGCATCTATGTGATGATGTTAAGAATTACTGATTGCATATGTAGAATGGTATGATTTCTAAATGTTGGGTTAATTTCTTTTTTTCCATTAATTAATTAAAAAATGTTTATTTGGTACAAAATTTATATTTTGACTAGTGCATTTCCTAATACAACTTATGTAGATAGTTTGATTGAATGTCATAAGTACTTGGAATCTCAGGTAGGAGATGAGATTTTGCTGGTTTGTCCAGAGTGATGCCCCGATGAATCCCAGAGTGATTCGATCAGTGAGTGGAAAAGTATTTGCAAAGCCCCCTTCAGGGAATGGTGAGATGGGGGAGAAATTCAACTTCCCCAAGTCGAATTCTTGATATTCTCACAAGCAGTGTAGACAACCAAAGCTATAGGCTGAGCCCTCAGTCTTGGGGTTTGTTCACATGAAACTTAACCCCACAAAGGATAGGTCAAGTCTACTTAAAATTTAGGCTTAAGAGTCACCCCCAAGAGAGCCTCTTTTGTTGCTCAGATGTGGCCTCTCTCTCCAGCCAACACAACAAGCAATCTCACCATCCTCCCCCTGTCTATGTGGGACATGACTCCCAGGGGTGTGGACCTTCCTGGCAGTGTGGGACAGAGATCCTGGAATGAGCTGAGACTTAGCATCAAGGGATTGAGAAAACCTTCTCGACCAAAAGGGGGAAGAATGAAATGAGACAAAGTGTCAATGGCTGAGAGATTCCAAACAGAGTGGAGAGGTTATCCTGGAGGTTATTCTTACGCATTGAGTAGATATCACCTCGTTATTCAAGATGTAATGGAGAGGCTGGAGGGAACTGCCTGAAAATGTGCAGCTGTGTTCCAGTAGCCATGTTTCTTGAGGATGACTGAATAATGATATAGCTTTCACAATGTGACTGTGTGATTTTGAAAACCTGTGTCTGATGCTCCTTTTATCTACCATGTCAACAAACAAGTAGAACATATGGAATAAAAATAAATAATAGGGGAACAAATGCTAAAATAAATTTAATTTGAAATGCTAGTGATCAATGAAAGTGAGGGGTAAGGGGTATGTTAGCTCTCTCTTTTTTCTTTTCTATTTTCGTTTTATTTCTTTTTCTATAGTCTTTTTATTTCTTTTTCTGAATTGATGCAAATGTTCTAAGAAATGATGATACGCAACTAAGTGATGATATTGTGAATTACTGATTATATATATTAATGTTTTATTTGGTTTGTTAAATTTTTTTAATTAATAAATTAAAAAAAATGAATAGGGGGAACAAATATTAAAATAGATTTGTTAGATTGAAATGCTAGTGATCAATGAAAGGGAGTGGTAAGGGGTTGTTCTAGTTTGCTAGCTGCCGGAATGCAACACAGCAGAGTTGGATTGGCTCTCAATAAAAGGGGATTTATTTAGTTAACATATAGTTCTTCAGAGGAAAGGTAGCTAACTTTCAACTGAGTTTCTTTCTTATGTGGGAAGGCACAGGGCGATCTCTGCTGGCCTTCTCTCCGGGCCTCTGGGTTCCAACAACTTTCCCCCGGGGTGATTCCTTTCTGTAATTCCAAAGGCCTGGGCTGAGCTGTGAGTGCTGAGATGAGGTATGCTGAGCTGCTTGGGCTCTGCTACGTTGAGCTCTCTCATGTAAGCACCAGCCAATTAAATCAAACATCATTCATTGCAGCAGGCACGCCTCCTAGCTGACTGCAGATGTAATCCGCAACAGATGAGGTTCACATGCCATTGGCTCATGTCCACAGCAATACAACTAGGCACCTTCACCTGGCCAAGTTGACACCTGAATCCTACCCAGGGGTATAGGAAAAAATAGGGGAAACAAAAGCTAAAATATATTGGGTAGATGGAATATATTTCATATATTAGCTGTCAATGTGAAGGAGGGATAAGAGGTATAGTATGTATGAGTTTTTTTCTTTTTATTTCTTTTTCTGAATTAATGCAAATATTCTCAGAAATGATCACAGTGATGATATCGTGAGTTTTTGATTATATACCAAGAATGGAATGATCATATGGTAAGAATGTTCGTGTTTGTATGTTGTTATGTTTAAAAAAAAAAGGGCAAATGACCTGAAATGACAGTTCCCAAATGACTCCAAATTGCTCATAGCAACATTATCCATAAAATCCCAAAGTGGAAACAACCAAATGTTCATCAATTGATGAATGGATCAATACTGTTATCCATACATTGCAGTATTATTTGGCAAGAAAAAGAAATGAAGCACAGATAGAGGCCACAGCATGGATGAACCTTGAAAAATTAAGCTATGTGAAAGAAAAGGTCACAAAGTGAAAGACGCAAGCCACATATTGTATGATTCCATTTATATTAAACACCCAGACTTGAGGACTGGCGGGCTGGAATCATTTGGGATCGCGGATCAGGAAATGACATAAGCCACCATGTGGCCTGGGCTTGCTCACAGCAGGTGCCAGGGTCCCAAGGGCAAGTGTTCCCCAGAAACAAGGGGGAAGTGCATAGCCCAGGGCAGCCACACCCACACGTGAGGGAGTACTGGGATTTGAACGATCTGGGCGCTCAGGACCAAGAAACAACCGGGAGTCTGCACCCTCCCCCAAACACCTGACTCTGCTTTTCAGGAAAAACTGGCTCTTAGAGGAAAGGGGGTGGCCAGCAGGAGGGGGAGGGACCTGCAATCAGGGACCTGCCTGACCACAGCCAGGCCCCAGCCAAGAGCAGCCCCAAGGAGGGGAGAGGGGCTTCAGGGCCTGAGAGAAGATAGAACACATTCTGAGACGGAGACACAGGGACTCTGAGTCCTTTCCTTTTTGTTACTAAAATCACCGACACCAGGCATAGTATATCTTGGAGATACACATCTTGGAGACCTACCCAAGGTGAAGATGCTTTCCGGTTCCCCTCACTCCATTCGTCCCAGGATGGCACCTTAGGACCCAGGGCCAGAGGCGAGTCTCAGACCTGGAAAAGGAGCAAGTGGAACCATAGACATTCCATGTGGAGGCCAAAGGAGACCCTGTGAGCTCAAGGAGGACAGTCCCTGCTGGAGACCTGGGGAGCAGAGAGACAACTCACAGCCAGGTGGGTGAGAACTCAGTTCTGACTGCACCCCTGTTCTGGGTAGGCATTTTAGGAATGTGACCCTCAGCTGATTCCTCAAATAGATCTGAATAAAGTAGACCCCCTCCTCCAAATTCCCTTCTCTGGTTACTCAAGGAGACCTTTTTCTCCCAGAGGGTCTCTTGAGACCCTTGTCCCAGAAGAAAGTATTATGCTCAGCACATCTCAAGCCCTTCACTCTCCACCCTGGGGGACAGGGGAGTGGAAGGCGATTCAAGCCCAGCTCTGGTCAAGAGGGAAAAACTGTAATAGCAAAAAAAAAAAAGAAAGAAAGAAAACGGTTGAAGGGCAGGCCATGGTGGCTCAGTGGCAGAGTTCTCACCTGCCATGCTGGAGACCTGAGTTCAGTTTCCGGTGCCTGCACATGCGAAAAAAAAAAAGAAAAACTGTAATAGTGAAGAGGCCTGGGCCAGCATGGGGGGTGCTCAGATGCCCCCAGAGCACGAGGGACACTAGGGACCTAGGAGGGTGCCCATAGCCTGCCCTTGGGTTCCTCCTACAAGTAGCCAATGGACAGAGAAGGAATCTCTGCACTGTGATCACCAGCCTGGAGCGGGTGTGATGCTGGGGAACCCAGAGCACACAAATGCATCACCCCAGGGCTGCTCGGCCTGCACCTCCACCCTGTCCTTCAGTGTCTCCAGCTCCCATGACCTCTGCACTCTGAGACTGAAGAATGAGGGGAGGCCAGCCAGAGGTTCAGCCACGTGGAGAGATGCACAAAATGAAAACAGGGAAGGAAGAGAGTCAGATGATATTGACCCCCCAGGAGTAGGAAGAAGGAGCAAAGGGGGTGTCTGAGGACCAACTAGGGGGCTGGAGAGACATCACCAGAGAATGCCCTGGAAAGCAACCTGGGCATGACCCCAAAAGAAAGAAGAGCCATCAGCCAAAACACAGCCACCCTGACCAGAGAGGCCTCATGACCACCACAAACAGATTTCACAGGACCTTCTGGGCAGAGACACCCAAGAATTTAGTGAGACAAAACTAACCAGGAAACTGCAGACACATGAGAACAAATGCAACTGCTGAGCGGCCAGCAGTGAGCCGAGGGGCACAGCCCAGAGCCCGTGTTGAGTCCTTCCTGAGGGAAAGAGTCTGACCATCTCGGTGAGGGCCCCAAGGTCTTTCCACTGCAAAGGGATCGGGATTCTCCTACCCTTGGACAAACGGACATGCATGAGGAAACCACCACATCCCTCACAAGTGCAGCTGGGTCCTGGCCTTGGAGCCATAAAAGGAATGAAGGATTGATGCAAGCTAGCTCGTGGCTGAGCCTCAGAAACATTACGCTGAGTGAAAGAAGCCAGGCACGAAAGGCCTCATGTTGTTTTATTTTATATGAAGCGTCCAGAATATGCAAGACCAAAGGGACAGAAAGCAGATAAGTGTTTGCCAGAAGGTGGACGAGGGGGTTGATGGGAAGTGAGTACTTAAATGGGTACAGGGTGCTTTTCTACAGCGATGAAAAAATTCAGAAACTAGAGAGGTGGTGGTTTCACGGCATCAGGAACACACTGAAAGCCAAGTCTCTGCATTTAGAATGGTTAAGTGGATGTTATGTGAATTCCATCTCAAGACAAATACTAGAATGAGATCCCCCGAGGACAGAGCATGCAGAACCCCCAAGGAGGAGGTGAGGGGCTGGGGAGGCCTCAGCCTCAGTACCACCTCCAGGATACTCACCTTCCTGTGCGTATTGTTCAGTCTGGTGGCGGGGGCTAGGACAGGGGCTGAGGACACTCTGTGTGAGGACACAGGACCTGCCAAAGGTCACACACCAAATTCTAACCAGTCTGAGCTTTCCAATAAGGACTTTACTAGGCTCCGGGAAAACTCAAGGAAACCAGCTACAGGGAGACACTTAGAGCAGGAGGAGTGATGGACGAGGGGGAGCTGGGTCCCTGCAGTTCACAGGTGCCTCCCCCGACTCCAGGAGCAGGACTCCCCGGTGAACCGGGCTCCCCTGAAAGGCAACTCCCTTCGGTGGCCGCCATCCTGGCGACAAATCAAGGAGAAGGGGGTGCAAGACGGGAAACCAAGAAATGGGGGAGAGGAATTCAGCCTGGCTTGTGATGCCAACTCAACAATCAAAGGACACTGATACGGACAGAGAGTGCCAACCACAGCCCTGATCCGCTGGGGACTGAGCACCTGAGAGCTCAGCCATGGCACAGGGCGTGGATGAGCCCCGGGAACTGGTGACCAGAAGGGAAAGGAGCTCCCGCCTTACCTGGAGCAGGGACATGGAGAGGTGTGAGGTGCTGTCTGGACCCCTGTTCTGGCCCCAGGCCCTGGGATGGGAGTGAATTGGCTTTTCCCTTGCCCTGCTCCCCTGACACAGACTGGCCCCTCCTGACCTGCCTGGTTACCCTGCTCCTCCCTCTTCTACTCACAGACCCACCCGGCCCAGCGCTGGGGCCAGACCTCACAGTCGCCCAAGGAGGAACACAGTATAAAGGACTAGGGATGAAACGCAGTGACCTAAGTTCCTAGAAATCTGAGTAGGGGTCATCTCATTCGGAGGTGAGAGCCCTCGAAGCATCAGAGACTGGCTCTCTCAGACGACGGGGCTCACATCGTATATGGCTCCTGACCTGCGTTTGAGGATCGGCGTTGAGTAAAAACCCACGGGAGCGCACAGCAGGTGACTTTGTCCCCTGTGTCCATGGGAGGCGGGGGGCGGCCGAGCTCCCTGCAGCCCGGAGCCTCCCGGGAGGAGACCACCCTCCCTTGGTGTCGTCCACAGCCCTATAGGGCCCGACCCTCCCCAGGTCACCCCAGCCCACAGCCGTCCTTGCTCCGCAGGCTGCACCCACACCGGACCCCGTGGGCTCCTCCCCAGCCAGGCTTCTGTTCCCTCTGTGGTTCCCCCTGCTGCCTCCTGCCCTCCTCCCCACTTCCCTGACAACCGCCACTCATGCTGCGGCCTCAGCTAAAACGTCCCTCTGCCAGGGTGGCTCTATTTATGCTCCAGGTACCTAGGTACTTTCCCTTGAGTGAGAAACGGGAACTGATTCGTTCCCTGAAAATTGACACACATACCTCGCCCCCCCCAATAACCTTAACCTGTGGTCACTTCCCATCTCCCAGGAGGAACGGGGTCGGCACGCGTGACCTTCCTCTTCTCACAAAGAAGCCTGACCTGAGATGAAACTAGACCCCAGACCCAAGGCAGTCACTACAGAAGGACAGAGTCCACCACGATCCCAGAGCGACTCAGGGTGTGCCAGCCCAGACTAGGGGACCCTGTTCTGTAGGTACTGGGTGTCCCCTGAGACCATCTCTCCAGCCTCTGGAGTCCTGGGGAGGCAGGAACTTCACGTGCAGGCTGGGTACAGGGTCGCACAGATTTGCGGCTGTGCCCATCGCATGGGGGCTGAGGGACCCCACGGCGCCTCCCCTCCCCTTGCAGAAAGGGGAACCCCGGGCATCTCCTGAGTCCCTGGCCCTGACGGGGTACTAGAGTAGACAACAGAGGGGGATACAGATGACTCTGATGCAACGCTCCAGTGCTGTGATGGAGGGAAACCAGCCTCCAGGCCAATGGCTGCCCACAGACCTCCAGAGACGCCCCATGGGGCCCTTCTTTAAGCCTCCCGGACCAGCTCCATCCGAGGCAGCGCCTTCCCCGGGGCCGGTGGTCCTCCCGATGCTGGACCAAGGACCTCTGATGACATATGACCTCTCCCAGGCTCATCATGCACTTGGATGGAGTCGGGGCCGCTGGGCACCCACACTGAGCATGACCCTGGGCTGACCCTGCAGCCTGGAGGTTGGAGCCCATCAATGTTCGGGGGTCGGGAGGGGGTCACACCATTTGGGGCCTGTTCAGCATCCCTGGGGCCATGCAGGATGTCACTGCAGGTCTCCTTATGACCTCCTGGGGGCGCCAACAACACGCAGACAATATAAGGGATGATTCCTCTGAGGCATGAACGTGGCTTTGGGTGAGGAGGTGAGATGGAGCCTGGTGTCCTCCCTGTGCACCCACAGATGCTCTGGGAGGCTCCTAGGAGCCTGCTCTGTCCTGCCTGCTCCTGCCTGGGGCCGCTGAGAGCCCTGGGTGCCAGGGCCCAGGGCAGCCCCCTCCCTGCTGGGCCTCATCCATGGGGAAAAGCAGCCGGAGAGTCGCTGGGCAAAGGATAGAGAGGACAGGGACAGGCTCCGAGCCACGGCTGAGCCAATAAGGCACAGAGTGGGGAAGCACCGTCACCTTCCCTGAGGACATGGAGCCCGCAGCCCCCTGGCCTCTCCCCACTGCTGTCCCCTCCTCCAGGACAAGCAGAAACCTCCCCTAAGGTCCCCAGGACCTGCAAGTCCCACGGAGACACCCAGTTCCTAGCAGAGGCCAGGCTGTGACCCAGAGATGGAAGGGGGAACCCTCTGACCCTCATCCCTCAATCTACCCTTCTCCAACCTTCCCAGCTCATTTGAAGACACTGAAAGATTCCAGGTGCCAGCTGGGTTTCTGTGTCATGCAGGGAAATAATCCCCTAGGGCTCACAGAGTCAAGTCCACAAAGAGCAGAGGGTCAGAGGACGTGTGGGCGGGGGTGCTTGGACCTGGGTCCACAGGCCAGTTTGACCTCCTCCCTGTTGGAGCCTGTTAGATGCAGACGCTCAGGTGAGCCCCACACCTGGGGGCAGGATATGCATTTTGGGAGGATCTTCAGATCATCAGATGCACACAGGTGGGTGAGGAGCCCCCAGACCACTGTTCCTCAGCCTGTCTTGGCCCCCACGGTCCCTGTACAGCTGCTGAAGCTGCATTTCTGAGGTATCCCCTGGGCATTTTGCTCCTTGTGATAAATCCCACAGGAGAATGTAATGCGCAGCGGGGTGGGGACCCCGTGAGGACAGTTCCTGATAGAGCCCCGGGCTCCTGACGGGGGAAGGAGGGGCCTGCGCGGTGTGGGGGGGGGGCTGACTGGGCGCCCCGAGGTGGGCGGGAGAGGCGCAGGGTCCCGAGGGCCAGCGGGGGTGTGGGGGGGTGCGCGTCTGAGGGGAGAATCCTGGCTGAAGGCGGTAGAGTCTCTGGTAGTTCCTGGGGAAGGGAAAAGTGCGCAGAAATTGGAAAGAAGGGAAGACATGGAGGCAGGGCTGGAAGCGGAGGGGAGGGACGGTTGTCAGAGCAGAGACCTCGCCCCGGCCCACGTGACCGCGCAAAGCCATCCCGCCCCGGGGCGGAGGGCGGGGGTAGAAGGGGGACAGCTGGGGCCAGAGGAGGAAGGGCCCGGAGCCCGCAGGGCAGGAGCAGCCACGTCCGTGAATGTGTCTGGAGCTGGACGTCTTCTTCGCAGAGGGAGACAGAGTAGGGAGTAGAGCCCCATGGAGCCCCCCTCAGGCCTGCCCCGCAGAGGACACGCACCCTGGCCCAGGCTCCTGCTCACAGGTGAGAGGAGGCGCACTTTCCTGGCTGGGGGCGGTGGGGAGGGGGACAGGAGCACAGAAACTGGCTGGGTCTCCTGGGAGGACTAAGTCTGAGCAGGGGACTCTCAGCAACAGCAAAATTTCATGCATGCAATTGATAAGAAAACATCAATTGCTGTACTTTTTTCCAAATTAGTCATCACTGAGCCATACATTTTGAAGACTAATAGCAATAATAATGAATTGTGTCAGAGTGACACTCCAGAAGAAAATAACATTGTCCTTATTCAGGAATTAGGAAGTTATATCTATTGCCAAGTAAACACTGGGACGTGGAGGGCCCCGGGAACTTGGATTACCTCGTTCACTCACATTACAGTGTGTTTTAGGCTTTGGGGAGACAACAAGGGACATAACAACCCCCTGCCTTCATGGAGCTCACACTCTACCAGGGATGAAGAAAGACAAGCAATTTTATGGACAATGAGATGTCCGTTGGTGATGGCACCATGGAGGAGACTGGGCAGGGACGGGTCAGAGGAGGGAAGACAGAGGGTTGGAGGGGAGGTGGCCGAGAAAGTCCCTCCCAGGACAACCATGGGTTGTGACCAGGTGTTTGAGGGATGAAGAGACCTGCTCAGTCTCCAGGGACCATCTCTCCATCCCAGGACAGGTCCAGGGATTGACTGATTTTCTCTCTTCTCCCCCAAGTCTCACTTTTGATCGTCTGGAGCCAACCCCTCACAGCAGAACTCACTATTGAATCGGTGCCGGTCAGTGCTGCTGAAGGCGACGACGTGGTTCTGCTTGTCCACAATCAGTCAGAGAATCTTCAAGGCTATAGCTGGTTCAAAGGGGAAAATGTGGGCAACAACAATCAAATTGTAGCATATGTGATAGACAGTCAAGAAACAACCTTAGGGCCTGCCTATAGTGGTCGAGAGACAGTATACCCCAATGGATCCCTGCTGCTCCGAAATGTTGTCCAACAGAACTCAGGAGTCTACACCTTACAAGCCATAAAGAAAAATCTTAATTTTGACCTAGCCCATGGGCAGTTACGAGTGTACGGTAAGTGACGCTTTTGTGACCTCTCTGGGTGTAGTGAGGTGGTGTTAATTCTAATTTTTCAGACACAGGTGCTTTGCTGGGGCCACACCCACTCTGAATTCCATTCCCTGCTTTGGGATTTGAGTATTCAGTGCAAGATACACACACGAGAGATAAACTTCGTGTGATAAGAATTCCCTCCCTGAATCCAGACTCTGCAAACCTCGGCAGCGAGAAAAGGGTGCACCTGCTGGGAAGTCATTCAGCAGAGGGAGCTTGGTCTCAGCCACTTTCCATGAACCTGGACTTGAGAGACCCTGCAGAACTAGTAGCGCCCCAGCCTGAGGGGTTGCTGGAATCTCCACAGAGGAGCTCAGCCTTGGGAAATCCCCTGTGCAGGACTCCTGATTCCAGCTGACCCTGGGGAACCTGTGGCCAGGTTAGAATTTGGCCTATGGGCAGGGCTGACTGGGATCAATGATTTCCCAGCTGCCCCGGTCCCATGGCCACCTGGAGCTGGACACCAGGTGACATCAGGGTCCCTGCAGAGCTGAGTCCTTCTCACATGCAGTGGAAAGAGCACAGATGGGTAGTGTCCCCAGGCTGTTAGTGGGCTGCCCTGAGGAATTTAGGAGAGGCCAAGGAAGGTCCGTGTCCACAAGGGGAAGAACAGAGGAGAGAAGATGCTCCTGGCAACCAATTATCCAGAAGGGATCAGGCCAGAGAGCCCATTGTGGAGGCAAATTATAACAGTTACCATTTATTTGGGCAGCTCCTCCAAACCAAGCCGAGTCCAGGATGACCTGGGGTGCTCGGCCAGGTAGGGCGTTCAGGGTGGTGCTGGTCAAGTTTCTGGGGCCGCATGGGGTTCTTGGTCCTTGGGGTCTTTGAACTCACTTGCAACCCATGCTGATCATTGCCATGGCCGATTATGGCTCTCATGGTTCCTTGCCTGTCCTCATCTTCCTCCCTCTTAATTTCAGCTGGGCCTGCCCCTGCTCTGCACAGCTGCCTCCTCCAGTTATGCCTTCCCAGGTTCCCCTGTTGATGGCTGACCATCCCATTCTCTTCCCACTACCACCTGTGGCCAGGCCCACCATCCCTGGGGACCTTATCATGAGCCATTTGGCTCACGTCACCAGGAGAAGGAGCACCTACCATGTCCCCGTCCAGGGCCCTTTCTCTTGTGATGCCAGCAAGAGGAACAGGCTGTGTGACATGGACAGGTGACTCATCTATCTGCTTTCTACATTGATTCACCAGAGTCTCAGAGGGAGAGGGACGAGGACTGCCATTCCCAAAGCAGAGGCCCACCTGATCCATTTTCCTTGTGACTCACGTCCCTGACCCGGAGTGAGACTCACAGCCCTCCGTGGTGGTCCTGAGACCCTTCCCCAGTGAGGAACAGGGAGGACCAGGCATGATCTGATGTCTCCCTGCCCATTTCACACAGAACACCACTGTCATGAGGTAGGTCCTCTCAGAGGGGAGAAGCCTGAGCCACTGGCGTCTCAGGCAGATGCGGCTCAGATTGGACCAATTCATGTCATTCCTGAGGTCAGGAGAAGTAAAAGGAAGCATTCCTTAAGCCTCTGCAGGTCTTCTCCCCATTTCCTGACTCTCCATAGGAATTGGGACATGCACATGTTTGCTGAATTACTAACATGCCACATATCGTTCCAATTCATTTGGCATCTTTCTTCCTTTTATATAACAGAGATGCTCATAATTGCCCTCTGATTAATTCTGTCTCTCCCCAGGGGTCACTGCTCAATAGACTTTAACATCTTTCCTTTGGTCATAATAGGATCCTTGCTCGATGCAGAGCTTGGCCTAAGATCTCATAGTGGTCTCTAGAGAAATATTCCTTCCAGCAGTTGGCCGTAGATCTTTGGGGCATATCATATATGGAATAATAATAATACCACTCTTCAAGGGAGTCTGGGATATGGGCAGTTTGGGACCTCTCATTGTCTAAAATGTGTTACAAATTTGGGGAGAAATTTAATTTTCCCCAAATTTATAACGCAGATCTGAGCAACACAAATGGTCTTTGAGAGCCAGATCTCAGTAAGTTTATGCCCCACTCACTTTCCACCAGTCACTCCTTCTGCCTCCGAAAACATCCACATGATTTCAGGAAAGATAAACATGGTTCTGACTGGACTTCAACAGGGGGAGAGGGACTTTAAAGGCCAGGGCTGAGGATAGGAATCTGCTGTCAAAGCCAGCCAGTTCCTGCCTGTTCCTCTTGCTCTTTTCTGGATCGTTCTTTGGACTCTGCTCTGCCCTATGTGGGATCACAGCCTCTTGTCAGTCACCAGTGAACAACTCGGAAGAACTGCCCCCTTGCTGTTCCTCAGCTTGACCCTTGAACTGCACACTGAGCTTGATCCGGGTTTCCTGTGGGTTATTTCTGCTCCCAGCACCCAGTTTCCCACCCAGGCTGCCCAGTGTGCTTGAGCTTTAAGACAATGAGAGATCCCAAACTTCCAGCCACCCTTGAAGAGTGAGGCTTCCCAAACACCCACCAGGCAGGGCAGGTAGGTTGTAGCAGGGAGGGACCTCAGCAGGTACATGTTCAGGGAAGGAGGCAGATGTGGGTCAGATGGTCACTGCAGAGCCCAGGAGAGGTGCCTGGCAGCCCTGACTCTCACCCTGTATCTTTCCTGACCAAACACTGCTCCTTAATGAGCACTGGCAGAGTCTGTGCACTCTCCTGGACATAAAGCAGGTGGGCCTTACATTTTCTGAGCACCCAAGTTGTCAAGCATTTGTCTAGTCATACAGAGACCTGCCTGATCTTTTAGAAACTCAGTGCTGGCTGAGAGAACAGAGATGCCAACGCTGATTGAATGATGCCTTTGGAAGGATCCCGTGTACCAAAGGGTCCTAACCTTCTCTCTGTTGTCTGCACAGGGAAGTTACCCAAACCCTTCATCTCGAGCAACAACTCTGACCCCGTGGAGGACCAGGACTCTGTAGCATTGACATGTGAACCTGAGACTCAGAACACGTTCTACTGGTGGTTGATAAACAATCAGAGCCTCCCAGTCAGTGCCAGGCTGGAGCTGTCCCTGGACAACAGGACCCTCATGATACACAATGTCACCAGAAATGACCTGGGACCTTATGAGTGTGGGACTCAGAACCCTGTGAGTGCCCATCGTAGTGACCCACTCACCCTGAATGTTTTCTGTGAGTAACTTCTGTTCCTACGTGGCACAGACTGCTGCCCACGTCCCTGCTGCCATTGCACAGACCCTCACCTCAACCCCTGGACACCCAGGCTGCCATGACTCCTTCCCAGGCACATCTGGACAGGCCCAGCCTTGCAGTCAAGATGGGGGGGGAAGGGTCTGCTCTTGTCTTGAGACCCTTGGGGTCAACAGCCTATGGTGGGAGGACCAGGTCAACGCTATTGAGTCAGACTTAGTGAGCACAGGCGGGCTTATGACGTGTGGACTTTGTAAAAATTAGGGTGGTATGGGACATAGGTCAGAGGGATGCTGAGGCCCTCACACCAGCCAAGAGTTTCCCCGACATCTGATGACTCACAATGTGGATTTATTCTCTTTGCTGCAGATGGCCCGGACACCCCTACTATTGTCCCCCCTCACTCCCATTACCGTCCAGGAGCAAACCTCAACCTCTCCTGCCTCACGGCCTCTCACCCACCTGCTCAGTATTCTTGGTCTGTCATCGGGAGGCCCCAGCAGTCCACACCAGAGCTCTTGATCTACAATGTGTCTGTGAATGACAGTGGACCCTACACCTGCCTTGTCTATAACAATTTCACTCACCTCAATAGGACCGTGGTCAAGATTATCACAGTCTCTGGTAAGTGGCCCCCTGGACCAGCAGCACTGAGCTCTGGGAAGAGTCTGTCTGTTTCTCCAGAAGGATCCTGAAGAAGTTCTTTCCCAGTCTGGGTCCAACAGAGGAAATTCCAAATTTCCCCTGCCCTGGCTTCTTTCGTTTCTTAGGGCAGATCTTGTTTCCATCTGAAATGTGGGAAGGGGGTTCTCTCAACCCAGAGACCCCTATGCTGTAACAGGGTCTTCCCAGCAGAGAAGGAATAAGCATCCGCAAGGTCAGGTTGCTTCCTTCTGTCACTAACATGTCCCCTTCTGACAGCTCTTGGCCACAGGAGCATGCAAGGTTTTGAAAACAAGCTCATGTGCTTGTTCCCCAAGTGAGGGGATGAACGAGCTTGCTGAGTTGATCAGCAGGACACGGCTGTGCCTCGCTGCTCTGCCCCCAGTTCCCCGGTGCCCTGACCCTGACATCATCTGTAGTCACACCAGGAGGCTAGAGAAGGACACAGGTGGCTTTGTCTTGGAGTCTGCTAACTCGTGCCAACAGTCGCTGCCCGAGCCTCCTTCAGATCGGGCTTCGGGGAAATGGGAAGGAGTGAGCTCTGGGGAAGACTCGTGTGAATCCTGCGGTGGCTCTGAAGTCACAGCTGTGTAATGCTGCGGACACTCTCCACACGTGGTCTACAAAAGGAGAACACGGAGCGTGATACACTGGGCATGTAGGTGGATGCACTCAAGACAGCCCTCATGGAAGGAAGGGCAAGTGCCCAAATGATACAGTTTATAGAGTAGCCTTTCGTTGACCTAGAAACCCCTTCTCTCTAGAGGTTTCCCTCACCGTGATATCCAATCCACAGCCAAAAATGTCCTCTTCAGATCGAGAAACCCATAGGTGGAGCCTCTGCAGGCCCTAAGGTAGTGAGCTGGGTCTTCCTCATTCCCTAATGAATTATGTCGGAAGAGGAAGCACCCTCCCTGTGTGTGTAAAGCTCCCCTGGCTCCAGAGATGGGCAGAGCTGGCAAGATGCCTTCCCCAACATGCACAGAACACAGGTGACAGCAGGGCCCTGCTCCTTATAAGTCCCAGAAGACCCTGGGAAAGGACCACGCAAACATCTTTGGGAGGGAAATTCCACCTAACAATGAGGTTGGTGGCCCGGTGGCTGAAAAGAGGTACAGGTGGTACAGGTGCTGATCCTCTAGCGATGTCTATGAACGTCTGGGGGGCTGCATCTCTTTGCTAGTGTTGGGAGGGGCAGCCCTCACCTCCAGAGATCACCTGGACCGAGACACAAGGCAGTCCGCAGGGTCCGAGCTGTCCATTGTTCTCCTTACAGAGCTCACTGCGGACCTGGAAGCCAGATGAGGCCTCTGAACAGGACAAAGGCCCCAGGCCCATTCCCTCCCAGCTAGTCCTGTCTTCTCTTTTTCACAGAGACTGTGACAAAGCCCACCATCCAAGCCAGCAATACCACAGTCACAGAACATAAGGACTCCGTGGTGCTGACCTGCCTGACAAACTATTCTGGAGTGTCCACACGGTGGCTCTTCAATGGACAGAGCATGCAGCTCACGGAGAGGATGGAGCTGTCCCTGGAAAACAGCACCCTCAGAATAGACCCTGTCAAGAAAGAGGATGACGGGAATTATCAGTGTGAGATCTCCAACGGGTTTGACTCCTCTGCAAGTGACTCCCTCAGGCTGACTGTGCACGGTGAGTGACCCTCACTCCCTCCTACGTCTTCTCTTGGTGGAATCTCTACCAAAGGTGTGCAAAATGGATAAAAGTAACAGATGGCTGAATTTCAGTAAAGAAAGGCAAAGTAGTTAAGCACTGAGGCTCTGAATCACGTATACTTATTTCATATCTTAGGTCTGGCAATTACTGTGTGACCGTGCAAGGATTCTTAATTTCCCTGAATCACAGATTCCTCAACTGAAAAACGCAATAAGAGTACCTGTTAATGGGATTACTACAAAGTTTTAGCATAAGAATCAATTAAACCTTTAGCAGAGTGCCACACATCAAAATCCTCATTTTAATGCCACGCGGTGCGGTTACGGGTCTTTTCTTCTTCTCAGTTTCTACATCCTCTTTTGCAATATTGCCCAGGGGGCGTCATGACTGCAGGTTGGGAGAGTGCTGCTAGCATCTGGGAGGTAGAGGCCCGGACGGTGCTGAACATCCCACATGACACAAGACGGGTCCAGTGTCATTGGAAGGAGATGGGGAAACCTGCTGGAAGCCCAGTTTCAGCTCCTCCGGGAGCAGCTCCGGTCCCTGATGTTTCCCATCTGCCCCGACCACCCTCCCTCCCCAGTCCCCTCCTCTTGCCTTGCTCAGTTCCACTCCATCTGAACATGCCCTTGCACAAAGGGAATTCCAGTCTCTCAACTCTCTTGGCCCCTTTTTGTCCTTTTAGCAGGAAGGAGCCACTAGGGGGCAGTCGTGCTCCTATTTGAGTGTAAGTGACCCTCAATCATCTGAGACAAATGCAAGAGGCTCCTTTTACTGCCACAATGCCTGGCTCTCCAATACTCTTTGGATTTGCCCAGACAGACAGCAGGGGCCCAGGGGAGTGCTTGCATTGGAGGATTGAGGTGGTGTGGGCTGGGGAGGGAGTGTGGGCTGGACACTCGGCTCGGGACCTGCCAGGGAGATGAGAGTGGTTGGTATTGAATGCTTTTCCCAGGACCTTAGTACTGTGTAGCTTGTATGCCTCCATCAATCTCAGTCGAGTCTGCAATTCCAAAGGGGATAAAGATATTCTGGTGATGCCTTGTATTTTGGCCTTAGTGTTTGTAAAGACAGCTGTTACATTCAATTTTATTTTGGGTTTCTGTGAGACAAGAGAATCCCAGAGTTCTTTACCAGAAGGTGAACAGCTTAAGGCATGGCCCAAGAGTTGGTAAAAATGTGCAAGAGAGGCCAACTGTTGGCCGGTTCACCCAGTGCAAACTTGGTTGCTTGAAGTGTGGCCAGTCGCGCTGAGCCTTGGATCCCGTTCTCTACCAGGGCACCCTGGCTGAGGGGCGGAAAGCAGAAACTTTCCACTGGACTCCATCACTAGCGATGGTGGTGATGCTCCTTGCACAATGTGTAAACTCCAGGGCTGTTCACTCAGTTGATCCCAAAGGCCTCCCCAGGTGGCCAAGTGGTCTGTGAGAGGAGAATCCTTTTACAGCACCATGGCATGTGGCAAAGGGCTGAGGGCAGGGGAGACACCCCCTTCTGTAACTGGATAAGTGCCCATGTTTGACTCCATCCTGTATTTAGGATGCCTCAGCAGCCATGCCAAGCTTGTGGGGTGCTGCTTTCATGTCCCGAGGCCTAATGAGCAGTTGGGTATAGAGATAATGGACTCAGGGTCTCTGAGAGCCTCCATTTGCAGGAGAAGCCCATGCGTGGCAGCAATTACTGCCCTAAGATTGTATAGAGCTGGCCAAGGAGGGCAGTTTCATGCATCAGAAGCCTGTGGGTGATTTATAGCCACCATGATTGGCTCAGAGATTCCACAAGACATGGGAGAAGGATGCTAAAATGAACGAATCTCTGAGTGCACCAATGGGATTGCCTGTTATATTGCAATTTGGACAGCTGAAGAGTCTTTTGTCAGAGTGGACCCCATTCGAGTTGGGACTATTGCATATAACAGCATCAGTGAGATTAGGTAAAATTTGTAAATGAGGAACATGTTATTTCCAGAACCCAAAAAGTACTAAAAGCTGTTGTGGCTGCTGGGAGGCTCACTCACTGTTCACGGGCACTGTCAGGGATGGAACGACCCTCGGTTCTTTAAATAATTGAATTTAGGCAAGGTGGCCGTGGCTTGCATTATGTGTGGTCCACAGCCCATCGCTTCTTTGAAGTTCTTTGTGTTCGTGTGTCCCTAAGGAGTGGGTCAAATGGATCTCCTCAGAGGAGGGCGTTATCGATACGTCTTACCTCTGTTCTGGGATGTGCTGGTTTGAAAGTATTATGTACCCCAGAAAAGCCATGTTTTAATCGTGATCCAATCTTGTGGGAGCAGAGCCATTTCTTTAAATCCTGATTCAATACTGTAGGTTGGAAACTTTAAATTATCTCCTTGGAGATGTGGCACATCCAACTGTGGGGTGACCTTTTGATTAGATGGAGATGTGACTCCAGCCATTCCAGGTGGGTCTTGATTAGTTTACTGGAATCCTTTAAAAGAGGAAACATTTTGGAGAGAGATAGAAAAGGATAGAAACGACAGAGCTGACAGAAACTTCAGAGCAGAGCTGACAGGCAGAGAATACAGGCATGGATGTTTGGAGATGCCTGGAGCCCAGCAGACATTGCCATGAGAAACTGAACGAGCCAGAACCCAGAGAGAGTCAAGGGAAGCCAAGAAATGAAAACCAGCCTCAGAGAAGCAAAGTGAGGAACCCCCATAGGAACAGAGGCTGAAAGCTTGGAGCCCAGGAGACAGGGGCCAGCCAGTGCCAGCCACGTGACTTCCCACCCATCAGCCTTTCTTGAATTAAGGTATCTTTTCCTGGATACCTTACTTTGGATAATTTTATAGACTTAGAAATGTAAAGTTGTAACTTATTAAATTCCCCTTTTTAAAAGCCATTCCCATTCTGGTACATCGCATTCTGGCAGCTTGCAAACTAACACACTGGAGAAAAGTGGATGCAGGTGAGGTCTTGCCTGTAAAGACGGCAGGGGCGTGTGATGGCAAAGCTGCTGGGCTGCCCCAGGGGTGACCCAGTAAAGGTGTATTGTGTGTCCTTTCAGAGGTGAAGGCAAAACTGTGGCTGAGAGGCTGTTGAAATGGAACATCATGGCCCACGTTATTTACTTTTTAAATTTATTTTATTTATTAAACATACCAACATACAAACACAAACATTCTTACCATATGATCATTCCATTCTAAATATATAATCAGTCACTCACAGTATCATCACATAGTTGCATATTCATCATCATGATCATTTCTTAGAACATTTGCATCTATTCAGAAAAAGAAATAAAAAGAAAACAAAAAAAATTCATACATATCATACCCCTTACCCCTCCCTTTCATTAATCACTAGCATTTCAATCTACTAAATTTATTTATTTTAGCATTTTTCCCCTTATTATTTATTTATGTTTAATCTATATGTTTTACTTGTCTGTTGATAAAGTAGATAAAAGGAGCATCAGACATGAGGTTTTCACAATCACACAGTCACATTGTGAAAGCTATATCATTATACAATCATCTTCAAGAAACATGGCTACTGGAACACAGCTCTACATTTTCAGGCAGTTCCCTCCAGCCACTTCGATACACCACAAACTAAAAAGGTGATGTCTTTCTTTCCGATTTCATTTGTGCCCCCAGCCCTCCTCGCTCTATCATTCTCACATTCAGCTTCTTTCAGTGTTTTAACATAATTGTATTACAGTTAGGTAGTATTGTGCTGTCCATTTCTGAATTTTTACAATCAGTTCTGTTGCACAATTTCTATCCCTTCAGCTCCAATTACCCAATACCTACCTATTTCTAGCTCCTTATAGTCTCAAAATTACCAACTGAAGTTTTTCAAGATCATTCACTAATATCAGTTCACATCAGTAAGACCATACAGTATGTGTCCTTTTGTTTCTGGCTAATCTCACTCAGCACTCAGCATAATGTCCTTTAGGTCCATCCATGTTGTTACATACTTCATAACTTTATTCTGTCTTACAGCTGCTTAATATTCCATCATATGTATATACCACAGCTTGTCTGTTGATGGACATTTAGGCTATTTCCATCTCTTGTTGACCAACCTTATAACAACAAAACGTCCACCACTTGCTAATGGGAGGGATTCAGCAATTTGAATAATATTGGGAATTGGGTAAGGGGCTTTAATGGTGGGACCACAACATCAAGGTTGAGACAATCCATTGTGAGGTGCCTTCATTTTTCCTAGGGTGAAGAACAGGTCAAGTTGAATTGCTAAAAGGAGAGGGAGTGGGACAATCAACCCTTTACTAATTAGATTGCATACACTGTCTTAATGCATTTTTTTAATTAAAAAAATTTTTTATAGTGTTTTAATTTGTTTGTTTGCTTCCTACTCTGATATCCAAATTCTTTTCTTTCTGTCATTCTCTCTCTCACTCTTGTTCTTGTTCTTTATTATACCGTATGTATTTCAAGGGGAAGAAAGTGATTATACATTTATTCCTCCAGAGAGCCCCAAATTTGTATTATCAAGGAATAATCAAGAAACATCAAGGTCAAAGAAGTAATGGACCATGGAATAGGTTCCCCACCCCAACCCCGGAACGTTTAGGTAAAATATATAGTTGATTCCCGGAGTCGAGCCCAGCCCGAATTTTAACTCTCAGGTGAAGGAGCACAATCAATCTAAATTTGAAAAAGGAAAGGGAAGAGACAAAGGACAAGCTTTTGGTGGGAATTCACTTATTAGTTTTCCTTTTGATAATCTCTAAGGGCTACACTCATCTACAGTTTAATGTGTGGCCTTGATCATTTATTTCAGTGCCCTCCACGAAACAGAAATCAGCAAGATACATGAATCCAGGCATTCTGTAGACCAAATGGAACCCAACGACCGGCTTTGCGTTTTCTCTCTTTAGCCTTTCCTCTAACTTCATTAGGTGAGTTCTGGGTCATTTGACCCAGCTTTGCCTTGCAGAACACAATCCCGCAGCTGCTCCAACGACAGGGCCTTTTCCACTTGGTCTCTCGCTTCTCTGACCGAGTTTTCATTTCTCCCACAAAGCCCAAGTCTCTCTTGCCCCCATTCTCTCTGTGGGCTGCCAGTGTACACGGATTCAAATCTAAATTGTGGTGTAAACAATGAAATCTCAAACCGCAGCCATCCCTTATAACCATTTTAAGTTCTTTTCACCCTGAACATTGCAAAACCAGTGCATGGTTTTTCAGTACAGGCTATGAGTACACATTGGCCCAGGAAGTCCACAAGTTAATGGGGTTGCCGACTCTTCTTTCCGTTACATGAATTTTATAGATAAGTGAATATATAACTGTCTAAACTGCTCCCCAGACATTGTTCTCTATCACAAGCCTAGAAAGCTGGAAAAACTTAAGCTTCATTTTAAAAAAACCACTCATTCCCCATTGGGAAGATTAACCAGGGACCAGTGTTGAAACTGAGAAGTTAGGATTTAAGGGATGGTTATAATTATTGAATCATTATACAGATATTCCTTTTTACTTTCTGGTACATTGGAGTAGGCAGAGGGAAATTCCTGAAATCCCTGCACTGTAATCCAGCTCCCTTGATCTCTGATATTGATTGTACAGCCTTTATCTTTGTGTCTTTGTGATTATAAAAACCTTGTGACTGACCTTCACGTGTAGCCATGTTATCTGGTTTTTCAACTTTGGAGTCTTCTGATCACTAAAGACAGCCCCTGATGCTTACTAATGAAGTGCCTTGGGTCGGTCCAGAACTAACCCACCCCAATTCCAAAGTTTTTTTTTTAATTTAATTTTTAATTAATTTTTAAATTAATAAAAAATTATAAGAAAGAAACACAACATTCTTAACATATGATCATTCTGTTCTACATATATAATCAGTAACACAATACCATCACATAGTTGCGTATTCATCATCATGATCATTTCTTAGAACATTTGCATCAATTCAGAAAAAGAAAAAAAAAAGACAACAGAAAAAGAAATAAAATGAAAACAGAAAAAAAAATGATACATACCATACCCCTTACCCCTCCCTTTCATTGATCACTAGCATTTCAAACTAAATTTATTTTAACATTTGTTCTCCCTATTATTTATTTTTATTCCATATGTTCTACTCGTCTGTTGACATGGTAGATAAAAGGAGCATCAGACACAAGGTTTTCACAATCACACAGTCACATTGTGAAAGCTATATCATTATACAATCATCATCAAGAAACACGGCTACTGGAACACAGCTCCCCATTTTCAGGCACTTCCCTCCAACCTCTCAAATATACCTTAACTGAAAATGTGATATCTACTTAATGCGTAAGAATAACCTCCAGGATAACCTCTCGGCTCTTTTTGGAATCTCTTAGCCATTGGCATATTATTTTGTCTCATTTCACTCTTCCCCCTTTTGGTGGAGAAGGTTTTCTCAATCCCTTGATGCTGAGTCTCAGCTCATTCTAGGATTTCTGTCCCACATTGCCAGGAAGGTCCACACCCCTGGGAGTCACGTCCCACGTAGACGGGGGGAGGGTGGTGAGTTTGCTTGTTGTGTTGGCTGGAGAGAGAGGCCACATCTGAGCAACAAAAGAGGCTCTCTTGGGGGTGACTCTTAGGCCTAATTTTAAGTAGGCTTGACCTATCCTTTGTGGGGTTAAGTTTCATATGAACAAACCCCAAGACTGGGGTCTCAGCCTATACCAAAGTTATCTTGATAACTGAGACTGGATCTAACCAAATTGGCCTGCCTGGCATGTGCAGTAGCTTAGACTTTAACCTGTAAGTGACCTATACCTCATTATAATCCTAAAAATCATACCCATCATCATATTAAGGCACCATTTTCTTACACACTTCCTGTGACTAGCAGGTAACCAGTCTGCGCATGCGCAGTAATTGGATCACCTCTAATGAGGTCACCTGGAGCCACTGGGCTCATTATCCTAAAACCTGCCCGTCTTTTGATACTATAACACTATCAGAATTCCTGCAGTTTGGGGAGACAGATTTTTGGGCCGACAGGCCATCTGCTCTCCTGCTTTGTGCCTGGTGATAAACTCTTCCTTTGAAACCGTGGTGTCTCAGGAATTGGTCATTGAGCACATCGGGCACAGAACTCACCTCCTTTGTCCAGGATGAAGACACCAGAATTTAAAAAAAAAATTTTTTTAAACATAACAACATACAAACATGAACATTCTTACTATATGATCATTCCATTCTTGGTATGTAATCAATAACTCACAATATCATCACATAGTTGTATATTCATCACCATGATAATTTCTTAGAACATTTACACCAATTCAGAAAAAGAAATAAAAAGAAAAAAGAAAAAATCTCATACATACCATACTCCTTACCCCTCCCTCTCATTGACTGCTAGTATTTCCATCTACCCAATATATTTTAGTCTTTGTTTCCCCTATTTTTTTCTATACCCCTTACCACTCCCTTTCAATGATCACTAGCATTTTAATCTACCAAATTTACTTTAACATTTGTTCCCCCTATTATTTATGTATTTATTTTTAAATTTATTTTATTGATTAAACCTACCAACATATAAACACAAACATTCTTACCATATGATCATTCCATTTTACATATATAATCAGTAATTCACAATATCATCACAGTTATATATTCATCATCGTGATCATTTCTTAGAATATTTGCATCAATTCAGAAAAAGAAATAAAAAGAAAACAGAAAAAAATTCATACATACCATATCCCTTGCCCTTCCCTTTCATTGATCACTAGCATTTCAATCTACTAAATTTATTTTAACATTTGTTTCCCTATTATTTATTTATTTAATTTATATTTATTAATTTTTTAATTTTTAAAATCTGTAACAAGCAAAAGCAAACATTCTTAACATATGATCATTCCGTTCTACCTATATAATCAATAATTCACAATATCATCACATAGTTGTATATTCATCATCATGATCATTTCTTAAAACATTTGCATCAATTTAGAAAAAGAAAACAGGAAAGAATTCATACATACCATACTCCTCCTTTTCATTGATCACTAGCATTTCAATCTACTAATTTTATTGTAACATTTGTTCCCCCTATTATTTATTTTTAATCCATATGTTTTACTCATCTGTCTGTACTGTAGATAAAAGGAACATCAGAAACAAGGTTTTCACAATCACACAGTCACATTGCTAAAGCTATATCATTATATAATCATCTTCAAGAAACATGGAACTCTACAGTTTCAGGCACTTCCCTCAAGCCTCTCCAATATACCTTAACTAAAAACGGGATATTTATATAATGCGTAAGAATAACCTCCAGGATAACCTCTCAACTCTGTTTGGAATCTCTCAGCCATCGACACTTTATTTTGTCTCATTTCTCTCTTTCCCCTTTTGATCGAGAAGGCTTTCTCAATCCCTTGATGCTGAGTCTCAGCTCATTCTAGGGGTTTTCTCAAACCCTTGATGCTGAGTCTCAGCTCATCATAGGATTTCTGTCCCACGTTGCAAGGAAGGTCCACAACCCTGGGAGTCATGTCCCACGTAGAGGGGGGGGGGGGCAGTGAGTTTGCTTGTTGTGTTGGCTGAGAGAGGCCACATCTGAGCAACAGAAGAGGTTCTCTGGGGGTGATTCTTAGGCCTAATTTTAATTAGACTTAGCCTATCTTTTGAGGGGATAAGTTTCATATGAACCAACCCTAAGATTGAGGGCTTGGCCTATTACTTTGGTTGTCCCCACTGCTTGTGAGAATATCGGGAATTCTCCACATGGGGAAGTTGAATTTTCCCCCTTTCTCGCCATTCCTCCAAGGGGACTTTGCAAATACTTTTTTATTCACTGTTCAAATCACACTGGGATTTATCGGGGCATCACTATGAACAAACCTACAAAATCTCAAGCTCTATTCAAGGTTCCATGTACTTATGGACACCAGGATTTTATGTAATCATTTTGCTTTGAAGGAAAAAAAAAAACCCTAATTGTCTTACATTTACTACGTTGTACTACATTTTTGCACTGCCTTTTCATATTGCATTTAACTAGGAAATGAAATCTTAAAGGAAGCATTTGCTCGATGACTCGGGGGGATGCTGGATAGTGACTTATGCATTTTAGGACGGCAGCCTGCAAGCCTGCTTTGCCTGGGTTTCTCTTGTCAGTGTTCTTTAAGACACTCAAGGGCCCCATTTGTAGCTCCGGTCAGTGCCTAGACTTCTGCAGCACGCACTGTGCATACAGAGTCTACTTCCTACCGTTTTTTTTTTAGTGCAATTTTATTGAGATTTATTCACACACCATATAATCCATCCAGAGTATACAGTCAGTGTTACCCAGTGTCAGCACATAGTTGTACAATCACCACCATAATGCACTTTAGAACATTTTCATTACTCAAAAAAATAAGATAAAATAAAAATATAAAAGAAAACCCTAAATATCCCATACGCTTTATACCTCCTATTGTTGACCCCTAGTATTAGGATGATATTAAGATATTACCTTTAATTATAGTCCATAGTTTGCAATAGGTACATTTTCTCCCATATATCACTCAACTATTAACTCCTCGCAATAGTGTTGTACATTTGCTCTAGTTCATGAAAGAACTTTTTAAATATTTGTACTGTTAACCACGGTCTTCATCCACCATGAGATTCACCGTGTTATACATTCCCATTGTTTCCACCTCTAGCTTTCCTTCAGGTGCCATCCCTGACTCTAAACTACTCCTTTCAGCCACGTTCACTCAGAATTCAGCACTGCTAATTATACTTACAGTAATGTGCTACCATCACCTCTATCCATGTCAAACGTTTAAGTACAACATCGTTAGACTTTCTGCACATATTAAGCAACCGCTCCCCGTTCTCTAGCTTCATTCTATCCACTCCTAACCTTTATTCTAGATTTTATATCTATGAGTTTATATAATTAGTTCATATTAGTGAGACCATACAACATCTGTCCCTTTGTTTCTAACTCATTTCACTCTCAACATAACGTCCTCAAGGTTCATTCACGTTGTTGCATGCTTCAGGACTTCATTCCTTCTTACTGCTGAATAATATTCCGTCACATATAAATACCACGTTGTGTTTATCCATTCATCATTGATGGGCACTTGGGTTGCTTCCATCTTTTAGCAATTGTGAATAGTGCTGCCACGAAGATCAGTTTGGAAGTGTCTGTTCATGTCCCTGCTCTCAGATCTTCTGAGCAGTTCCTGAATAGCAGGCTTGGCAGGTCGTAAGGCAACTCTATACTTAGCTTTCTGAGGAAACGCTAAACCATCTGCCACAGCGGTTGTACCATTTTACATTCCCAGCAGTGAATAAGTGTTCCTATTTCTCCATGTCCTCTTCAACACTTGCGGTTTCCTGTTTGTTTAAAAGTGGCCATTCTAGTAGGTGTGAAATGATATCTCATTGTGGTTTTGACTTGCATTTCCCTAATAGCTAGTGAGAACAAGCATCTTTTCATGTGCTTTTTAGTCTCTTGTATCTCCTCTTCAGAAAAATATCTATTCACGTCTTTTGTCCATTTTAAAATTGGGTTGTTTGTATTTTTATTATTGAATTGTAAATTCTTTTTATTTACTTATTTATTTATTTATTTTTTAAATACCAAAAAACACCAAAGAAACGCAAACATTCTAACTTTTGATCATTCCATTCTACATATATAGTCAGTAATTCACAATATCATCACATAGTTGCATATTCATCATCAAAATTGTAGGTTCTTTATTTATTCTGGATATCAAACTCTCATTAAATAAGAGTTTCCAAATATTTTCTCCCAATGAGTCAAGCTGTCTTTTCACCCTTTTTTGACAAAGTCCTTTGAAGCATAGAAGTATTCAATTTTGAGGCGGTCCCATTGATCTACTTTTTCTTTCATTGCATGTGCATTGGGGTGATCCAAGAAACTACTGCTTATCACTAGATCTTGAAGATGTTTCCCTTTATTTTCTCCTAGGAGTTTTATGGTACTGGCTCTTATATTTAAGTCTTTGATCGATTTTGAATTAATTTTTGTGTAGAGTGTGAGATAGGGATCCACTTTCATTCTTTTGCTTATGGATATTCAGTTCTCCTAACACCATTTATTGAAGACACTATTCTGTCCCAGTTGAGTGGATTTGGGAGCCTTGTCAAAAATCAATTGACCATAGATCTGAGGGTCTATTTCTATGCTCTCAATTCAATATGACTGATCACTATTTCTATCTTTATGCCAGTACCATACTGTTCTGACCACTGTGGCTTTATAATATTCTTTAAAGTCAGGAAAAGTGAATCCTCCCACTTCACTCTTCTTTTTCAAGATGTTTTTGGCTGTTCGAGGTCCCTTACCCTTACAAATAAACTTGATAAACTAGCTTTTCCATTTCTGCAAAGTAGGCTGTTGGAATTTTGATTGATATTGTCTTGAATCTGTAGATCAATTTGGGTAGAATTAACATCTTAATGACCTTTATTCTTCCAATCCATAAACATGGGATTCTTTCCATTTATTTAGGCCTTCTTTGATTTATTTTATCAATGTTTGTAGTTTTCTATGTACAGGTCCTGTACATGCCTGGTTAAGTTTATTCCTAGATATTTAATTCTTTTAGTTGCTATTGTAAATGGAATGTTTTTCTCCATTACCAATTTGGATAGCTCATTACTCATGTATTTCTATAACACAGTGGTTTTTGGATGTTGATCTTGTATCCTGCCACTTTGCTGAACTTGTTTATTAGCAAAGTAGCCTTGTTATTTTGGGGAGATTTTCTAAATATAGGATCATGTCATCTGCAAATATTGAAAGTGTTACTTCTTCCTTTCTGATGTGGATGTCTTTTATTTCTTTCTCTTGCTCTAGTTAGAACTTCTAGCACCAGGTTGAATAACAGTGGAAACTGTGGGCACCCTTATCTTGTTCCCAATCTAAGAGGGAAATCTTTTCATCTTGCACCACTGAGTATGATGTTAGCTTTGGGTTTTTCATATATGCCCTCTATCATATTGAAGAAGTTTCTTTCAATTCCTGCCTTTCAAAGTGTTATTATCAAGAAAAGATGTTTGATTTTGTCAAGTGCCTTTTCTGCATAACTCAAGATGATCATGCAGATTTTCCCTTTCATTTTGTTGATGTGGTGTATTACATTAATTTATTTTCTCATGTTAAACCACCCTTGCATACCCGGAATAAAACCCACCAGGTCATGGTGTGTCTGATTCTTTTAATGTGCTTTTGGATGATTCAATCTGCAAGAATTTTGCTGAGGATTTTTGCATCTATATTCATTAGAGAGATTGGTTTGTAGTCTTCTCTTCTTGTAGTATCTATAACAGGCGTTCATATGAGGGTGATGCTGGCTTCATAGAATGAGGCTTCAACAAATGAGTTGGCAACATAAAATGATGTTGGCTGCACAAAAGAGGTAGGGTTCCATCTTCTTCAATTTTTTGGAAGAGTTTGATCAGGAATGGCGTTAATTCTTGTAATGCTTGGTAAAATTTACCTGTAAAGTCATCTTGTCCAGGGCTTTTCTTTGTTGGAAGATTTGTGATAACTGATTCAATCCTTTAACTTGTGATTGCTTTGTTTTATCTCTTCTCAAGTCAGTGTAAGTTGTTCATATGTTTCTAGGAAAATGTCCATTTCATCTAAGTTGTCTAGTTTGTTGGCATACAGTTGTTCACAGTATTCCCTTATGATCTTTTTTTATTTCTTCAGGATCAGTGGTAATGACCACCTTCTCATTTCTGATTTTATATGCATCTTCTCTCTCTTTTTTTTTATTTATTAAAAAAAATTAACTAACACAAAATTTAGAAATCATTTAATTCTACATATGCAATCAGTGATTCTTAATATCATCACATAGATGTATGATCCTCATTTCTTAGTACATTTTCATCGATTTAGAAAAAGAAATAGCAAGACAACAGAAAAAGAAATAAAATGATAATATAGAGAAAAAATAAAAATACAAAAAATATATAAAAAACAAACAAACAAACAAACAAAAAACTATAGCTCAGATGCAGCTTCATTCAGTGTTTTAACATAATTACATTACAATTAGGTAGCATTGTGCTGTCCATTTTTGAGTTTTTGCATTCAGTCCTGTTGCACATCCCTTCAGCTCCAATTACCCATTATCTTACCCTATTTCTAACTCCTGATGGTCTCTGTTACCAATGACATATTCCAAGTTTATTCTCTAATGTCGGTTCACATCAGTGAGACCATACAGTATTTGTCCTTTAGTTTTTGGCTAGTCTCACTCAGCATAATGTTCTCTAGGTCCATCCATGTTATTACATGCTTCATAAGTTTATCCTGTCTTAAAGCTGCATAATATTCCATCGTATGTATATACCACAGTTTGTTTAGCCACTCGTCTGTTGATGGACATTTTGGCTGTTTCCATCTCTTTGCAATTGTAATTAATGCTGCTATAAACATTGGTGTGCAAATGTCCGTTTGTGTTTTTGCCCTTAAGTCCTTTGAGTAGACACCTAGCAATGGTATTGCTGGGTCATATGGCAATTCTATATTCAGCTTTTTGAGGAACCGCCAAACTGCCTTCCACAGTGGTTGCACCATTTGACATTCCCACCAACAGTGGATAAGTGTGCCTCTTTCTCCACATCCTCTCCACCACTTGTCATTTTTTGTTTTGTTGATAATGGCCATTCTGGTGGGTGTGAGATGATATCTCATTGTGGTTTTGATTTGCATTTCTCTTATGGCCAGGGACATTGAGCATCTCTTCATGTGTCTTTTGGCCATTTGTATTTCCTCTTCTGAGAGGTGTCTGTTCAAGTCTTTTTCCCATTTTGTAATTGGGTTGGCTGTCTTTTTGTTGAGTTGAACAATCTCTTTATAAATTCTGGATACTAGACCTTTATCTGATATGTTGTTTCCAAATATTGTCTCCCATTGTGTAGGCTGTCTTTCTACTTTCTTGATGAAGTTCTTTTTTTTTTTTACTCTTTTTTTAAATTTTTATTTATTTTTTTTATTAATTAAAAAAAGAATTAACAAAACAATTAGAAATCATTCCAATCTACATGTATAATCAGTAATTCTTAATAACATCACATAGTTGCATATTCATCATTTCTTAGTACATTTGCATCGATTTAGAAAAAGAAATAAAAAGACAACAGAATAAGAATTAAAACAATAATAGAAAGAAAAAAAAACAAAAACAAAAAACCTATACCTCACATGCAGCTTCATTCAGTGTTTTAACATAATTGCATTACAATTGGGTAGTATTGTGCTGTCCATTTCTGAGTTTTTATATCCAGTCCCGTTGTACAGTCTGTATCCCTTCATCTCCAATTATCCCTTCTCTCTCTTTTTTTTTTTAATTAACGGAAAAAAAGAAATTAACCCAACATTTAGAGATCATACCATTCTACACATGCAATCATTAATTCTTAACATCATCACATAGATGCATGATCATCATTTCTTAGTACATTTGCATTGGTTTAGAAGAACTAGCAACATAACCGAAAAAGATATAGAATGTTAATATAGAGAAAAAAATAAAAGTAATAATAGTAAAATCAAAACAAAACAAAACAAAACAAAACAAAAACCTATAGCTCAGATGCAGCTTCATTCAGTGTTTTAACATGATTACTTTACAATTAGGTATTATTGTGCTGTCCATTTTTGAGTTTTTGTATCTAGTCCTGTTGCACAGTCTGTATCCCTTCAGCTTCAATTACCCATTGTCTTACCCTGTTTCTAACTCCTGCTGAACTCTGTTACCAATGACATATTTCAAGTTTATTCTCGAATGTCCGTTCACATCAGTGGGACCATACAGTATTTGTCCTTTAGTTTTTGGCTGGATTCACTCAGCATAATATTCTCTAGGTCCATCCATGTTATTACATGGTTCATAAGTTTATCTTGTCTTAAAGCTGCATAATATTCCATCGTATGTATATACCACAGTTTGTTTAGCCACTCTTCTGTTGATGGAGATTTTGGCTGTTTCCATCTCTTTGCAATTGTAAATAATGCTGCTATAAACATTGGTGTGCAAATGTCCGTTTGTGTCTTTGCCCTTAAGTCCTTTGAGTAGATACCTAGCAATGGTATTGCTGGGTCGTATGGCAATTCTATATTCAGCTTTTTGAGGAACCGCCAAACTGCCTTCCACAGTGGTTGCACCCTTTGACATTCCCACCAACAGTGGATAAGTGTGCCTCTTTCTCCGCATCCTCTCCAGCACTTGTCATTTTCTGTTTTGTTGATAATGGCCATTCTGGTGGGTGTGAGATGATATCTCATTGTGGTTTTGATTTGCATTTCTCTAATGGCCAGGGACATTGAGCATCTCTTCATGTGTCTTTTGGCCATTTGTATTTCCTCTTCTGAGAGGTGTCTGTTCAAGTCTTTTTCCCATTTTGTAATTGGGTTGGCTGTCTTTTTGTTGTTGAGTTGAACAATCTCTTTATAAATTCTGGATACTAGACCTTTATCTGATATGTCATTCCAAATATTGTCTCCCATTGTGTAGGCTGTCTTTCTACTTTCTTGATGAAGTTCTTTGATGCACAAAAGTGTTTAATTTTGAGGAGCTCCCATTTATTTGTTTCCTTCTTCAGTGCTCTTGCTTTAGGTGTAAGGTCCATAAACCCGCCTCCAATTGTAAGTTTCATAAGATATCTCCCTACATTTTCCTCTAACTGTTTTATGGTCTTAGACCTAATGTTTAGATCTTTGATCCATTTTGAGTTAACTTTTGTATAGGGTGTGAGATATGGGTCCTCTTTCATTCTTTTGCATATGGATATCCAGTTCTCTAGGCACCATTTATTGAAGAGACTGTTCTGTCCCAGGTGAGTTGGCTTGACTGCCTTATCAAAGATCAAATGTCCATAGATGAGAGGGTCTATATCTGAGCACTCTATTCAATTCCATTGGTCAATATATCTATCTTTATGCCAGTACCATGCTGTTTTGACCACTGTGGCTTCATAATATGCCTTAAAGTCCGGCAGCGTGAGACCCCCAGCTTCGTTTTTTTTTCCTCAAGATACTTTTAGCAATTCGGGGCACCCTGCCCTTCCAGATAAATTTGCTTATTGGTTTTTCTATTTCTGAAAAATAAGTTGTTGGGATTTTGATTGGTATTGCATTGAATCTGTAGATCAATTTAGGTAGGATTGACATCTTAACTATATTTAGTCTTCCAATCCATGAACACGGTATGCCCTTCCATCTATTTAGGTCTCCTGTGATTTCTTTTAACAGTTTTTTGTAGTTTTCTTTGTATAGGTTTTTTGTCTCTTTAGTTAAATTTATTCCTAAGTACTTTATTCTTTTAGTTGCAGTTGTAAATGGAACTCGTTTCTTGATTTCCCCCTCAGCTTGCTCATTGCTAGTGTATAGAAACACTACAGATTTTTGAATGTTGATCTTGTAACCTGCTACTTTGCTGTACTCATTTATTAGCTCTAGTAGTTTTGTTGGGGATTTTTCCGGGTTTTTGACGTATAGTATCATATCGTCTGCAAACAGTGACAGTTTTACTTCTTCCTTTCCAATTTTGATGCCTTGTATTTCTTTTTCTTGTCTAATTGCTCTGGCTAGAACCTCCAACACGATGTTGAATAATAGTGGTGATAATGGACATCCTTGTCTTGTTCCTGATCTTAGGGGGAAAGTTTTCAATTTTTCTCCACTGAGGATGATATTAGCTGTGGGTTTTTCATATATTTCTTCTATCATTTTAAGGAAGTTCCCTTGTATTCCTATCCTTTGAAGTGTTTTCAACAGGAAAGGATGTTGAATCTTGTCAAATGCCTTCTCTGCATCAATTGAGATGATCATGTGATTTTTCTGCTTTGATTCGTTGATATGGTGTATTACATTAATTGATTTTCTTATGTTGAACCATCCTTGCATACCTGGGATGAATCCTACTTGGTCATGATGCATAATTCTTTTAATGTGTTGCTGGATTCGATTTGCTAGAATTTTGTTGAGGATTTTTGCATCTATATTCATTAGAGAGATTGGTCTGTAGTTTTCTTTTTTTATAATATCTTTGCCTGGTTTTGGTATGAGGGTGATGTTGGCTCCATACAATGAATTAGGTAGCTTTCCCTCCACTTCGATTTTTTTGAAGAGTTTGAGCAGAGTTGGTACTAATTCTTTCTGGAATGTTTGGTAGAATTCACATGTGAAGCCATCTGGTCCCGGACTGTTCTTTTTGGGAAGCTTTTGAATGACTGATTCAATTTCTTTACTTGTGATTGGTTTGTTGAGGTCATCTATTTCTTCTTGAGTCAAAGTTGGTTGTTCATGCCTTTCTAAGAACTTGTCCATTTCATCTACATTGTTGTATTTATTAGCATAAAGTTGTTCATAGTATCCTGTTATTACCTCCTTTATTTCTGTGAGGTCAGTGGTTATGTCTCCTCTTCCATTTCTGATCTTATTTATTTGCATCCTCTCTCTTCTTCTTTTTGTCAGTCTTGCTAAGGGCCCATCAATCTTGTTGATTTTCTCATAGAACCAGCTTCTGGTCTTATTGATTTTCTCTATTGTTTTCATGTTCTCAATTTCATTAATTTCTGCTCTAATCTTTGTTATTTCTTTCCTTTTGCTTGCTTTGGGGTTAGTTTGCTGTTCTTTCTCCAGTTCTTCCAAGTGGACAGTAAATTCCTGAATTTTTGCCCTTTCTTCTTTTCTGATACAGGCATTTAGGGCAATAAATTTCCTTCTTAGCACTGCCTTTGCTGCGTCCCATAGGTTTTGATATGTTGTGTTTTCATTTTCATTCGCCTCGAGATATTTACTAATTTCTCTTGTAATTTCTTCCTTGACCCACTCGTTGTTTAAGAGTGTGTTGTTGAGCCGCCACGTATTTGTGAATATTCTGGCACTCTGCCTATTATTGATTTCCAACTTCATTCCTTTATGATCCGAGAAAGTGTTGTGTATGATTTCAATCTTTTTAAATTTGTTGAGACTTGCTTTGTGACCCAGCATATGGTCTATCTTTGAGAATGATCCATGAGCACTTGAGAAAAAGGTGTATCCTGCTGTTGTGGGGTGTAATGTCCTATAAATGTCTGTTAAGTCTAGCTCATTTATTGTAATATTCAAATTCTCTGTTTCTTTATTGATCCTCTGTCTAGATGTTCTGTCCACTGATGAGAGTGGGGAATTGAAGTCTCCAGCTATTATGGTAGATGTGTCTATTTCTCTTTTCAGTAATTGCAGTGTATTCCTCACGTATTTTGGGGCATTCTGGTTCGGTGCGTAAATATTTATGATTGTTATGTCTTCTTGTTTAATTGTTCCTTTTATTAGTAGATAGTATCCTTCTTTGTATCTTTTAACTGTTTTACATTTGAAGTCTAATTTGTTGGATATTAGTATAGCTACTCCTGCTCTTTTCTGGTTGTTATTTGCATGATATCTTTTCCCAACTGTGCTGGTTTGAAAGGAAGTATGCCCCCTAAGAAAAGCCATGTTTTAATATAAATCCCATTTCTTAAATGCAGAATAATCCCTATTCAATACTGTATATTTGAAACTGTAATGAGATCATCTCCCTGGTTGATGTGATTTAGTTAAGAATGGTTGTTAAACTGGATTAGGGGATGACATGTCTCCACCCATTTGAGTGGGTTTTAATTAGTTTCTGAAGTCCTATAAAAGAGGAAACATTTTGGAGAATGATAGATTCAGAGAAATTCAGAGAGAGTAGAGAATGCTGCAGCACCACGAAGCAGAGAGTCCACCAGCCAGCAACCTTTGGAGATGAAGAAGGAAAACGCCCCTGGGGAGCTTCATGAAACCAGAAGCCAGGAGAGAAAGCTAGCAGATGACGCCATATTCACCATGTGCCTTTCCAGCCAAGAGAGAAGCCCTGACTGTGTTCACCGTGTGCCGTCTCACTTGAAAGAGAAACCCTGAACTTCATCGGCCTTCTTGAACCAAGGTATCTTTTCCCTGGATGCCTTTGATTGGACATTTCTATAGACTTGTTTTAATTAGGACATTTTCTTGGCCTTAGAACTGTAAACTTGCAACTCATTAAATTCTCCCTTTTAAAAGCCATTCCATTTCTGGTATATTGCTTTCCAGCAGCTAGCAAACTAGAACACCAACATTTCACTTTCAACCTATGTTTATCTTTGGGTCTAAGATGTGTTTCCTGTAGACAGCATATAGAAGGATCCTGTTTTTTAATCCATTCTGCCAGTCTATGTCTTTTGATTGGGGAATTCAGTCCATTAACATTTAGTGTTATTACTGTTTGGGTAATACTTTCCTCTACCATTTTGCCTTTTGTATTATATATATCATATCTGATTTTCCTTCTTTCTACACTCTTCTCCATGTCTCTCTCTTCTGTCTTTTCATATCTAACTTTAGTGCTCCCTTTAGTATTTCTTGCAGAGCTGGTCTCTTGGTCACAAATTCTCTCAATGACTTTTTGTCTGAAAATGTTTTAATTTCTCCCTCATTTTTGAAGGACAATTTTGCTGGATATAGAAGTCTTAGTTGGCAGTTTTTCTCTTTTAGTAATTTAAATATATCATCCCACTGTTTTCTTGCTTCCATGGTTTCTGCTGAGAAATCTACACATAGTCTTATTGAGTTTCCCTTGTATGTGATGGATTGTTTTTCTCTTGCTGCTTTCAAGATCCTCTCTTTCTCTTTGACCTCTGACATTCTAACTAGTAAGTGTCTTGGAGAACGCCTATTTGGATCTATTCTCTTTGGGGTGTGCTGCACTTCTTGGATCTGTAATTTTAGGTCTTTCATAAGAGTTGGGAAATTTTCAGTGATAATTTCTTCCATTAGTTTTTCTCCTCCTTTTCCCTTCTCTTCTCCTTCTGGGACACCCACAACACGTATATTTGTGCGCTTCATATTATCATTCAATTCCCTGAGCCCCTGCTCAAATTTTTCCATTCTTTTCCCTATAGTTTCTGTTTCTTTTTGGATTTCAGATGTTCCATCCTCTAGTTCACTATTTCTAGCCTCTGTCTCTTGAAATCTACCATTGTAGGCTTCCATTGTTTTTTTCATCTCTTCTACTGTATCTTTCATTCCCATAAGTTCTGTGATTTATTTTTTCAGACTTTCCATTTCTTCTTTTTGTTGATCCCATGCCTTCTTCATGTCCTCCCTCAATTTATTGATTTGGTTTTTGAAGAGGTTTTCCATTTCTGTTCGTATATTCAGAATTAGTTGTCTCAGCTCCTGTATCTCATTTGAGCTATTGGTTTGTTCCCTTGACTGGGCCATATGTTCAATTTTCCTGGTGTGATTTGTTATTTTTTGCTGGCGTCTGGGCATTTAATCAGATTTCCCTGAGTGTGGGACCCAGCAGGTTGAAAGACTTTCCTGTGAAGTCTCTGGGCTCTGTTTTTCTTATCCTTCCCAGTATGTGGTGTTTGTCTGTCTGCGGGTCCCACCAGCAAAAGATGTTGTGGCTCCTTTAACTTTGGAAGACTCTCGCTGCTGGGTGTGTGGTGGAGACAGAGGAAAGGTTGTAGGTTGGTTTTAATGACTTCAAATTGTGAAGTCCTGGGATCTGAATTCCTTGAGAGAGGGATTCCACCTGAGTTGCATTTCACCCCTCCCGCGGGGAAGGTTCAGGTGGTAGAGAGCCCTGAAAGCAGCCTGTTTCTGCGTTCAGGGCAGTCACAACCTGTGTAATCCCAGCACTGAGCCCAGAGGCAACCAAGCCTCCACAGAAACAGCTGCAGAAGGCTCTGTTTCGCCCCCTTTCCTCTTTTTCAGTTAGCCCAATAGGCGACTTCCGCCTTGATCAGTTTTGCCTGAGCTGAGGGCCTATTTTTAGTAGTCAGAAGTTGTTCATTAATGCCACTATTGGTGTTAGGTTGGACTCAGTCTCTACTACTGTTGGAGACTCTTTCCTTTCCCTCCGGGAAGTCGCCTGTGGGGGAGGGGCGCCGGCCGCTGCGGCTTGGGGAACTGCCGATCCGAGGCTCCCAGCTGGCCCGGGAAGGAGGGAGGGAGGGGGGCCGGCCACCAGCCGCCGCAGCCTGGGGAAGCACGCACCGCTCGGGGACCTCACCGCAGTGGAGTCTCGTAGCCGGTCCAGCCGGTCCAGACTGGGGTACACTGTGTGTTTGGTCTCTGTCATGGCTCCAGGAGCTGTTCTGTACTGTTTCTAGTTATTTAGTAGTTTTTCTGGAGGAGGAACTAAGACGCGCACACTTTACTAAGTCGCCATCTTCTCCGGAAGTCCTCTTCTCTCTTTTTTTAATCTTTGGTGATCTAACTGAGGGCTTGTTAAATTTTATTATCTTCTCAAAGAACCAACTTTTCTTTTTATTGACTCTCTCTATTTTTTGTTGTTATTGTTATTGCTCTACATTCCATTTATTTCTGCTCTAATCTCTGTTATTTCTTTCCGTTTGCTTGCTTTGGGAATAGTTTGCTGTTCATTCTCTAGTTTCTCCAGTTGTTCACTTAGATATTTGATTTTAGCTTTTTCTTTCTTTTTCTTGGCATGGGCAGGCTCCGGGTATCAAACGTAGGTCTCTGGCATGGCAGGCAAAAACTCTGCCACTGAGCCACCGTTGCATTGTCCTCTTCCTTTTTCATGTATGTGTCTGGGGCTATAAATTTCCCTCTCATCACTGCCTTCACTGCATCCCATACATTCTGATATATTGTGTTCTTATATTCATTTGTCTCGAGATATTCACTGATTTCTCTTGCAATTTCTCCTTTGACCCACTAATTGTTTAAGAACATGTTGTTTAACCTCCATACATTTGTAAAAATTCTGGTTCTCTGGTTATTATTTCCAACTTCCATCCATTATGATCAGAGAAAGTGCCTTGTATAAGTTCAATCTTTAAAAAATTAAGATCTGTTTTGTGCCCCAGCAGGTGGCCATTCATGCCAGTAAAGCTGTTTGCATGGACTTTTTTTCCCCATCAGTGTGCTAGTTTGAAGCTGCTATGTACCCCAGAAAAGGCCATGTTCTTTTAATCCGTTCCTGTGGATGCAGACCTGTTTGGGATGAAACCTTTGGGTTAGATTATTTCAATTGAGATGTGACCCACTTGATTCAAGGTGGGTCTTAATCTTTTTACTGGAGTCCTTTATGAGAGGATAAAAGACAGAAGTAACTTAGAGAGAGAGAAAAAAAGACCCAGAGAAGCTAGAAGCTGAAAGCAATGCAACCCAGGAGCAAAGGACCAGCAGATGCCAGCCATGTACCATCCCATGTGACAGAAATGTCCCGTATGCCGGCAGCCTGTCTTCACAGTTCAGGTATCATCCTGTTAATGCCTTAATTGGGGCATTTTCATGGCCTAAGAGCTGTAAATTGTAAGTTAGTAAGTCCCCACCATAAAAGCCAATCCATTTCTGGTATATTGCATTTCTGCAGCTTTAGCAAACCAAAACACCATCCTTTTATTTTCAATGGTCCTAAAGTGAGTCTCTCATAAACAGCACATAGTTGGATCATATATATATGATGAGATATCATCAACTGGAAACACATCAAATCTCTCCAGAATAGGACACAAATCCCTAGGCAACATTCATCCCTAAACTTGCTATCCTACAACTCAAATAATACAACATGAACAAAACAGCATTACATTCCTGATTTCTGTAACTGATCATGTGGTCGAAGTTCATATTTATCACTACCTTCTTCCACTACCCATTCCATGTTCCCTTTACCCTCAGCAAGCACTTCAGCTGGCCGTGGTTCTCTGCCTGGTGGGGTGACCCAAACCTTCATTCCTGAAGTTTCAGAGCCATTGGTAGTCCTGCCTGGATTGGGTTGTTGCAGTTTTCCATTGATTTTAATCACAGGGCATGGTAGTACTAAAAGATGCCCAAGGGGATCTCCTATATTCCAGGAAATCTCTTCTTTACCTCCATTATGTAGTTGCAGTCCTATTTTCACCTGATAGTCAGGGTCAATTATCCCAGACAATAATGTAATCCCCTTCTTGGTTTGTTAATCCAGAGGCATGAGTAGTCCAAAGTGACCAGGTGGCAGTCTTAGATTCCAGTTCAATGGAATCATTGTTGTTTCTCCTGGTGGAAACATTTCCCCTTTTGGAACTAAAACCTGTAGACCAGCAGAGCTCAAGGTTGCAGGGTCAGGAAGCAAAAATTTTCCTAGTGGATCACTAGGGGTAATAGTGAGTGGTACCACTCCTGTTTCCACCCCTTGGTTCCTGGACCCATGGATCCTGGCTATGGGAGAAACAGCACCATACAGCAGATGCTGATTCAGAGCATATACAACTTCCTGGAGAACATTACCCCAGCCCCTCAAGGTATTGCCACCTAGTTGGTACCGTAATTGAGTTTTCAAAAGGCCATTCCACTGTTCTATCAATCCAGCTGCTTCTGGATGATGGGGAACATGGTAAGACCAGAGAATTCCATGAGCATGTGCCCATTCCCACACTTCATTTGCTGTGAAGTGTGTTCCTTGATCCGAAACAATGCTGTGTGGAATACCATGACAATGGATAAGGCATTCTGTAAGCCCACAGATGGTACTTTTGGCAGAAGCATTGCGTGCAGGGAAAACAAACCCATATCCAGAGTATGTGTCTATTCCAGTTAGAACAAATCACTGCTCCTTCCATGAAGGGAATGGTCCAATGTAATCAACCTGCCACCATGTAGCTGGCTGGTCACCTCGGGGAATGGTGCCTTATTGGGGCTGAGTGTGGGTCTTTGATGCTGGCAGATTGGGCACTCAGCAGTGGCTGTAGCCAGGTTGCTGAGCCCATGCATAACCTCCATCCCTACCACCATGACCACTTTGTTCATGAGCCCATTGGGCAATGACAGGAGTTGCTAGAAAAAGAGGCTGACTGGTGTCCACAGAATGGGTCATCTTATCTACTTGATTATTAAAACCTTCCTCTGCTGAAGCCACCCTCTGGTGCACATTCACATGGGACACAAATATCTTCATGTTTTTAGTCCACTCAGAAATGTCTATCCACATCCCTCTTCCCCAGACCTCTTTGTCACCAATTTTCCAATTATGGTCTTTCCGAGTCCCTGGCTATCCAGCCAAACCATTAGCAACAGCCCATGAGTCAGTATTCAAACACACCTCTGGCCAGTTCTCCTTCCAAGCAAAGTGACAACCAGGTGCACTGTTCAAAGTTCTGCCCACTGGGAGGATTTCCCCTCACCACTGTCCTTCAAGGACACCCCAGAAAGGGGTTGTAATGCTGCAGCTGTCCACTTTCGGGTGGTACCTGTCGTGTCTTACTGAACCATCTGTAAACCAGGCCCGAGTTTTCTCTTCCTTGTTCCTCTTGGAACTTCCCCAGATGCCATAGCTCTGGTCTGGGAAAGAGAAGGTAATGTGGCAGGAGTGGAGACCAGCACATTTGAGCCACTTCCTCAGGTAACTTACTTGTGCCTTCAGGACCTGCTCTGACCCATCTCATATATACCATTTTTATTTTATGATAGAGTGCTGCTGTGCACGCCCAACTTTATGGCTTGGTGGGTCAGACAACACCCAGTTCATGATAGGCAACTCAGGTCTCATGGTAACTTGGTGGCCCATGGTTAAGCATTCAGTCTCTACTAAGGCCCAGTAGGAGGCCAAAAGCTGTTTCTCAAAAGGAGAGTAGTTATCTGCAGCAGATGGTAAGGCTTTACTCCAAAATCCTAAGGGTCTGCGTTGTGATTCTCCTATAGGGGCCTGCCAAAGGCGCCAAACAGTATCTCTATTTGCCACTGACATTTCCAGCACCATTGGATCTGCTGGATCATACGGCCCAAGTGGCAGAGCAGCTTGTACAGCAGCCTGGGCCTGTGGCAGAGCCTTGTCTTGTTCAGGTCCCCACTCAAAATTAGCAGCTTTTCTGGTCACTTGATAAATGGGCCAGAGTAGCACACCCAAATGAGGAATACGTTATCGCCAAAATCCAAAAAGACCAACTAGGCTTCTTTTTTGGTCGTAGGAGGGGCCAGATGCAGCAACTTATCCTTCACCTTAGAAGGAATAACTCGACATGCCCCACAACACTGAATACCTAGAAATTTCACTGAGGTGGAAGGCCCCTGCATTTTTGTTGGATTTATCTCCCATGCTCTGACACAAAAATGCATTACCAGTAAGTCTAGAGTAGTTGCTACTTCTTGCTCACTAGGTCCAATCAACATGATATCATCAATATAATGGACCAGTGTGATGGCTTGCAGGTGGGAGAAATGATCAAGGTCCCTGCGGACAAGAGTATGACATAGGGCTGGAGAGTTGATTACCCCTGAGGCAGAATAATGAAAATATATCGCTGAACTTGCCAGTTGAAAGCAAACTGTTTCTGGTGGTCCTTACTAATAGCTATTGAGAAAAAAGCATTTCCCGGATCAATAGCTGCATATCAGATACCAGGGGATGTATTGATTTGCTCAAGCAATGATACCACATCTGGAAACAGCAGCTGTGATTGAAGTTACCACCTGGTTGAGCTTACGGTAATCTGCTTCATCTTCCAAGACCCATTTGTTTTCCGCACAGGCCAAATAGGAGAGTTGAACAGGGATGTGGTGGGAATCACCACTCCTGCATCCTTCAAGTCCTTAAGAGTGGCAATGATCTCTGCAATCCCTCCAGGAATCCGGTATTGCTTCTGATTTACTATTTTGTTCAGTAGGGGCAGTTCTAGTGGCTTCCACTTGGCCTTTCCCACCATAACAGCCCTCACTGCATGAGTTAGAGAGCCAATGTGGGGATTCTGCCAGTTGCTCAGTATGTCTATTCCAATTACACGTTCTGGAACTGGGGAAATGTCTACAGAATGGGTCCGGGGGCCCATTGGACCCACTGTGAGATGGACCTGAGCTAAAAGTCCATCAGTCACTTGGCTTCCATAAGCTCCCTCTCTGACTGGTGGACCAGAGTGACGTTTTGGGTCCCCTGGAATTAATGTCACTTCTGAACCAGTGTCTAATAATCCCTGAAATATCTGATCATTTCCTTTTCCCCAGTGCACAGTTACCCTCGTAAAAGGCCGTCGGTCTCCTTGGGGAAGGCTTGGAGGAAGGTTAACAGTATAAATTTGTGGCAGTGTAACAGGGTTCTCCCCCAAAGGGACCTGGCCTCCCCTTCATTCAAGGGGCTCTGGGTCTGTAAACTGTCTCAAGTCTGGAATTGATTAAGGGGCTGTGATTCTGTGTTTTTGAGATTCAGGTTAGACCTCTGTTCACTTGACCTAGAACTCTTTTGTTTATGCAGCTCAAACAAGAATTTAGTAGACTGCCCTTCTATTGTATTTCTAGGTACCCCATGATTTACTAGCCAAGGCCACAAATCTCTGCAAGTCAGATTATTCTGACTCCTGCTTTGAGCTTACTGTCTATTATAATAGCCATGTCTACCCTGTCTTTGGTGATTAAGTGCTGCCACCTGGCTTCTGCCAACTCGGGATCATCCCCATTGTGTTTAAGGATTCCAGCTCTGTGACAGCAGTTCCCACAGTCATATCTGACCTACAGAGAAGTGCAGCTACAGAGCTTTCAGGGATGATGGCGCTAGTCTCCCAAATTTATTTCTCACTGTTCTGGTCAAAGGTGCATCTTCCAGACATTCCTGGGGTACAGGATCAGGCTTTGCATGATAAATCCACTCTAACATCCCAATCTCTCTAAGCCTCTGGATCCCCTCATCTACATTATACCAGGGCAGTTCTGGCATTTCAACCTCAAGTAATATCCGCCACCTTTTTTTTTATTTTTTATTTTTATTTTTTTACATGGGCAGGCACCGGGAATAGAACCCGGGTCCTCTGGCATGGCAGGCGAGCATTCTTGCCTGCTGAGCCACCGTGGCCTGCCCCTGTCCAGCACCTTTTTTTTTTTTTTTAATTTTTTAGTTCTTTTATTAATTAATGGAAAAAAGAAATTAACGCAACATTTAGAAATCATACCATTCTACTGTCCACCACCTTTTAATCCATGTTTCAACCAACCACCCAAACGAGCTGTTAACACCTTTTCTAACCGCTCGAGCTATAACATTGAATGCAGAATCTCTGCTTAGTGGGCCCATATCAATAAATTCAGCCTGATCCAGCCTTATATTCCTCCCACCATTATCCCACACCCTTAAAATCCATTGCCACACATATTCCCCTGATTTCTGTCTATATAAATTGGAAAACTCACACAGTTCTTTTGGAGTATAACGTACCTCCTCATGTGTGATACTTTGTACCTCACCTTTAGGGGTCTGTTGGGACTTTAGTCTAGTGATAGGTCTGGATGAAATGAGGGTTGGTGGAGGTGGGTCATGAAAAGAATTAGAAATATCTTCCAAGCCATTTGCTTCAGGGCATTTATTTGCAGTTTCATCTGGTGAAACAGGATGAATCACTCTAGGGCTAATCCCTTCAGGTGGAGTTTGGGTGACCAACTCCTCAAGGCAGGCTGGAAGTGGGGCGGCTATGTCCTCAGGGCAGACTATTACAGGGTTATCTAGAGAAGACTCAGCATGACCCAGGGTTTCAACCTCACCCCCAACATCATTATCAAGCCATATGTCGCCATCCCATTTTTCAGGGTCCCACTAACGGCAGACACCATGCAAGATTGAAATTTCAGTTTACGTTGTAAAGTTGCTACTCTAACAATAAGATTCTGAGTCTGATTTTCAGAGATCTCAATTCTACGTTTATAGCAAATGCAATTTTCCTTCAGGACACTCACAGAAACTTCTACATCTGTTAGATAGTGGTTAAACTTCTTGTTTGAAGCCTCAAGCCCATCCTTTTCACTCATTAATGTATACAGTGTATCTAACAACAACCAGCCAACATCTCTATAACTCCTATTTCCACAAAACTCCATAAAAGCGTCAAAAACATTATCCCCCAGAGTCTGGCTTCATACAAGTGAAGCATTAGGAGAATCGAATGGTGATATTTTGACTATCTCTTTTGCCAACTCACTCCATGGATTGGCAGTGTCATTCTGATTATGGGAATCAGAGTCCTTAGTGCCTTTGAGTCCAGTCAGAGTAGAAAACCATTCATAAAAACTCATTTTTTAGATTCTGTTTCTTAAGAACCACTCCTGGTACCAAGTTGTATTCGTTAGGGTTCTCTAGAGAAACAGAATCAACAGGAAATATTCGTAAATAAAAAATTTATAAAAGCATTTCATTTAACCATGGGAACATAGAGTCCAAAATCCATAGGGCAGGCTGTGAAGCTGATGATTCTGATGGAGCGTCTGGATGAACTCCATAGGAGAGGCCGAGGCAGGAGGAGAGCCTGTCTCTTCTGAATCCTCCTTAAAAGGCTTCCAGTGATTAGATTAAGCATCACTCATTAAAGAAAACACTCCCCTTGACTGATTACAAATGGAGTCAGCTGTGGATGCAGCTGATGTGATTATGATTTAATTCTATGAAATGTCCTCATCGCAACAGACAGGCCAGCCCTTGCCCAATCAAACAAACAGGTGCCACCACTTGACCAAGCTGACACATGAACGTGACCATGACACCCACACAACACCACTTCTCCAGTAAGCATGTCCCCTTCCATTCCCCTAAGCTGGGGGTCCTAGCTGCACAGACTCAGGGTGGAGAGACTGACACATAGCCCAGACTCCCACCCTCCAGGTAAAGATAGCCTTGTCTGTCCAGGAGCTTGGCAGGAGCCAACTCAGCCTGTCCTGAGCCCACCTTGAGGGAGAAGCCAGGAGTCCAGCAATGCATAGAGTGGGCGTTGGGAGCATCAGCCAGGGGCCCAAGCATGAGGGGTGAGACACGGCAGGAAGGGATAGGCTGCTGTATTACAGGCTTGGAGACTGCCACTGAGGGACAAAGTTGGTCACTCCTAAAGAGAAGTATTGAAAGCAAACTCAGGGGGGTGACCTATGGCCTGTCACAGACAAGAACCTTCCAGGCTCAGGCCCTGGCATCTGCTCACTTAGGACCAGCGTGTCGCCTGATGTCTGCTCTCTCCCCCTTGCCAGGCCCCCTGCATGATTGCAGGACTGCCGTTTCCATCTATATAGTGAGTGTGGGCAATGGACGTTTTGGGCCCAAGGTCCCCAGAACACCTAGGGTTCCCCCCTGCCCCTCCCCCCCACATATACCTGGCTGTGCTTAGAGATTCAGGAAATAGCAGGCAAGGGTGCAGCAGTGGGTGGGGAACAGAGGGGGGAGGGGCCTGAGAGCAGAAACCTCTCTGAGCAGCCCCAGCTCAGGACCAGAGCCGGGGACGAGCAGGATCTAGTTCTGAGAAGGTTACAAGGTGGTCAGAGGACTCTTCTTTCCTTTTGCAGAAACTTCTAAACCATGACACAAATATTTACTATCAGATCAACCCCAAAGCAGAAGTGGCTCAGTAGTTTTCTCCGGAAATTGCTCCTTAGCGGCTGAGAGGAACGGCCATCTGAGACCACAGACCCTGCAAAGAATCAGCCTTAAGGCCCAAGGAGCCACTGGGAGCTTGGGTGAAGAAGTCAAATTCCTTCTGGATTTCTGGAGACCCAGACAGGATGCTCTGAGCACAGGTTGGGTCAGGAGAATAAATTCCAATCCTACCACTCTCTGAGAGTGGGAACAGGGGCCTTCTAGGAAAGTGAAGGGGCCTGTGACCTGCTTTGGATTACCTGGAAAGGATCGGAATAAAGAGAACCCTTCCCTCATTTCGTTAATTTCTACTCATAGGAATAAAAGTAATTCACCTGAACCTTTGGCTCAATTTTTTTCTGGGTCACACTGTGAAATATTACCTCTAATTTGCTCCACCCCATCCCTACTTCCTAACAGAGAGAAGTTGGGGGGCACAAAATGGTGGGACCATGTTAACAGGTTCCCAGAGACTGGTCTACCGGGGGAAAGCACAGCTGCCCTGGGGATCAGGGTATACTGGACAGCTCCCTGCACTTGCCCCTCTTAGCACCCAGCTTGGGGTCTCAGGAACAAGGAAAATGGGGCTATCTTATGTCCACACAAAGATGGGCATTGAAGGAGCAGCTACGGGCATTGGATGCCTTGGGGGTGGGGGGTGCTGCCCTTTCTCAGCCCATCTCCTGAACCCTCCAGCATTCTTCTGTCCAGACCTTGGTGGCCCATTTGACACGCTGACCTTCACAAACAAACTTGCTTGTCCCCTAGTCCAGGATCCAAGTTGTCCAAAGGCCAGCCCTCAAAACATTTTTATCCTTAGGTGGATGGGGGAAATCAAAGAGGAGCTATCAGAGTAACCAACGTGAGGAAGGACCCAGAATTCAAGATCCAAACCCGGTCCTTCCATGCACACCTGTGAACTCCAGCCCTGTATTGCCAGTAACTTCTGGAAGGTGGATTTCACTGAGATAAACCTCCTTTCAGCACATTAATGTCCACCTCCGAGGCTCCAGGGTTCTTTCTACCCGGAACTCACCATGGCTCCAAATGGTCATAGGATAAAGCATTCCCTCCTATGGTGGTCTGAAAATGCTGGGTACCCCAGAGAGGGCCCTTTGACCCATTCCTGAGGGTGCAGACCTATTGTAGGTGGGACCTTAGGTTGTTTCAATTGAGATGTGGCCCGCCCCATTCAAGGTGAGCCTTAATCCCCTTACTGGAGCCCTTGTCGAGGGGATAAACGACAGAAACAGCCCAGAGAGCTCAAAGCAGCCCAAGAGAAGCCGAGAGACAAGGACACACCCACAGAAGCGAAGAGAGGAAGCTGCAGGAGTTAAAGTTAGCCACGACCTAGAAATGCTGTGGCGGCTTCTAGAAGGAGGAAGTGCCGTGGTTGCAGCCCTAGATTAGGACTGCTTGCTTTGTTAGCTTGAGAGGAAGAGAATGTCCCAGAACATAGCTGAGTGTTTTTCTACCTATTTCAAAGTAGCAAACAAACTGTGCCACCAGGAAGCCTGCTTTCTACATTGTATACTTGTTCCTGGTCACATATCTATAGCCCTATATAACCTGTTGCTATCTGACTTGCCTGTTGACGGATGTCTACAAGACCCCTGATTCCTGTCTTTCTTTTCATTTCATTTCTTGGTACTTTGAGCTTTGTTGCAATAAACAACTGCAACAGAAAGCCACTAAAAGCAATGCAACCTGGGAGGGAAGAATCAGCAGACGCTAGCCACGTGCCTTCCCCTGTAACAGAGGTATCCCAGATGCCGGCAACCTGTCTTCATCGAAGGTACATCTTGTTGATGCCTTAATTTGGACATTTCCATGGCCTTAGGATTGTAAATTTGTAAACTAATAAATTCCCAGTGTAAAAGCTAACCCATTTCTGGTATATTGCATTCTAGAAGTTTTAGCAAATACCTCCTGACCTGACAGGTAAGCTCTCCTCTTACCCTTTCATCTCCAGCCCCATCAGTAAGCCAAACCCGCATGTCTCAGTCTCTCCCTAAGGGCCCTGAGAGAGGCCATGCTCTGATGTGGGGTCCACTCTGATCACATGTCCACATTTGCACAGACAAGCCTGCTCATTCCTAGAGCGCACAGCTTCCAGATCGTGAGGCTGTTCCACCTTTGCCAAGGGTGGTCTGTCATGAGATGAGCTGCAATAAAAGGCAGTGGCAAAGATTCACACGGTCTGGCTCTGAGTCCTCGTGTGACAGGTACACATAGTTGGATTGGACAAGGAGATGCATCTTGTATAACTTTCCTGTTGCTGCTGTAACAAATTACCAGAAATTTAGTGGAATGAAGCAGGGCTGTGTTCTTTCTGGACACTGGAGGAGAATCTGTTTCCTTGCATTTTCCAGTGTCTCAAGCATTCCTTGACTCTTGGCTCTGTTTATGTTCAGGCAGCAGTGGAGCATCTTCAAAGTTCTCTCTGTCATCTGCATCTGTTGTCACGTCCCCTTTTCTGAGTCTCCCTCTTTCCCTTGTGGTTACATTGGGCCCACGATCAGGATAATCTCCTTATCTTAAATCCAACCGATTAGCAACCTTAATTCCATTTGCAACCTTAATTCTCCTTTGCCAAGTAAGGAAACATATTCACAGGTCTGAGTATGAGGATGTGGACATCTCAGGGACCATTACATTATCTGTGTCAGCGCTTGAGGCTGTTCTCATCATCTTCCTTCACTCCACACTCCCCGTGGGCCACCTGGGTGTGCAGCCATGTCCTCAGCAGCCTTGATGCTCCTGAGCAACCGAGATGGTGGCCAGGCCACACCTCCTTCTGCCCTCTTCCCCTCTTCCTTGTTCCACGCAGTTGTTAAAAATAACAGGAGGGCGGGCCGCGGTGGCTCAGCGGGCAAAGTGCTTGCCTGCTATGCCGGAGGACCTCGGTTCGATTCCCGGCCCCAGCCCATGTAACAAAAAACGGAAAAACAAAATACAATAAAACAAGAAAATGTTTAAAAGATGTTTCCCTTTCTTCCTTCCTTCCTTCCTTCTATCCTTCCTTCCTTCTCTCTGTCTTTCCTTTAAAAAAAAAAAAATAAATAAAAAAAAAAAAAAAAAAAAAAAAATAACAGGAAAGGGCGGGCCACGGTGGCTCAGCAGGCAGAGTTCTCACCTGCCATGCCGGAGACCCAGGTTCAATTCCTGGTGCCTGACCATGCCAAAAAAAAAAAAATAAAAAATAACAAGAAAATGTGAAAGTTTAGAAACCCTTCACAATGCATGGTGGAGCTACCATGGACAGTGTCAGCAAGCTCCCTCCCAAGTGCTGCAGCAGGGAGGACGCAGATGAGAAGGGCTGCCAGGGCAGTCATCCGTTTCTATCCTCCACGAGAAGACTGCAGCGAGTGAGCATGTCATTGCAGGGACAGCCTGGATCTGCCCTGACGTGTGAAAGCTGAGGCCCCTGCACTCTCCAGACGTGCGGGATATTGGTGCACGCTTTGCAACACCCTGCACAGCGATTGCAGCTCCCAGAGTGTTGCGTTGGGAGGCTGAGAGCCTGTTCCAGCCTCATGGTGAGTCTTCCCGCCCTTAAGACTCAGGCCACTGGCTCTGCCTATGACGCAGAAGAAACCTCTCACCATTAGCCTCTGAACCCTGCAGTCCACACCATCCCATCATCACCCAGCTTGGGACACCCTGAGCCCAGAATCCTGTTCCCTGAGCTCCAGGGGGAGATTACACTTCAGGTTACATCAAAAGTGAAGGTTTTCTTGTTACGGGTAATTTTCAAAAATTCATTTAAACTTAAAATCATATGGATATGTTTCTGTTTCATTGCATCAGGGAAATGACCTAGTGGTACTGTCATGCTCTCTACCACTACTCACAGAAAACAATCTAATACGCACCCCATGGGTCTATTACAAAGAAGAAGAAAAGCAAATCGTATCACAGACCAAAAGGAACCAATGGTCATAGAAGCACAGATGAGCCTGTATCTTGGGAGAGGAAAAATCAGTACTGGCTTAAAATGTCAGATAGCAATGAAGCTGTGAAAACATTTCAGGGTCCCGAAAAGAGAGGACTCCAAAGGGGATTCCACCAGAGAAAGGCCACAATTTTTTTTTAAGTTGATAAAAAGGTATATTTTATTAGCGAAATAGATCATAAACTCAGTTAACATTAACATTGCCTGGGCACACAGTTAAAAGAAATATTGCCCAGGCACCCAAGAGTTAACAAACTTCAGCAAAAGTGAAAAAGTAACTTCATTACTTCAAAGAATTATATAGCAAACGCATTTTACCTTGAGTGCTTTTATCAGTGTCCTCAAAGGGAGAATGGAACTGGCAAATTTCAGACAGTAGGAGTTGACTGTCACAATTTTAACACCAAAAATTAATAATTACAGTCTATAAAAATGTTTTTAAGACTAAATGGAGTGAATAATATTCAAAGAAAGAGAGGAGAATAGCAAGACAAAGCTGAACCAATTTAAAACTAATTATGAAAAACCTAGAAAACTGAAAAAAATTGAAAAGTCAAAATGAAACAGAAAAAGAAAAAAAACAAATAAAACAAAACAAAAAGAAAGAAAAATAAAATAAACAAAAAAGAAAAAAAATAAAAAATAAAAAAAATGAAACAGAAGGACTAAGTCCAAACAATGTAACAACAATCAGAGTAAATATACATGAACTTAACTCTAAATTAGTTTTTAAAAATCACCTATGACTTTTTTTCTAAATGTTTCTTCATTTTTAATAGAGTGGCATCATACTCCATTGTATAGATATAATGCAATCTGCGTAGTATTAAAATGATGAAAATTTAGGTTGTTTCTTATATTTTTCTATCAAAATATTGCTGCAGTGAATACCCATGATTAGGTATCATTTTTTGTCACTGTCAGTGTGAAAAATTCCTCAAAGGGGAGTTTGGGAGGCAGAGGCGTTATATATCTTTAATTGTAACAGACATTGACAGGTCGCATTCCACAGGGTTTGTACGAATCTCTGCGGCCCCCAGAACGGGGGCAGGGGGGAGGGGGAGGGTTCTCACCACGGCAGGTGCAGCCGCACTCTGTGTTCTAAATCATGGGGATTTTAGCTCATTTCAAACCACCACATTGCGTGATATGTTCACTATCCGGGATGACATTGATGCCCATTTCTCCCACTTGTGCAAGGCTGAGTTTTCTTTGTATGTCTAAGGGCCATTTTTTTGGTTCTGTTTTGTTTTTTTTGCAGTGAGCAGATGCCCATTTTTCTACTAGATTGGTGGTCTTATTAATTTTATATGCTCTTTAGATATGAGCAGGTTAGCTCTTATTTATGGTAATTCCAGGCATTTTGATATTGCTTGCTTTACTTATATAGACATTGTTACGTGGAGGTTTAAAAAATATCCAAATATCACTTTTTCCTTCTTTGGCTACAATTAGAAAACACTTCATTTTGAGGCTTTTTAGTGGTTTCAATTTTACCTTTAACTTTTTATTCATTTACAACATATCTGGTGTATGCTGTTTTTTTTTTTGTTTTTTTTTTTTTTTTTTTTTTAAGGAAAGACAGAGAGAAGGAAGGAAGGATAGAAGGAAGGAAGGAAGGAAGAAAGGGAAACATTTTTAAACATTTTCTTGTTTTATTGTATTCTGTTTCTCCATTTTTGTTACATGGGCTGGGGCCGGGAATCGAACCGAGGTCCTCCGGCATAGCAGGCAAGCACTTTGCCCGCTGAGCCACCGCGGCCCCGCCAGTATGCTGTTTTATTCAGGATGGTAACTAGTTACTCATGGATCACTCTTATTGTCTATAATAATTTTTTTTAACTAGTGTTTCAGTACTTGTTCTAGTTTGCTAGCTGCCAGAATGCAATATACCAGAAATGGAATGGTTTTTAAAAAGGGGAATTTAATGAGTTGCTAGTTTACAGTTCTAAGGCCGAGAAACTGTCCCAGTTAAAACAAGTCTATAGAAATGTCCAATCAAAGGCATCCAGGGAAAGATACCTTGGTTCAAGAAGGCCTATGAAGTTCAGGCTTTCTCTCTCAAGTGGAAGGGCACATGGTGAACACAGGGCTTCTCTCTCATCTGGAAGGGCACATGGTGAACACGGCATCATCTGCTAGCTTCTCCTCCTGGCTTCCTGTTTCATGAGGCTCCCTGGGAGGCATTTTCCTTCTTCATCTCCAAAGGTTGCTGGCTGGTGAACTCTGCTTCTCGTGGTTATGTCATTCTCCAAAATGTTTCCTCTTTTATAGGACTCCAGAAACTTCTCAAGACCCACCCAAATGGGTGAAGACATGTTATCACTTAATCCAGTTTAACAACAACTCTTGACTAAATCACATCTCCAGGGAGATGATCTAATTACAGTTTCGAACATACAGTACTAAATAGGGATTAGAAGAAATGGCTGCCTTTACAAAATGGGATTAGGATTAAAACATGGCTTTTCTAGGGTACATACATCCTTTCAAACCAGCACAGTACTCCAGCAAACACATAAACCCTCTATAAGAATAAAGATGATTTGAACCACACAATCAATAGGCTTGAATAAACAGACAATAATAGAATACTGCAGCCAAAATACTGCATATTAGATACTATCTTTAAACACGTGGAACATTTAAGAAATGGACTGTTATTCCTTAGTAAACAAATCACAGTGAAACCATTTCATCCAATCACTTACTTTGTAGACAGTGGAATCAAGTTAGTAATCAATAAACAGTAAATGAAAAAGCAGATAATTGACGATTTAAAATGTAGAGGCCAAACAAAGCCAATCTTAAAGAACACCTAGGGCAATATATAAAATTCCACAAGGGTTCCAGGCACTACAGTAACTTTCAAGAAACCTACAACCTCCAGATGGGTCCCTGGTCCAGATAAGTCCTGAAACTTAGCCCAGCCTCTCCAGAACGTCATATAGTTCCATCTCCTTACCCCATATTAGTGACAGACCCCCAATATCAAAAATTTAGAATTGCCATAGCCCAAACACTGCTAAAGATCAAAGGTGATGGTGGAGTTATACATAGAAGATAGGACTTAACAAATGAATATGAATGCTGAATCATTAAACTGATATATCTTTTAGTCTACAGTATTTTAGAGTAACTAGAAGTAAAAACCTAAAATTGTGAAATTGTAACTCATGTCAAAGTCTGAAATATGTTCTACAACTAATTGTGGTGCTGTGCTTTGAAATGTATAGCTTTTTTGTATATGTGTTATTTTTCACACAAAAAAAGCATACAACGTAGGAAGAACTTAACAATAAATATTCTCTAAACCATTTAATACATGCAAAATTATTCTTTAGAAAAATATAGAGAGGCCAAACAAGACATCATACTGAAAAAAAATTTTAAAACCAGTATATAATTTAAAATAAATGCACTTATACCAAAAGCTGGGGCATGCAGCCAAAGTAATATTTCCTGGGAATTCATAGCTCTAAACGTTTATACCAGAAAAGATTGATTAAAATGAACTGATTATGCAACTTAAGAAGTTAGAGAAAAAAAACCAGAAAAAATTAAAAGGAGTAGAAGACATGAGATAATAATCTCAAAAGGAAGAAACTAATAAACTAGTGGATCTATTCACTATCGAGCAGATCCACAAAGCCTGGGTTCTGATCTGGGGGCTCTTTGAAATACCCCGACATCCCGTCTCCAACAATGGAAAGCTCAGTCTAGCAGGTTCCACAGCAGCCCCACCAGGCCCCCTGCACAGATCCTGATAGCAGATCTTTTAGGGCCACAGGCTCTCAGCCATTTCCCCAGCGTCCACGCGGGGACAGAGGTGTCAGGGTTCTGAGTGTCCAGTCCGTGTCTCCCACGGTTGACTGAACCAACTCTGCTCTCCTCCCCAAACGGCTCGGGCTCTGGGGTTGGTTCTGGTCACCAATCCATAGCACCACAATCCTCCAGTGTGAGGTTCCCCTATGGAGTCCTCGATGTCTGCCCCAGGAGCTTCACAGCCTGGGTAAATCAAGAGCATTTGAGGCTGGGGTTTGTGGCAGTAAAGCACCCTCTGGCACTGGTCTAGAGAGATGGAAGGCTCAACATGAGTTCAAATAGGAGCACGAGTGCCTCCCAGTGGCTTTTTCATGCTAGAAGAAGGGGCGGGAGAGTTGAGAGATTAGAGCTGACCCTGGACGAAGTGCAGGTTTAGGTGGATTGGAACAGAGAAATGCAAGAGGAGAGGGACAGGAGGCGGGAAGAGTGGCCAGGGAGATGGGAAAGAGTAGGCACAAGAAGGAGTGTTCCAGGCGGAAACTAGAGAAGCGTCTTTCTCCGTCTACTCACAATCACACTTTGGACTGTTAATTCTTGGATATGGGGGGGCCTCCGGATGATTGACACTGACCCTGGCCTCTACCAGATGCCAACAGCACTGCTCTGCCCCTCCCAATTGTGACAATCAAATCCAGGTATTGTCACTGATCCTTTACATCTAGGCATGTGATTGGGAGAAAAAAAAGCTTCAATATCTATTAAAGTGACTTAACAATTTGCTTTAAGTTTAGAAGGCATATCTAGAGGTGATTAACTTATGGCGACCTATGGCTAACTAGAGGAAGTGTTTTCTCAGTGTCACCCACTGCATTATATTGCAAAGCAGAACATGAGAAATTCTGAAGATGTTAGGAAAAATAATACATGATAAGAAAATCATACCTTAAAAGGTATCTTAAGGTATCTTACAAGCATCTTAGCTTTGAATGAAAAGTCATTTCTATCATCAGGAAGAAATGTCTTTTTAAGAAGAAATCTATAGCACAGGGTTCCTTGGGTTCATTCTTTAACTAAAGATCTACCCTAAAAAATGGAATTCATCAGTGACAGGACTGGTGGGGTCAAATACCCAGCACAGTGGCTGACAGCAGCCCTTGTCCCCCAAAACTTGACCCTTGTCTGAAGGGCAGAAGCCCTGGATGCTTCCTCAGTACATTAAGCAGGCTGGGCATCCTTTTCAGCGCCCTCCCCATTCACCGTCCTTCACTCTGGCAGACTCTCATGCCCACTCACGGTATGACAGATATTACTGGTGTCTACTGCGGCCTTAGACCCACCTCAACCTGGGACACGCCCCACAGGTTCCACAAGGAGTTCATTTCAAGGGCCAAGTTCTCTAAACTGTTTTTTTTCTTTTTCCCATCACCTTGAACATACCTCCACATTTGCACATATGATCAGTTACTTAGCAGCCTTTTCAAGACAGTTGTGTGGTTTTAAAAATTTTTTTGGAGTCAGATGCATTTCAACTATTGGCAGAAAATATGATTCTATTCTGTATACAGGGATTACCAGTAGACACGGAAAAAGAGAAACTGCATTAGTGTTCAGAGAGAAGACCACCAGTATATGAATGTGTGACAGTTTAATACCATAATAAATTCCAAATAAAATTAAAATTGGCTGGGCTCAAATATAAACCATGGATGGTGTTCACCATCTCCTGCAGAGCTAAATTGAAAAGGTGGCATTTACAACAATTCTAGAAGAAAACATGGACCACATTACTGATAAAGCTAATTCATTTATTTTTTTGCCTTAGAAGAACATTCAAGTATATTATGTTCGTTGTTACAGTGAAAACAAAATACTATCAATAGTATATAAAATCAATAGCCCCAGTAGAAATTATTCTTTCTTCCTTTAATTTCAAGTACAAATGTAGAGTCAGCTCCTAGGCCCCTCTCCCCAGAGCCAAATTCATGTACCTAGCAGTGGAAGAACTGAAGTTTGAGATTCTCTATCTTCAAGGTGTGTGTGTGCGTGAGAGACGGGGGGGATAGGTGCACTTCACATCCGGCAGTGCCCCCACACCGCAGGAACTTCTGGGGGCTGATATCCTACCTGAGGGCACCGACCCCAACCCTACTCTTGCCGGGCAGCTAGTTCCCTGGTCATGCCAGAGCCCTGTGGCCATTTCATGCCCAGGGGCTTCCATTCCTGCAGCAGAGACAAGCCCAGGGTCTGACTGGAGTCAGTAAATCCAAAGTGTGCCCGGGGGGTGCTGCAGTGGGACGGGGACACCAAGTGAGCCTGCCATTCCCAGTCACCGGGATTCCAACGTGTGACTCAATACAAGAAGAACAGAAGATTCAGGAGGGGCTGTGGAAGCAGGAGAGTGGGAAGTGGTGTTCTCATCACTCCAAACAATATCATTTGCTCGGTAGCGAGCTCCACTGAGGAAGAGCAGTGTGGAGGGAAAGGCAAGTGTGGAGAATAGTATGGAGGGAAAGGCAAGGAGTCTGGGATCCGGACACACCTGTCATCTAGTACATCGAGGGTTAGATGGCCGGTGGGGTCAGTGACATTGTGGGGGAGAACCCTGCATCAGCAGGATGTGGCACCTCGGCTTTGAGTCAACAGAGGTGCCTGGAAGACCCTGACTCTTAGGGGACAAGCAGGCCAGCAGGTGGCTGTCCTCCTGGGTAACCAGGCTGCACCAGGGCGGCTGCGGTGGGCTGGAGGAAGCCCGAGGTCCGGGGAGTCCACAAAATCTACCACACAGCTACGGCAATCAAGAGAGTGTGGTACTGACATAGACATAGACAACTCGATGGGATATAATTGAGAGTCCAGAAATAAATCTTCACATTTACAGTCAACGGATCCTCAACAAAGGTGCCAAGACAATTCAGAGGGATAAGAATACTCTCTTAAACAAATGTTTCTGGGATAACTTTTATATGGATATCCACATATAAAAGAAGGAATCTGGACACACCATATTCAAAAATCAACTCAAAAATGCAAATCAAAACCACAATGAGATATCATCTCACACCCACCAGAATGGCCATTATCAACAAAACAGAAAATGACAAGTGCTGGAGAGAATGCGGAGAAAGAGGCACACTTATTCACTGTTGGTGGGAATGTCAAATGGTGCAACCACTGTGGAAGGCAGTTTGGTGGTTCCTCAAAAAGCTGAATATAGAATTGCCATACGACCCAGCAATACCATTGCTAGGTATCTACTCAAAGGACTTAAGGGCAAAGACACAAACGGACATTTGCACACCAATGTTTATAGCAGCGTTATTTACAATTGCAAAGAGATGGAAACAGCCAAAATGTCCATCAACAGAAGAATGGCTAAACAAACTGTGGTATATATATACGATGGAATATTATGCAGCTTTAAGACAAGATAAACTTATGAAGCATGTAATAACATGGATGGACCTAGAGAATATTATGCTGAGTGAGTCCAGCCAAAAACTAAAGGACAAATACTGTATGGTCCCACTGATGTGAACGGACATTCGAGAATAAACTTGAAATATGTCATTGGTAACAGAGTCCAGCAGGAGTTAGAAACAGGGTAAGATAATGTGTAATTGGAGCTGAAGGGATACACACTGTGCAACAGGACTAGATACAAAAACTCAAAAATGGACAGCACAATATTACCTAATTGAAATGTAATTATGTTAAAACACTGAGTGAAGCTGCATCTGAGCTATAGCTTTTGTTTGTTTGTTTGTTTGTGTTTTTTGTTTTTTCTTTTTTATATTTTTTTTCTATTTTTTATTTTTATTATTATTTTTATTTTTTCTCTATATTATCATTCTATATCTTTTTCTGTTGTTTTGCTAGTTCTTTTCCTAAATCAATGCAAATGTACTAAGAAATGATGATCATACATCTATGTGATGATATTAAGAATTACTGATTGCATATGTAGAATGGAATGATTTCTAAACGTTGTGTTAGTTAATTTTTTTTTAATTAATAATAATAAAAAAATCAACTCAAAATGGACCAAAGAGCTACAACTATAAAACTCTTAGAAGGAAGCATAGGTGCAAATCTTCACGACCTTGGATTAGGCAATGGATTCTTATATATTGCACCAAAAAAGCAAGCAACAAAAGGAAAAAACAAAGTGTATATCATCAAGATTAAAAATGTTTGTGCTTCAAAGGACACCAACAAGAGAGTGAAAAGTCAACCCACTGAAAGGGATAAAGCTTTTCATGTCATATATCTGATTATGAACTTGTATCTGATATATATAAAGAAATAAAACAACTCAATCATAAAAAATAAATAACCCAGTTAAAAATGGGCAAACCCTCTCTATGTGGGAAATGACTCCTAGGGGCAAACACCTTTCGGGCAATGTGGGATAGAAATCCTAGAATGAGCTGGGACCCAGCGTCAAGGGATTGAGAAAATCTCCTTGACCAAAAGGGGGAAGAGAGAAATGAGACAAAATAAAGTGTCAGTGGCTGAGAGATTTCAGAGTCCAGCACGTGATATAGCTATAGAAATACGTTATATAGATATAACCTTTTTAGTTAAGGTATATTGGAGAGGCTAGAGGGAAGTGCCTGAAAATGTAGAGCTGTGTTCCAGTAGCCATGTTTCTTGAAGATGATTGTATAATGATATAGCTTTTACAATGTGACTGTGTGATTGTGAAAACCTTGTGTCTGATGCTCCTTTTATCTATGGTATGGACAGATGAGAAAAACACATGGATTAAAAATGAATAAATAATAGGGGGAACAAATGTTAAAATAAATTTAGTAGATTGAAATATTAGTAATCAATGAAAGGGAGTGATAAGGGGTATAGCAAAAAATTGGGGAAACAAAGGCTTAAATATATAGGGAGATGGAGATACTAGCAATTAGTGAGAGGGAGGGATAAGAGGTATGGTATGTATGAGTTTTTTTCTTTTTTCTTGTTATTTTTCTGAATTGATGCAAATGTTCTAAGAAATGACCATGGTGATGAATATACAGCTATTTGATGATACTGCGAGTTGTTGATTATATACCAAGAATGGAACGATCATATGGCAAGAATGTTCGTATTAGTATGTTGTTAGTTCAAAAATTTTTTTTAAAAAAAGGTATATTGGGAGAGGATGGAAGGAAGTGCCTGAAAATGTAGAGCTGTGTTCCAGCTGTGTATGGTGTGAACAGATGAATAAAACATGTGGATTAAAAATGAATAGGGGTAATATTTTGTTGGTAACAGAGACCATCAGGAGATAGAAATAGGGTAAGATATTGGGTAATTGGAGCTGAAGGGATACAGACTGTGCAACAGGACTGAATACAAAAACTCAGAAATGGACAGCACAATACTACCTAATTGTAATGTAATTATGTTAAAACACTGAACGAAGTTGCATGTGAGAATGATACAGGGAGGAGGGCTGGGGACACAAATGAAATCAGAAAGAAAGATAGATGTTAAAGATCGAGATGGTATAATCTAGGAATGCCTAGAGTGTATAATAATAGTGAAATGAACAAGGTACAAATTTTAAAAATGTTTTGGCATGAGGAAGAATAAAGGAATGCCATTACTGCAGGGTGCTGAAAATAGATGATAATTAATACTTTAAAATGTCACCTTATGTGTGAGACTAAAGCAAAAAATGTTTGTTACAAAATTTATATTTTGACTAGAGCATTTTCTAATATAACTCATGTAGATAATTTGATTGAATGTCATAAGTACTTGGAATCTCAGGTAGGACATGAGATTTTGTTGGTTTGTCCAGAGTGATGCCCCGACGAATCCCAGAGTGATTTGATCAGTGAGTGGAAAAGTATTTGCAAAGTCCCCTTCGGGGAATGGTGAGAACGGGGAGAAATTCAACTTCCCCAAGTTGAATTTGTGATATTCTCACAAGCAGTGTGGACAACCAAAGCTATAGGCTGAGCCCCCAGTCTTGGGGTTTGTTCACATGAAACTTAACCCCACAAAGGATAGGTCAAGTCTACTTAAAATTTAGGCCTAAGAGTCACCCCCAAGAGAGCCTCTTTTGTTGCTCAGATGTGGCCTCTCTCTCCAGACAATATAAAGAGCAGTTTCACCACCCTCCCCCTCTCTGCGTGGGACATGACTCCCAGGGGTGTGGACCTTCCTGGCAACGTGGGACAAAGATCCTGGAATGAGCTGAGACTCAGCATCAAGGGACTGAGAAAAACCCTAGAATGAGCTGAGAATTAACATCAAGGAATTAAGAGAACCTTCTCGACCAAAAGGGGAAAGAGTAAAATGAGACAAAGTGTCAATGGCTGAGAGATTCCAAACAGAATCGAGAGGTTATCCTGAAGGTTATTCTTACGCATTAAATAGATATCACCTTGTTGTTCAAGATGTAGTGGAGAGGCTGGAGGGAACTGCCTGAAAATGTAGAGCTGTGTTCCAGTAGCCATGTTTCTCGAAGATGATTGAACAATGATATAGCTTTCACAATGAGACTCTGTGAATGTGAAAACCTTATGTCTGATGCTCCTTTTAGCTACTATATCAACAGAAGAGTAGAACATATGGAATAAAAATAAATAATAGGGGGAACAAATGTTAAAATAAATTCAGTTTGAAATGCTAGTGGTAAATGAAAGCGAGGGGTAAGGGGTATGGTATGTATAGTTTTTTTCTCTATTATCATTTTATTTCTTTTTCTGTTGTCTTTTTATTTCTTTTTCTAAATCAATGCAAATATACTAAGAAATGATGAATATGCAACTATGTGATGATATTAAGAATTACTGATTGTATATGTAGAATGGAATGATATCTAAATGTTTTGCTTGTTAATTTTTTTTAATTAATAAAAAAAAAAGTTTAAAAAAAACCCTCAGAAATGGACAGCACAATACTACATAACTGTAATATAATTATGTTAAAACACTGAATAAAGCTGAATGTGAGAATGATAGAAGGAGGAGGGCTGGGAGCATAAATGAAATCAGAAAGAAAGATAGATGTTAAAGATTGAGATGCTATAATCTAGAAATGCCTAGAGTGTATAAGAAGTGACTAAATGTACAAATTTTAAAAATGTCTTTGCATGAGGAAGAACAAAGGAAAGTCATTATTGCAGGGTGCTGAAAATAGATGGTAATTAATATTTTAAAATGTCACCTTAAAGCAAAAAATGTTTATTTGGTACAAAATTTACATTTTGACTAGTGCATTTCCTAATACAACTTATGTAGATAATTTGATTGAACATCTTAAGTACTTGGAATCTCAGGTAGGACATGAGATTTTGCTGGTTTGTCCAGAGTGATGCCCTGATGAATCCCAGAGTGATTCGATCAGTGAGTGGAAAAGTATTTGCAAAGCCCCCTTCGGGGAATGGTGAGAACGGAGAGAAATTCAACTTCCCGTTGAATTTCTTGATATTCTCACAAGCAGTGTGGACAACCAAAGCTATAGGCTGAGCCCCCAGTCTTGGGGTTTGTTCATATGAAACTTAACCCCACAAAGGATAGGTCAAGTCTACTTAAAATTTAGGCCTAAGAGTCACCCCCAAGAGAACCTCTTTTGTTGCTCAGATGTGGCCTTTCTCTCCAGCCAACACAACAAGCAATCTCACCATCCTCCCCCTGTCTATGTGGGACATGACTCCCAGGGGTGTGGACCTTCCTGGGGCGTGGGACAGAGATCCTGGAATGAGCTGGGACTCAGAATCAAGGGATTGAGAAAAACCCTGGAATGAGCTGAGACTTAGCATCAAGGGATTGAGAAAACCTTCTTGACCAAAAGGGGGAAGAATGAAATGAGACAAAGTGTCAATGGCTGAGAGATTCCAAACAGAGTCAAGAGGTTATCCTGGAGGTTATTCTTACGCGTTGAGTAGATATCACCTCATTATTCAAGATGTAATGGAGAGGCTGGAGGGAACTGCCTGAAAATGTGCAGCTGTGTTCCAGTAGCCATGTTTCTTGAGGATGACTGAATAATGATATAGCTTTCACAATGTAACTGTGTGATTTTGAAAACCTGTGTCTGATGCTCCTTTTATCTACCTTGTCAACAAACTAGTAGAACATATGGAATAAAAATAAATAATAGGGGGAACAAATGCTAAAATAAATTTAATTTGAAATGCTAGTGATCAATGAAAGCGAGGGGTAAGGGGTATGTTAGGTATCTCTTTTTTCTTTTCTGTTTTCATTTTATTTCTTTTTCTATTGTCTTTTTATTTCTTTTTCTGAATTGATGCAAATGTTCTAAGAAATGATGAATATGCAACTAAGTGATGATATTGTGAATTACTGATTATATATATTAATGTTTTATTTGGTTTGTTAAATTTTTTTAATTAATAGATTTTAAAAAATGAATGGGGGAACAAATATTAAAATAGATTTGTTAGATTGAAATGCTAGTGATGAATGAAAGGGAGTGATAAGGGGTTGTTCTAGTTTGCTAGCTACCGGAATGCAACACAGCAGAGTTGGATTGGCTTTCAATAAAAGGGGATTTATTTTGTTAACATATAGTTCTTCAGAGGAAAGGTAGCTAACTTTCAACTGAGTTTCTTTCTTATGTGGGAAGGCACAGGGCGATCTCTGCTGGCCTTCTCTCCGGGTCTCTGGGTTCCAACAACTTTCCCCCGGGGTGATTCCCTTCTGTAGTTCCAAAGGCCTGGGCTGAGCTGTGAGTGCTGAGATGAGGTATGCTGAGCTGCTTGGGCTGTGCTACGTTGAGCTCTCTCATGTAAGCACCAGCCAATTAAATCAAACATCATTCATTGCAGCAGGCACGCCTCCTAGCTGACTGCAGATGTAATCCGCAACAGATGAGGTTCACATGCCATTGGCTCATGTCCACAGCAATACAACTAGGCACCTTCACCTGGCCAAGTTGACACCTGAATCCTACCCAGGGGTATAGGAAAAAATAGGGGAAACAAAAGCTAAAATATATTGGGTAGATGGAATATATTTCATATATTAGCTGTCAATGTGAAGGAGGGATAAGAGGTATAGTATGTATGAGTTTTTTTCTTTTTATTTCTTTTTCTGAATTAATGCAAATATTCTCAGAAATGATCACAGTAATGATATCGTGAGTTTTTGATTATATACCAAGAATGGAATGATCATATGGTAAGAATGTTCGCGTTTGTATGTTGTTATGTTTAAAAAAAAAAGGGCAAATGACCTGAAATGACAGTTCCCAAATGACTCCAAATTGCTAATAGCAACATTATTCATAAAATCCCAAAGTGGAAACAACCAAATGTTCATCAATTGATGAATGGATCAATACTGTTATCCATACATTGCAGTATTATTTGGCAAGAAAAAGAAATGAAGCACAGATAGAGGCCACAGCATGGATGAACCTTGAAAAATTAAGCTATGTGAAAGAAAAGGTCACAAAGTGAAAGACGCAAGCCACATATTGTATGATTCCATTTATATTAAACACCCAGACTTGAGGACTGGCGGGCTGGAATCATTTGGGATCGCGGATCAGGAAATGACATAAGCCACCACGTGGCCTGGGCTTGCTCACAGCAGGTGTCAGGGTCCCAAGGGCAAGTGTTCCCCAGAAACAAGGGGGAAGTGCATAGCCCAGGGCAGCCACACCCACACGTGAGGGAGTACTGGGATTTGAACAATCTGGGCACTCAGGACCAAGAAACAACCGGGAGTCTGCACCTTCCCCAAACACCTGACTCTGCTTTTCAGGAAAAACTGGCTCTTAGAGGAAAGAGGGTGGCCAGCAGGAGGGGGAGGGGCCTGCAATCAGGGACCTGCCTGACCACAGCCAGGCCCCAGCCAAGAGCAGCCCCAAGGAGGGGAGAGGGGCTTCAGGGCCTGAGAGAAGATAGAACACATTCTGAGACGGAGACACAGGGACTCTGAGTCCTTTCCTTTTTGTTACTAAAATCACCGACACCAGGCATAGTATATCTTGGAGATACACATCTTGGAGACCTACCCAAGGTGAAGATGCTTTCCGGTTCCCCTCACTCCATTCGTCCCAGGATGGCACCTTAGGACCCAGGGCCAGAGGCGAGTCTCAGACCTGGAAAAGGAGCAAGTGGAACCATAGACATTCCATGTGGAGGCCAAAGGAGACCCTGTGAGCTCAAGGAGGACAGTCCCTGCTGGAGACCTGGGGAGCAGAGAGACAACTCACAGCCAGGTGGGTGAGAACTCAGTTCTGACTGCACCCCTGTTCTGGGTAGGCATTTTAGGAATGTGACCCTCAGCTGATTCCTCAAATAGATCTGAATAAAGTAGACCCCCTCCCCCAAATTCCCTTCTCTGGTTACTCAAGGAGACCTTTTTCTCCCAGAGGGTCTCTTGAGACCCTTGTCCCAGAAGAAAGATATTATGCTCAGCACATCTCAAGCCCTTCACTCTCCACCCTGGGGGACAGGGGAGTGGAAGGCGATTCAAGCCCAGCTCTGGTCAAGAGGGAAAAACTGTAATAGCAAAAAAAAAAAAAAAGAAAGAAAACGGTTGAAGGGCAGGCCATGGTGGCTCAGTGGCAGAGTTCTCACCTGCCATGCTGGAGACCTGAGTTCAATTTCCGGTGCCTGCACATGCGAAAAAAAAAAGAAAAACTGTAATAGTGAAGAGGCCTGGGCCAGCATGGGGGGTGCTCAGATGCCCCCAGAGCACGAGGGACACTAGGGACCTAGGAGGGTGCCCATAGCCTGCCCTTGGGTTCCTCCTACAAGTAGCCAATGGACAGAGAAGGAATCTCTGCACTGTGATCACCAGCCTGGAGCGGGTGTGATGCTGGGGAACCCAGAGCACACAAATGCATCACCCCAGGGCTGCTCGGCCTGCACCTCCACCCTGTCCTTCAGTGTTTCCAGCTCCCATGACCTCTGCACTCTGAGACTGAAGAATGAGGGGAGGCCAGCCAGAGGTTCAGCCACGTGGAGAGATGCACAAAATGAAAACAGGGAAGGAAGAGAGTCAGATGACATTGACCCCCCAGGAGTAGGAAGAAGGAGCAAAGGGGGTGTCTGAGGACCAACTAGGGGGCTGGAGAGACATCACCAGAGAATGCCCTGGAAAGCAACCTGGGCATGACCCCAAAAGAAAGAAGAGCCATCAGCCAAAACACAGCCACCCTGGCCAGAGAGGCCTCATGACCACCACAAACAGATTTCACAGGACCTTCTGGGCAGAGACACCCAAGAATTTAGTGAGACAAAACTAACCAGGAAACTGCAGACACATGAGAACAAATGCAACTGCTGAGCGGCCAGCAGTGAGCCTAGGGGCACAGCCCAGAGCCCGTGTTGAGTCCTTCCTGAGGGAAAGAGTCTGACCATCTCGGTGAGGGCCCCAAGGTCTTTCCACTGCAAAGGGATCAGGATTCTCCTACCCTTGGACAAACGGACATGCATGAGGAAACCACCACATCCCTCACAAGTGCAGCTGGGTCCTGGCCTTGGAGCCATAAAAGGAATGAAGGATTGATGCAAGCTAGCTCGTGGCTGAGCCTCAGAAACATTACGCTGAGTGAAAGAAGCCAGGCACGAAAGGCCTCATGTTGTTTTATTTTATATGAAGCGTCCAGAATATGCAAGACCAAAGGGACAGAAAGCAGATAAGTGTTTGCCAGAAGGTGGACGAGGGGGTTGATGGGAAGTGAGTACTTAAATGGGTACAGGGTGCTTTTCTACAGCGATGAAAAAATTCAGAAACTAGAGAGGTGGTGGTTTCACGGCATCAGGAACACACTGAAAGCCAAGTCTCTGCATTTAGAATGGTTAAGTGGATGTTATGTGAATTCCATCTCAAGACAAATACTAGAATGAGATCCCCCGAGGACAGAGCATGCAGAACCCCCAAGGAGGAGGTGAGGGGCTGGGGAGGCCTCAGCCTCAGTACCACCTCCAGGATACTCACCTTCCTGTGCGTATTGTTCAGTCTGGTGGCAGGGGCTAGGACAGGGGCTGAGGACACTCTGTGTGAGGACACAGGACCTGCCAAAGGTCACACACCACATTCTAACCAGTCTGAGCTTTCCAATAAGGACTTTACTAGGCTCCGGGAAAACTCAAGGAAACCAGCTACAGGGAGACACTTAGAGCAGGAGGAGTGATGGACGAGGGGGAGCTGGGTCCCTGTAGTTCACAGGTGCCTCTCCCGACTCCAGGAGCAGGACTCCCCGGTGAACCGGGCTCCCCTGAAAGGCAACTCCCTTCGGTGGCCACCATCCTGGCGACAAATCAAGGAGAAGGGGGTGCAAGACGGGAAACCAAGAAATGGGGGAGAGGAATTCAGCCTGGCTTGTGATGCCAACTCAACAATCAAAGGACACTGATACGGACAGAGAGTGCCAACCACAGCCCTGATCCGCTGGGGACTGAGCACCTGAGAGCTCAGCCATGGCACAGGGCGTGGATGAGCCCCGGAAACTGGTGACCAGAAGGGAAAGGAGCTCCCGCCTTACCTGGAGCAGGGACATGGAGAGGTGTGAGGTGCTGTCTGGACCCCTGTTCTGGCCCCAGGCCCTATTATGGGAGTGAATTGGCTTTTCCCTTGCCCTGCTCCCCTGACACAGACTGGCCCCTCCTGACCTGCCTGGTTCCCCTGCTCCTCCCTCTTCTACTCACAGACCCACCCGGCCCAGCGCTGGGGCCAGACCTCACAGTCGCCCAAGGAGGATCACAGTATAAAGGACTAGGGATGAAACGCAGTGACCTAAGTTCCTAGAAATCTGAGTAGGGGTCATCTCATTCGGAGGTGAGAGCCCTCGAAGCATCAGAGACTGGCTCTCTCAGACGACAGGGCTCACATTGTATATGGCTCCTGACCTGCGTCTGAGCATCGGCGTTGAGTAAAAACCCATGGGAGCGCACAGCAGGTGACTTTGTCCCCTTTGTCCATCGGGGGGGGGGGGGGACGGCAGAGCTCCCTGCAGCCCGGAGCCTCCCGGGAGGAGACCACCCTCCCTTGGTGTCGTCCACAGCCCTATAGGGCCCGACCCTCCCCAGCTCACCCCAGCCCACAGCCGTCCTTGCTCCGCAGGCTGCACCCACACCGGACCCCATGGGCTCCTCCCCAGCCAGGCTTCTGTTCCCTCTGTGGTTTCCCCTGCTGCCTCCTGCCCTCCTCCCCACTTCCCTGACAACCGCCACTCATGCTGCGGCCTCAGCTAAAACGTCCCTCTGCCAGGGTGGCTCTATTTATGCTCCAGGCACCTAGGTACTTTCCCTTGAGTGAGAAACGGGAACTGATTCGTTCCCTGAAAATTGACACACATACCTCGCCCCCCCAATAACCTTAACCTGTGGTCACTTCCCATCTCCCAGGAGGAACGGGGTCGGCACGCGTGACCTTCCTCTTCTCACAAAGAAGCCTGACCTGAGATGAAACTAGACCCCAGACCCAAGGCAGTCACTACAGAAGGACAGAGTCCACCACGATCCCAGAGCGACTCAGGGTGTGCCAGCCCAGACTAGGGGACCCTGTTCTGTAGGTACTGGGTGTCCCCTGAGACCATCTCTCCAGCCTCTGGAGTCCTGGGGAGGCAGGAACTTCACGTGCAGGCCGGGTACAGGGTCGCACAGATTTGCGGCTGTGCCCATCGCATGGGGGCTGAGGGACCCCACGGCGCCTCCCCTCCCCTTGCAGAAAGGGGAACCCCGGGCATCTCCTGAGTCCCTGGCCCTGACGGGGTACTAGAGTAGACAACAGAGGGGGATACAGATGACTCTGATGCAACGCTCCAGTGCTGTGATGGAGGGAAACCAGCCTCCAGGCCAATGGCTGCCCACAGACCTCCAGAGACGCCCCATGGGGCCCTTCTTTAAGCCTCCCGGACCAGCTCCATCCGAGGCAGCGCCTTCCCCGGGGCCAGTGGTCCTCCCGATGCTGGACCAAGGACCTCTGACAACATATGACCTCTCCCAGGCTCATCATGCACTTGGATGGAGTCGGGGCCGCTGGGCACCCACACTGAGCATGACCCTGGGCTGACCCTGCAGCCTGGAGGTTGGAGCCCATCAATGTTCGGGGGTCGGGAGGGGGTCACACCATTTGGGGCCTGTTCAGCATCCCTGGGGCCATGCAGGATGTCACTGCAGGTCTCCTTATGACCTCCTGGGGCCGCCAACAACACGCAGACAATATAAGGGATGATTCCTCTGAGGCATGAACGTGGCTTTGGGTGAGGAGGTGAGATGGAGCCTGGTGTCCTCCCTGTGCACCCACAGATGCTCTGGGAGGCTCCTAGGAGCCTGCTCTGTCCTGCCTGCTCCTGCCTGGGGCCGCTGAGAGCCCTGGGTGCCAGGGCCCAGGGCAGCCCCCTCCCAGCTGGGCCTCATCCATGGGGAAAAGCAGCCGGAGAGTCGCTGGGCAAAGGATAGAGAGGACAGGGACAGGCTCCGAGCCACGGCTGAGCCAATAAGGCACAGAGTGGGGAAGCACCGTCACCTTCCCTGAGGACATGGAGCCCGCAGCCCCCTGGCCTCTCCCCACTGCTGTCCCCTCCTCCAGGACAAGCAGAAACCTCCCCTAAGGTCCCCAGGACCTGCAAGTCCCACGGAGACACCCAGTTCCTAGCAGAGGCCAGGCTGTGACCCAGAGATGGAAGGGGGGAACCCTCTGACCCTCATCCCTCAATCTACCCTTCTCCAACCTTCCCAGCTCATTTGAAGACACTGAAAGATTCCAGGTGCCAGCTGGGTTTCGGTGTCATGCAGGGAAATAATCCCCTAGGGCTCACAGAGCCAAGTCCACAAAGAGCAGAGGGTCAGAGGACGTGTGGGCGGGGGTGCTTGGACCTGGGTCCACAGGCCAGTTTGACCTCCTCCCTGTTGGAGCCTGTTAGATGCAGACGCTCAGGTGAGCCCCACACCTGGGGGCAGGATATGCATTTTGGGAGGATCTTCAGATCATCAGATGCACACAGGTGGGTGAGGAGCCCCCAGACCACTGGTCCTCAGCCTGTCTTGGCCCCCACGGTCCCTGTACAGCTGCTGAAGCTGCATTTCTGAGGTATCCCCTGGGCATTTTGCTCCTTGTGATAAATCCCACAGGAGAATGTAATGCGCAGCGGGGTGGGGACCCCGTGAGGACAGTTCCTGATAGAGCCCCGGGCTCCTGACGGGGGAGGGAGGGGCCTGCGCGGTGTGTGGGGGGCTGGCTGGGCGCCCCGAGGTGGGCGGGAGAGGCGCAGGGTCCCGAGGGCCAGCGGGGGTGTGGGGGGGTGCGCGTCTGAGGGGAGAATCCTGGCTGACGGCGGTAGAGTCTCTGGTAGTTCCTGGGGAAGGGAAAAGTGCGCAGAAATTGGAAAGAAGGGAAGACATGGAGGCAGGGCTGGAAGCGGAGGGGAGGGACGGTTGTCAGAGCAGAGACCTCGCCCCGGCCCACGTGACCGCGCAAAGCCATCCCGCCCCGGGGCGGAGGGCGGGGGTAGAAGGGGGACAGCTAGGGCCAGAGGAGGAAGGGCCCGGAGCCCGCAGGGCAGGAGCAGCCACGTCCGTGAATGTGTCTGGAGCTGGACGTCTTCTTCGCAGAGGGAGACAGAGTAGGGAGTAGAGCCCCATGGAGCCCCCCTCAGGCCTGCCCGGCAGAGGACACGCACCCTGGCCCAGGCTCCTGCTCACAGGTGAGAGGAGGGGCACTTTCCTGGCTGGGGGCGGTGGGGAGGGGGACAGGAGCACAGAAACTGGCTGGGTCTCCTGGGAGGACTAAGTCTGAGCAGGGGACTCTCAGCAACAGCAAAATTTCATGCATGCAATTGATAAGAAAACATCAATTGCTGTACTTTTTTCCAAATTAGTCATCACTGAGCCATACATTTTGAAGACTAATAGCAATAATAATGAATTGTGTCAGAGTGACACTCCAGAAGAAAATAACATTGTCCTTATTCAGGAATTAGGAAGTTATATCTATTGCCAAGTAAACACTGGGACGTGGAGGGCCCCGGGAACTTGGATTACCTCGTTCACTCACATTACAGAGTGTTTTAGGCTTTGGGGAGACAACAAGGGACATAACAACCCCCTGCCTTCATGGAGCTCACACTCTACCAGGGATGAAGAAAGACAAGCAATTTTATGGACAATGAGATGTCCGTTGGTGATGGCACCATGGAGGAGACTGGGCAGGGACGGGTCAGAGGAGGGAAGACAGAGGGTTGGAGGGGAGGTGGCCGAGAAAGTCCCTCCCAGGACAACCATGGGTTGTGACCAGGTGTTTGAGGGATGAAGAGACCTGCTCAGTCTCCAGGGACCATCTCTCCATCCCAGGACAGGTCCAGGGATTGACTGATTTTCTCTCTTCTCCCCCAAGTCTCACTTTTGATCGTCTGGAGCCAACCCCTCACAGCAGAACTCACTATTGAATCGGTGCCGGTCAGTGCTGCTGAAGGCGACGACGTGGTTCTGCTTGTCCACAATCAGTCAGAGAATCTTCAAGGCTATAGCTGGTTCAAAGGGGAAAATGTGGGCAACAACAATCAAATTTTAGCATATGTGATAGACAGTCAAGAAACAACCTTAGGGCCTGCCTATAGTGATCGAGAGACAGTATACCCCAATGGATCCCTGCTGCTCCGGAATGTTGGCCAACAGGACTCAGGAGTCTACACCTTACAAGCCATAAAGAAAAATCTTAATTTTGACCTAGCCCATGGGCAGTTACGAGTGTACGGTGAGTGACGCTTTTGTGACCTCTCTGGGTGTAGTGAGGTGGTGTTAATTCTAATTTTTCAGACACAGGTGCTTTGCTGGGGCCACACCCACTCTGAATTCCATTCCCTGCTTTGGGATTTGAGTATTCAGTGCAAGATACACACACGAGAGATAAACTTTGTGTGATAAGAATTCCCTCCCTGAATCCAGACTCTGCAAACCTCGGCAGCGAGAAAAGGGTGCACCTGCTGGGAAGTCATTCAGCAGAGGGAGCTTGGTCTCAGCCACTTTCCATGAACCTGGACTTGAGAGACCCTGCAGAACTAGTAGCGCCCCAGCCTGAGGGGTTGCTGGAATCTCCACAGAGGAGCTCAGCCTTGGGAAATCCCCTGTGCAGGACTCCTGATTCCAGCTGACCCTGGGGAACCTGTGGCCAGGTTAGAATTTGGCCTATGGGCAGGGCTGACTGGGATCAATGATTTCCCAGCTGCCCCGGTCCCATGGCCACCTGGAGCTGGACACCAGGTGACATCAGGGTCCCTGCAGAGCTGAGTCCTTCTCACATGCAGTGGAAAGAGCACAGATGGGTAGTGTCCCCAGGCTGTTAGTGGGCTGCCCTGAGGAATTTAGGAGAGGCCAAGGAAGGTCCGTGTCCACAAGGGGAAGAACAGAGGAGAGAAGATGCTCCTGGCAACCAATTATCCAGAAGGGATCAGGCCAGAGAGCCCATTGTGGAGGCAAATTATAACAGTTACCATTTATTTGGGCAGCTCCTCCAAACCAAGCCGAGTCCAGGATGACCTGGGGTGCTCGGCCAGGTAGGGCGTTCAGGGTGGTGCTGGTCAAGTTTCTGGGGCTGCATGGGGTTCTTGGTCCTTGGGGTCTTTGAACTCACTTGCAACCCATGCTGATCATTGCCATGGCCGATTATGGCTCTCATGGTTCCTTGCCTGTCCCTCATCTTCCTCCCTCTTAATTTCAGCTGGGCCTGCCCCTGCTCTGCACAGCTGCCTCCTCCAGTTATGCCTTCCCAGGTTCCCCTGTTGATGGCTGACCATCCCATTCTCTTCCCACTACCACCTGTGGCCAGGCCCACCATCCCTGGGGACCTTATCATGAGCCATTTGGCTCACGTCACCAGGAGAAGGAGCACCTACCATGTCCCCGTCCAGGGCCCTTTCTCTTGTGATGCCAGCAAGAGGAACAGGCTGTGTGACATGGACAGGTGACTCATCTATCTGCTTTCTACATTGATTCACCAGAGTCTCAGAGGGAGAGGGACGAGGACTGCCATTCCCAAAGCAGAGGCCCACCTGATCCATTTTCCTTGTGACTCACGTCCCTGACCCGGAGTGAGACTCACAGCCCTCCGTGGTGGTCCTGAGACCCTTCCCCAGTGAGGAACAGGGAAGACCAGGCATGATCTGATGTCTCCCTGCCCATTTCACACAGAACACCACTGTCATGAGGTAGGTCCTCTCAGAGGGGAGAAGCCTGAGCCACTGGCGTCTCAGGCAGATGCGGCTCAGATTGGACCAATTCATGTCATTCCTGAGGTCAGGAGAAGTAAAAGGAAGCATTCCTCAAGCCTCTGCGGGTCTTCTCCCCATTTCCTGACTCTCCATAGGAATTGGGACATGCACATGTTTGCTGAATTACTAACATGCCACATATCGTTGCAATTCATTTGGCATCTTTCTTCCTTTTATATAACAGAGATGCTCATAATTGCCCTCTGATTAATTCTGTCTCTCCCCAGGGGTCACTGCTCAATAGACTTTAACATCTTTCCTTTGGTCATAATAGGATCCTTGCTCGATGCAGAGCTTGGCCTAAGATCTCATATTGGTCTCTAGAGAAATATTCCTTCCAGCAGTTGGCCGTAGATCTTTGGGGCATATCATATATGGAATAATAATAATACCACTCTTCAAGGGAGTCTGGGATATGGGCAGTTTGGGACCTCTCATTGTCTAAAATGTGTTACAAATTTGGGGAGAAATTTAATTTTCCCCAAATTTATAACGCAGATCTGAGCAACACAAATGGTCTTTGAGAGCCAGATCTCAGTAAGTTTATGCCCCACTCACTTTCCACCAGTCACTCCTTCTGCCTCCGAAAACATCCACATGATTTCAGGAAAGATAAACATGGTTCTGACTGGACTTCAACAGGGGGAGAGGGACTTTAAAGGCCAGGGCTGAGGATAGGAATCTGCTGTCAAAGCCAGCCAGTTCCTGCCTGTTCCTCTTGCTCTTTTCTGGATCGTTCTTTGGACTCTGCTCTGCCCTATGTGGGATCACAGCCTCTTGTCAGTCACCAGTGAACAACTCGGAAGAACTGCCCCCTTGCTGTTCCTCAGCTTGACCCTTGAACTGCACACTGAGCTTGATCCGGGTTTCCTGTGGGTTATTTCTGCTCCCAACACCCAGTTTCCCACCCAGGCTGCCCAGTGTGCTTGAGCTTTAAGACAATGAGAGATCCCAAACTTCCAGCCACCCTTGAAGAGTGAGGCTTCCCAAACACCCACCAGGCAGGGCAGGTAGGTTGTAGCAGGGAGGGACCTCAGCAGGTACATGTTCAGGGAAGGAGGCAGATGTGGGTCAGATGGTCACTGCAGAGCCCAGGAGAGGTGCCTGGCAGCCCTGACTCTCACCCTGTATCTTTCCTGACCAAACACTGCTCCTTAATGAGCACTGGCAGAGTCTGTGCACTCTCCTGGACATAAAGCAGGTGGGCCTTACATTTTCTGAGCACCCAAGTTGTCAAGCATTTGTCTAGTCATACAGAGACCTGCCTGATCTTTTAGAAACTCAGTGCTGGCTGAGAGAACAGAGATGCCAACGCTGATTGAATGATGCCTTTGGAAGGATCCCGTGTACCAAAGGGTCCTAACCTTCTCTCTGTTGTCTGCACAGGGAAGTTACCCAAACCCTTCATCTCGAGCAACAACTCTGACCCCGTGGAGGACCGGGACTCTGTAGCATTGACATGTGAACCTGAGACTCAGAACACATTCTACTGGTGGTTGATAAACAATCAGAGCCTCCCAGTCAGTGCCAGGCTGGAGCTGTCCCCGGACAACAGGACCCTCATGATACACAATGTCACCAGAAATGACCTGGGACCTTATGAGTGTGGGACTCAGAACCCTGTGAGTGCCCATCGTAGTGACCCACTCACCCTGAATGTTTTCTGTGAGTAACTTCTGTTCCTACGTGGCACAGACTGCTGCCCACGTCCCTGCTGCCATTGCACAGACCCTCACCTCAACCCCTGGACACCCAGGCTGCCATGACTCCTTCCCAGGCACATCTGGACAGGCCCAGCCTTGCAGTCCAGATGGGGGGGGAAGGGTCTGCTCTTGTCTTGAGACCCTTGGGGTCAACAGCCTATGGTGGGAGGACCAGGTCAACGCTATTGAGTCAGACTTAGTGAGCACAGGCGGGCTTATGACGTGTGGACTTTGTAAAAATTAGGGTGGTATGGGACATAGGTCAGAGGGATGCTGAGGCCCTCACACCAGCCAAGAGTTTCCCCGACACCTGATGACTCACAATGTGGATTTATTCTCTTTGCTGCAGATGGCCCGGACACCCCTACTATTGTCCCCCCTCACTCCCATTACCGTCCAGGAGCCAACCTCAACCTCTCCTGCCTCACGGCCTCTCACCCACCTGCTCAGTATTCTTGGTCTGTCATCGGGAGGCCCCAGCAGTCCACACCAGAGCTCTTGATCTACAATGTGTCTGTGAATGACAGTGGACCCTACACCTGCCTTGTCTATAACAATTTCACTCACCTCAATAGGACCGTGGTCAAGATTATCACAGTCTCTGGTAAGTGGCCCCCTGGACCAGCAGCACTGAGCTCTGGGAAGAGTCTGTCTGTTTCTCCAGAAGGATCCTGAAGAAGTTCTTTCCCAGTCTGGGTCCAACAGAGGAAATTCCAAATTTCCCCTGCCCTGGCTTCTTTCGTTTCTTAGGGCAGATCTTGTTTCCATCTGAAATGTGGGAAGGGGTTTCTCTCAACCCAGAGACCCCTATGCTGTAACAGGGTCTTCCCAGCAGAGAAGGAATAAGCATCCGCAAGGTCAGGTTGCTTCCTTCTGTCACTAACATGTCCCTTTCTGACAGCTCTTGGCCACAGGAGCATGCAAGGTTTTGAAAACAAGCTCATGTGCTTGTTCCCCAAGTGAGGGGATGAACGAGCTTGCTGAATTGATCAGCAGGACACGGCTGTGCCTCGCTGCTCTGCCCCCAGTTCCCCGGTGCCCTGACCCTGACATCATCTGTAGTCACACCAGGAGGCTAGAGAAGGACACAGGTGGCTTTGTCTTGGAGTCTGCTAACTCGTGCCAACAGTCGCTGCCCGAGCCTCCTTCAGATCGGGCTTCGGGGAAATGGGAAGGAGTGAGGTCTGGGGAAGACCCGTGTGAATCCTGCGGTGGCTCTGAAGTCACAGCTGTGTAATGCTGCGGACACTCTCCACACGTGGTCTACAAAAGGAGAACACGGAGCGTGATACACTGGGCATGTAGGTGGATGCACTCAAGACAGCCCTCATGGAAGGAAGGGCAAGTGCCCAAATGATACACTTTATAGAGTAGCCTTTCGTTGACATAGAAACCCCTTCTCTCTAGAGGTTTCCCTCACCGTGATATCCAATCCACAGCCAAAAATGTCCTCTTCAGATCGAGAAACCCATAGGTGGAGCCTCTGCAGGCCCTAAGGTAGTGAGCTGGGTCTTCCTCATTCCCTAATGAATTATGTCGGAAGAGGAAGCACCCTCCCTGTGTGTGTAAAGCTCCCCTGGCTCCAGAGATGGGCAGGGCTGGCAAGATGCCTTCCCCAACATGCACAGAACACAGATGACAGCAGGGCCCTGCTCCTTATAAGTCCCGGAAGACCCTGGGAAAGGACCACACAAACATCTTTGGGAGGGAAATTCCACCTAACAATGAGGTTGGTGGCCCGGTGGCTGAAAAGAGGTGCAGGTGGTACAGGTGCTGATCCCCTAGCGATGTCTATGAACGTCTGGGGGGCTGCATCTCTTTGCTAGTGTTGGGAGGGGCAGCCCTCACCTCCAGAGATCACCTGGACCGAGACACAAGGCAGTCCGCAGGGTCCGAGCTGTCCATTGTTCTCCTTACAGAGCTCACTGTGGACCTGGAAGCCAGATGAGGCCTCTGAACAGGACAAAGGCCCCAGGCCCATTCCCTCCCAGCTAGTCCTGTCTTCTCTTTTTCACAGAGACTGTGACAAAGCCCACCATCCAAGCCAGCAATACCACAGTCACAGAACATAAGGACTCCGTGGTGCTGACCTGCCTGACAAACTATTCTGGAGTGTCCACACAGTGGCTCTTCAATGGACAGAGCATGCAGCTCACGGAGAGGATGGAGCTGTCCCTGGAAAACAGCACCCTCAGAATAGACCCTGTCAAGAAAGAGGATGACGGGAATTATCAGTGTGAGATCTCCAACGGGTTTGACTCCTCTGCAAGTGACTCCCTCAGGCTGACTGTGCACGGTGAGTGACCCTCACTCCCTCCTACGTCTTCTCTTGGTGGAATCTCTACCAAAGGTGTGCAAAATGGATAAAAGTAACAGATGGCCGAATTTCAGTAAAGAAAGGCAAAGTAGTTAAGCACTGAGGCTCTGAATCACGTATACTTATTTCATATCTTAGGTCTGGCAATTACTGTGTGACCGTGCAAGGATTCTTAATTTCCCTGAATCACAGATTCCTCAACTGAAAAACGCAATAAGAGTACCTGTTAATGGGATTACTACAAAGTTCTAGCATAAGAATCAATTAAACCTTTAGCAGAGTGCCACACACACAGAAAATGTTGCGTAAATATTAGCTGCTATTATTTCTATTAGTATCATTAGCCTCGAAGTCAGGTGGACCTGGAGTCAAATTCAAGATCTGCCTCTTATAGCTATTTGATTGGGTAAGCGTTTCACCATTCTAATCCTCATTTTTCATCTATAAAATGGAAATAGTATATACCTGACAAGGTTACTGTAAGAACCAGATGAGATATATGTAAAGTTTTTGGCACAGGGTCTGTGCATAGTTGCATAGTAAGTACCCAATATACAGAACTTAGCATTTGCATTAATAATCAGTCTTTAGTTGACTAGTGAGGGCTGTGCCTTGACTGGTTGCAGCAGAAGTAGAAAAGAAGAAACAAATTCAAAATATATTATAATAGGAAAAAAAAGAGAGGACTTACACAAGAAACCCGCTGGGATGTAGTTACTGACTAAATATAGGCGAGGAATAAAGGGACTTAAGTACAAAATTTTAAGCCTGGTATATTCGTTTTCATACCTTGAGAAGCAGCCAAGATGGAATAAGACATAGAATATAAGGGTATACAGGTGGTTCAAGGGTAGAATGCTTGCTTGCCTGCCACATGGGAGATCGGGTCTTATTCCCGACCCATGCACCACTGCCACCACTACCACCCCCGCCAAAAAAAAAAAGACATGGAAGATCTATTTAAGAAAACATCAGGGAGGGAAAATGAGGCCAGAGCTGGAGGTGCCTAGGAACATTGTCAGACTACGATGCAGATCTGAGCCCCATGAAAGAGAAAGGAAAGGAAGTTTTAGATTGCAGTACAGTTCTAAAAAAGTTTCCACAAGGTCAATGGGGAGTCCTCAAGCCAAAGTTGCCCCTTAGAAGAACCCCATGTCTCGCAGAAATGGGCCTGCCTTAGCACCCCTGCTGGAAGCCCATGGGAAGTGTGGCCTCTGTGCAGAAGAGGTGGTGAATTCAGAAGGTTCTAGCATGGGCCTTCAGCTAATTCAGTGCCTGCTATAAATCTGAGAGGTACACACATTTATGGCTGCCATATCTGGGCAACAGAAAAAGGTACAACCAGAAGGTGGGAGTTTCTGATAACAGATAAAAATAGCAATCAGCCTTGCTCGTATTTCTAAACCATGAAAAATATCTGAGCACAGAAAGGTCAGAAAAGAATTGAGGCAAGACTGGTCATCAGCCTTGGCACACAATGAAAAAAAAACCATTGTAAGGATATAGTACACTGATCACATCAGAGTAGCCTTCCTATAGAAAACGTTGTGCTTGATGGGACGAGTAGAGACTACTTCATGTCAAGGGTTGTTTCCCAGGGCACCCTTACTGGAAAGTAATTTCACCTTTGTTATCTTCTGTTTTCTTTCCCTGATAGCTGATGCAGTACAAGGAAGTTCTCCGAGCCTCTCAGCTGGGGCCATTGCTGGCATCGTGATCGGAGTCCTGGCCGGGGTGGTTCTGATAGCAGCCCTTGGCTATTTTCTGTATAGCAGAAAGACTGGAGGGTATGATGGTCTTTCCTGTTGTTTGCCTTTCTCCAAGTCCAAAAGCCTTGCCTAGGAGAGGGAAAGGTGTCTTCTCCATCTCTGCCTCTGGGACTGGATCTCCTTCCTAAACTCCCGCTTCTCAGTGCTAATACCTGCAGGTCTCTTCTTCCTTGGTCTTGATGCTTCCTGTAACCCACTGAGTCTCGGATTTGGTTATTCCCATCCCCATCTGGGTTTAGAGGGAGCAAACCCAGTTATGTTCCTCTGTGCTCCAGTCAGAAAGCCCAGGTTTAAGAGGGAAAACATGAGGAAATGAAAGGAGCATAAGGAGAGAGCGAGTCACATGCTCTGTTTAGACCACCATGGCTGGATGAGGGAGAAAGCAGAAATAACCAAAAGGCCTCTTAGGCAACAAATAGAGAAAAGCAGCAGTGCCTACCCCTGGAAACAAAAGGGGAAAAGTCTTAGGGTAGAAATTGGCTCAGAAACAATTGCTAAGGGAGTGAACACTAGCAGGGATAGTGCTTAGATTGAAGAAACAAAGTCCCAAGGAGCACTGAGCAGCCCCAAGGAATTATCTGCTGAGTGTCCTTCTTAATTCAGGGAGCAAAGAGCCTGTGTTTGGGAATAGCAGTCACAGTGTCTGATATTTATTTAGGGCAAACGACCAGCGCTGGCATACAGAGCACAAACCCTCAGCAGCCAACCACAGTAAGTAAAGCCAGTCACCCAGTGAGACCTGGGGTGTTCTACCATATGCCCCGCCCTGCCACTAGTGCCTTTCTGAATTTTTAAAGAGAGGATCTCCATTTCCCATTCTTCAGTTGGCACAGGTTCTCACACTCTAGCTACCAAAGATCCCCAAGACAGCCTAGGCCTAAGAGGCCTGAGTAAGATGGATGTGTTCCCAGGAGCCATTTCTTAATCCTCTCCCCTCCCCCTGCTGCTCTGTCAGGGATGTGGGCGCTTTCCTTGGTGAGACTTTCCCTGTTTTGTGGGTGCTGTGGTTGCTGTGGGTCTCAATACCCTTCCTTGCCACTGGATTCTGTTCTGGATAAATGCATTTGGGCAAAAAACAAGGCCTTGTGATGGGTAGAAGTCTTCAGAAATGGATGGAGGCCTCCTGCTTCTCCTCTGATACCAGTGCTTGTAGAGCTGGACCACAGAGTTGGAGGGAAGTGGAATTCCTTAACCGGTCTCAGGCCACCTCACTCCCAACCCCTCCTGCTACCTCCTTCAACTAGGAATCAAACAGCCTAGCAGCACTACAGTTCTAAGGCTGTAAGTCAGCTTTGTGTTTCATGGATCTGAAACTCTTTTTTTTTTGCTTCCCCAGATCAGGGCCGCTCGGACAACTCGCTTGACATGGTAAGCACTGTCAGTTTCACTGGCTCATTATTCATGGAAATATTTCTGTATAAAATGGGTTATTCTTGAAGACACAAATGTAAGATCAAGTTTGGGCTGGAGTTCCTCAATGCAGCAACAAAGAAGTATTGGTTAATTGCTCATTATAGCAAGAATGTGGATTTTTGGAATTATCCCCATCCGTGTTTGAATTCTGGCTATGACTCTTAACAATAACTCTGTGACCTTGGGCAAAAACATAACCTCTTTGATCATCAGCTTTGTCATCTGTGCAATGGGCATTCTGCCTACCTCAAAGAGAAGTTGAAGGGATTAAATGAGATGACATATGTAAAGCATCCAGTACATGGAAGCTACTAAATAATTCTCTCTACCTTCAGTCTGACCCTGCTCTTACTTGGATAATTCACGTTCTAATGGGTCTGAGGTCCCAGTTCCTTTACTTTATAGTAATTTTACAGAATTCTTCTCCACTTCACCTTTTAATATGCACATACATACTGAACAGTGCTTACAGCCCAAGAATACTCTCACAATGTATGAACTTTCACAAATTGAACACACCTGTATAAACAGCACCCAAATCAGGAAATATATGATCACCTTCCATCCCCCCGCAAAAAAACCCCTGCCTATCACTCCCTCCAGAGAGAAACCACTATCTGCCTTCCAATGCTCTAGATTAGTTTTGCTAGTTTTTGCTCTAATGTAAATGAAAAACACAGTATATCCTTACATGTGTATCTGGCTTCTTTCGTCCGACATCATGTTTTGTGATTCATCCATATTGTTATATATGCTCATCGTTTGCCTGTTCTCCCTGCTGTATTACATTCCTTTGTATGAATACCACAATTTATCTCTTCTAAATGACCATTCAATAGGATTTTGTCAAGCAGAGACAGTGGATAACAAAAGCTCTTCTCCAAAGCTACAAGTTTCAAATTGGTTATAGCACCTGCTGGCAAGGTGAGCATACAACCTGTGACACTGATTTAACTGACTTTTCTCCATGGCTTTTCAGATGGATGAAATTACATATTCTTCCATGAACTTCAATGGCCAGCAACCGAAGAAATCAATTTCAGCCCCCCCATCCCCAAAAGACCCAGAAACAGTATATTCAGAAGTTAAAAAGAAGTGATGCAACCTGATCTACTTGCTGCACTGCTGATGTATTTATTCCAGGCCTCTCATCCCGATCACTAATGAGGATCCCTTTATTCTCAGGGGAAGGAGGAAGAGGTCCCCACTTCACTCCCTAACGCAGTACCTCCAGGCCACCTGATCACAGGCCTTCCCTTCAGTGTCAATATGTGAAAAGTTACATCCGGGAATCTGTAGGAACTCCAGCTTTCCTTGTCATTGAAATTTGGCAAAGCAGACTTTGGGAGAGAGTTGCCAGAACCTCCCCGCCCCTCCCCACTGCCTGTCCAAGCCTTTTTTTTTCCAAGCTTACTCATTCCTTTCCACCCCAGTCCTGTCCTATCAGTGTCTAACTTCAGTTTGCTCTAACCTCAAAAGAACACTGACAAATACATGTCAGAAAAGAAGAGAAAGAAAAAGTAAAGGCTGTAATAGCTTTTCCTATCTCTCCAAAGTCTGGTGTGAACCCAGCATACAGGAAAATGAAATATATAACCAACACTGAACTGGGAAATTCTAGACCATTGCCCACTTTTCTGCTCAGTTTAAATGCCACCTAAGCCCTTTGGCCAGCCTGGGTCTAGAGAACCCATTAGAAGCAGCTAGGAAACAAACTGCCAAGGCGCATGGGTGATTCTTAATGGAAAATGCAAACGTGCATGTACATTTTAATATCTTTATAGGCTTTATTCAAAGCCACACCCACAGAAGGTGGGGTTACAGCTTTAGGGGGAAGTCAGCTTTTAACAGACAAATTGCTGGGGGCTAAGGGAAAAGAATCAGAGAACTACTGATTACTTCAGAGAATAATTGAAATTATTGTTAAAGAATATGAAGTTTGGGGGATTGGGCTTTCCTCCTTATTCTCTGAGACATTCTGCCACTTTCATTTTTAATGATTTTTAATTTTTCTTTATTTTTTACATGGGCAGGCACCGGGAATCGAACCCGGGTCCTCTGGCGTGGCAGGCGAGCATTCTTGCCTGCTGAGCCACCGTGGCCCGCCCTGCCACTTTCATTTTTGTAGCTGCTTCTTATTTATGTGAAAGGAATTAGTTTTACTTAGCTGTATAATTCGATCTCACTGCCTTAGGTGACAGAAGCCACCAAAACCCTGAGGTCCCCCCTTGGCCAGGAGCTCCTCAAGGCTTTTCTGTCAGGGGCTCCAAACAGACAATAGGAAGAAGAGACTTTCCTCATTCATGGCTAGAAATGGATCTAACTCAGTTTCTCGACACCTCAGACCAGTCTTCCACTGTCCTTCTATTCCATGTTCCTGCCTGTTTACCCCACCTTCCACTGTCGACCTGCCTGCCCCGCTCACTGTCTCAGAAAACCTTGGCCTCTGCCAAGGTATGTTTAGTCCAGGAATCCATAATCACGCGGACGGCCTTGTTGACAGCCAAGAAAGCCGCACTGGTGCTGACGCCGCTTGGGAAATGAGTGTTGCGAGAAGGCATGAGAGCTTGAGGGGCAGGTTACGGCTGGACCTCAGGATTCCTGCGCGGCCTCTGAAATGTGTATTTTCTCTCATGGGGTCTATGAGTCCCAATGTGCTTAGAATAAAAAGGAAGGAAGGGAGGAGAGGCAAATGCGTTTCTCATCCAATCTTCTACACAAACCTTTCTTTGGGGAAAGGTTTTATTTGATATTGACGACTTGATCTCATGCTGTGCCTAAGAGGCTTCCCCAGAGAGGGTTAGTTGGGAGTTCTCTGTACTCAGGTATCTCTTTCAGGGTTTTGTAACCCTGACACAGACTATGTACTACTCTTCATCCATATTATGCTGTGTTATTTAATTTTACCTGGCTCAGGCCACTTCTGAATTATTTGTAAAATTGATTTGCCCTATATTTATAATAAAAAATTATATATTGGACATGAATATGCTGTCACACAGTTGATACTACTTCAGGCAATGTCTTTTTTACAGGCAGAAGAGGGAGGGTAGAAATTGCTCAATGGGGGATCAGAGTAAGCCTATTTTCAAGTCTGCAGAATTTGATCTAGAGATCACAGAATTGGCTCAATTCATTTGCATACCTGCTAATAAAACGAATAGATCTGAAAGCAATGGTCACAGCCCCAACCTGCCTGAAAGGACTGCCAATCTTTCTCTGTGAGAAATGATTCCATGGGTAAAAGATCTCTGGGGCCTCTTTATTAGGGGCAAACAACACTTCCTAGACTGGAGGCTTCAGAAAATCAGACGCAGCAATAGAGTTTTGGCCCTCAAGGTCTCCAAAGTTCTGTTGTATGAAAATCTTTCTAGCAATCAATCTCTTTGTTCCCAGCTCCTTTATTCTGCCTTCTCGGAGTCAGAGCTCTTCTAACCTGATAACCATTTATTAATTACTAAATATTGATCTATTATCTCATTCCCTTCAATTCCAAGCTATTTGGATATGTGTGCTACATCCGCCGCCCTTCCACTTCCTCATCCCCTAACTCCTCCTGGCCTTCTGCAGGAGAACCTCAAACCCCGAGACCACTAGAAGCAGCATAAAACCAGGATTCATCTCTTGGCCTAATTCAAAGGTCCTCACATTTTCACTTTTGCAATAGCTGAAGCCACAGGCTTCCAAAAAACTTCCCTTTTGGAAGTTCTCCTGCCATCCCCCACCTATGCATTGTACCTCCCATACCAGATTTAGCACTCATATCTTTGTCTCCCTCCACCCCACCTTCTTTCCTTGATTTCAGTGGCCCCTCTGCAAACAGCTCCTAAACCTACAGTAGCGCTCTTAGCCCCTACCACTTCTCAGAACTCATGACACCCACATCCAAATACTTTCTGAAATGATTCCTCATGCAAGTTGGCGCTCCCAGACAGCTTGCTCATTTCTCTTGGTGATACAACCATTCCCCACTCTCTTTTGTTTCCCACATTTAATACTTCATCAAAGCCTGTGGATTCTTTAGCAGCTCTCAGTTCTGTCACTCTTTCCATTCCCAGAAAGTTTACTTATCCAGACCTTCAACAACTCTTATTCAAGACACTGCTTGACTTCTTGTTTCCAGTCTCTTTACTGAAATCTCCCTTGCATGCCCTGCCTCAATACCCTTCCTAAAAACTAGTTCATTCTCCAATCAAGAATCTACAGTGCATTACCCTGACCTACTGGGTAAATTCAAATTTCCTCCTCTTTTTTTTTTTGTCCCCACTGCTTGTGAGAATATCAAGAATTCTCCACTTGAAGAGGTTGAATTTTCCCCCTTTCTCACCATTCCCCCTAGGGGACTTTGCAAATACTTTTTTATTCACTGTTCAAATCATGGTGGGATTTATTGGGGCATCTCTATTAATCTATTAATCTTACCTTTCTGCTATTCCCCAGTATAATTCTAATTAGATCTGTCTCCTTTCACATCCCTGCTCCTTCACCCCATATACACATATAATTCTTTTTTTTCATAATTGAGATTTTTATTGGTGGTTCTGAAAATCAGCACACAGACATTATGAACAATTTGTACACAATTCTTAATCTATGTACTGAAAATCTAAAAAGCCATGTAGTTGTACTTCTTTTTTTAAAGTTATTCCAGTGACTTTCCAGCTTAAAATTTGGAGGCAAGTTTCCCCTACAAGGATATCAAGTACCACTACCTTCAAATGTTGATAAACTGTTGCACCTTCAGTCTCACTAATTCACAATTTAATATCATACCCCTCACACACTCACATTTCCAATCTTTCACAGCATATAATAAAGTAATTAGGAAAACTGAGCACCACGACCAAGGACGTTACAGAGAGCCAAGATTAGGGAGCAGTTTTAAGAAACAATTCTAAAAACATGGGAACAGAAGCATTTAAAATGTTCAACATGTAGTAAAATGCATGACTGTGACTCCAAATCATCATTTAGTATGTGTTGTATTATAGGGTATAAAAATTGCCACCTGAGCAGTGCAATGGTGGCTCAGTGGCAGAATTCTTGCCTGCCATGCCGGAGACCCAGGTTCGATTCCGAGTCTGCCCATGCAAACAAAACAAAACAAAACTTGTCACCCCCCTACCCTACCCCATGGAATGTTACATTGACATCGAAGACAGTCAAAACCTCCATAAGTCAATATCCCACTATTTTCTGGTTCTATCAAAAATAAACAACCAGCAAATGATTCCCCTCATAAAAAAAAGCATTTACATTTTAAAAATGGGATGAGGTGGGATTTCATCTCCTTCTTAAAAACATTTCTTCTAGAGCTGCTAAAACACTTGCATTTCCAAAACAGTTAATAAAAATATTCCTCTGGATTGTACAAGAAGGGAGAAATAGGGATCACTGGTAAGACACGGTATATGATAATAATCAGACTTGACTTCTTTCTCTCCTACTCCATCAGAGACTGGACCTTTCTCATTTTCACTTTCTCTATTTTCTGCAGATAAATCTTTAGTTTCTTGGTTAGCCACTTCAGCTTGTTTTCCCTTTGCTCCCCTTTTCCCTTTAGGTTGCACTTTTTTGTCTGAAAACTTAACCTTCCCCGCGGCCTTTGGGCTTTGTTGCCACTTTGGCAGGAGATTTTGCTGACAGTCTCGCTGACCTCCACTTGGGTTTCTCCTTCCCCGGCCTTCCCCTTGGGCGTCTGGGCAGCCGAGCAGGTGTGTGCCGGGTGCTGCAGGCCACGGGGTGCCGAGAGCCTTCGCGAAGCTGGGCTGCTGGCCTCTGCCGCTCCTCCCGCCGCCACGGCCGGGCCTTTGGGAGAACCCCATATACACATATAATACTTTGTCCCAATTCCATGCCTAAAAACAACTATCAAACGGCGTAGCCCTATGTCTGTTATCTGCACAGCAGTGTTACCCTCTCCCCACCAGCATCAACTCCAACGCCATGGAGAGCAAAGGCTCTGTAGAATTAACGTGAACCTGAGACACAACCTACTTGTGGTTGAAAACCTTTTCCTGATGACCTACTTGTGTCCATGAGCAACTTCTATCCAATGTCTCAATGTTACATTCATCAAAGATACAGGAAATGAGCAAGGCAGGGCCCCTACCCCAAGGGGACATATGGCCTAAGACAGGAGATACGCCATGAAACAAATTATAATACAAAAACATAAGGAGATAAATGCCACAAGAGAAGTGAGGAGACATATCAATCCAGTGGTTTTGATGGATTATGGCTATGCCTTAGAATCACTAAAATTCATACTCTGGCTTCACCCACAGATTCTAATTTAATTACTCTGGGTGGTGCCAAAGCATTGGTAGTTAAAAAAAAAAAAACTTTCCAGACGTTTTTATTTTATTTTATTTTATTTTATTTATTTATTTATTTATTACATGGGCAGGCACCAGGAATCCAGATGTTTTTAATATGTAGCCTGGTTGGAAAAATCTCTGCTTTATATATAGGTAGGTAGGACTTGGGCCTAAAAACAGTGGTTTTTAGCTGGAGGTAGATACCTGCATTACTTAGGGAACTTTTTCAACAAACATAAATCTATACACCAACCCTGGAGAAGTTGACACAGTATGTCTGGAGTGAGACTTAGGCTTGTATAGTTTGAAATAACTCCCAGGTGATTCTCACCTATAGTCTATGTTAGGAAGCACTGACCTAAAGTATAGAAAGGATTGAAAAGACAGACGAAAAGGAGTTGAAAGAAATGTCTATGTGATTGGGCATGTGATGAATAATCTATTCTGCAAGGCATGTAGAAGTACTCCAAAGAAATCTTTGGCAAGTGGCTAAGATTTAAGAGACTGAAAGTACCAAGTGTCATGAGGATGGAGAACAACTGGCACTCATTTATTTATTTATTTATTTATTTATTTATTCTTTTTATGTTATACAATCCCATTTATGTGAAACATCCAGAATAGGCATATCCACAGAGACAGAGAGTAGATTAGTGGTTGCCAGGGTCTGGGGGAAGTGACAGCTTAATGGGTATGCGTCTCTTTCAGGGCTGATGAAAATGTCTTAGAATTAGATAGAAGTGATGGTTGCACAACACTGCACACGTAATAAATACCACTGAATTGTACACTTTAAAATAGTCAGTAATTTACATTACTGAATTTTACCTCGGTTAAAAAAAGAAAGAAAAAACCCACAGTGCTTTGAAAAATAAAATCTAAAATGACAATTCAGAAGACAAGATTGAAACAAAAGAATGTGTGGAATCCACGAAGCTCTCATTTATTGCTGGTGGAAATATAAAATGGCATAACCACTCCGGAAAACAGTTTGGCAGTTCCTTATAAAGTGAAATACACACTTATACAATCCAGCAATTCCACTCTTAGGTATTTACCCAAGAGAAATGAAAATACATGCGCTTACAAAGCACTGAGCATGGCTGTTCATAGCAGCATTATTCATAACAGCCAAAAATGGAAATAAACCAAATGTCCATCAAAGGTGACTGAATAAATAGATTGTAACATCCCATACAATGAAATACTAATGAGCAATAAAGGGACACCAATTCCTGATACCACAAAATGGATGAATCTCAAAAGCATTGTTATAAAAATGAAGTCAGACACAAAAGAATATGTACATATATGATACCATTTAAATGAGGCTCAAAAAGAGGCAAAACTAATTACCGCTGTTAAAAATCACCAAAAAAAGGGCAGGCCACAGTGGCTCAGCAGGCAAGAACGCTTGCCTGGAATGCCAGAGGACCCAGGTTTGCTTCCCGGTGCCTGCCCATGTATTAAAGGAAAAAAAAAAAATCACCAAAAAGAGTGGGATTGATTGCAAAGGGACACAAGGGAACTTTTTGGACTGTCCTGTATCTCAGTTCAGGTGGTAGTCACATGGGTGCACACATTCACCAAAAGCCAAATTGTACACTTAAGATCTGCATGCATTTCAACATATTTTAATTTTATCTCACTTTTTAAAAATAAGCAAAGGAGCATCCTACTCAATCAGGTACACAGCACCTGTGTTAGTTTTCTGTTGCTGCATTACAAATGAATGCAGCTACAGCAACTTAAAATCACCCATTATTATTAGCTCAGAAAATTCTATTATTTGTGGTTGTAGGACTGAGGTTCCTGTTGCCCTGCTGGCTGTCAGCCGGGGACTGCTCTCAGGTCCTAGAGACTGTTCTTCAGTCTTAGCCATATCATGCTCTCCATCTCCACAACGGAGAGCCTCCCTTGGATCAAATACTCTTCACACTTCTAATCTCTCTGATGTTTCCTTCTTTCCATCCTTACAGAAAATGCTCTGCTTTTAAAGGGATAGTGGGATAAATCAAGCTCACTCACATAATTTCTCTTTTTATTAATTCAAAGTCAACTGATTAGAAACGTTAATTACATCTCCAAAATCCCTTTCACCACACGGTGACAGGGGTGACATTGCATCCTATTCACAGCTCCAGGGATTAGGGTGGGAGATTTTGAAGGTGTGGGAGCATCTTAGAATTCTGCCTGCCACAGCCCTATATGAAGCTGTTCATACCTTCAAAGAGATCCTTCAGTGTTTCTGTTCTGAAGAGATGACAAGGCATGCGTGGTCAGCCCAAACTCAAAGTGAGATAACAAAAGACTAAGGACAAAAAATAGAAAAAATAAAGTAAGTGTCCATTTTCTTCCAGCCTGAGGATGTCTGAACCACTGATACACCAATAGCCCTTAAATCTTGGGTGATATTCACCGACCATGATAGTAACTAGTACCTAAATTAACTCCTGGAAAACTAAAGTAATCTAAGACCAAAAGATAACCCCCCCAAACACACACACACACACACACACACACACACACACAATAAGTCTAGGTGAATTCAACTGATATCTTATATAGACTTCTGATATTTATTCATTAAAGAAATATTTATTGAATTGTGTCAAGGGTTAAGGAGAACATGAAGATTAAAAACAAAAGTCCTGGGTGGGCTATGGTGGCTCAGCAGGCAAGCATTCTTGCCTGCCATGCCAGAGGACCCGGGTTCGATTCCTGGTGCCTGCCCATGTTAAAAAAAAAAGAAAAGGTCCTTCTTATTTGGTTGCAAATCCTTATTGGGATCCTACTACAAAAAAATGAAAGGAAGGAAGGGAGGGAAGAAAGAAGGGAAAAAAAGAAGGAAAAATAAAAGAAATCCAATTATGAGACAATTGCAATAATTTGACCATTGACTGCTATTTTAATGATATTAAGAACGTACTAAATTTTGGTGTGATAATGGTATTATGGTTATGATTTTTTATGAACCCTTATGTTTTAGATAAGCCCTTATGTTTTATAAATAAAAAAATATTTACAAATGAAAGTTTGTAACATCTTGGATTTACTACAAAATAATCCAGGTTTCAAGAAGGATTTTGTAGAAGAAAGTGGGAGTACAGATGACTCTAGGTGATGAGTACATGTGGATTCATTTTATTATTGGCTCTACTTCTGTATCTATTTGAAATTTTCCAGGAAAAAGTAAGTCCTTCCTTCCCTGAAGCTCATAGTCTAATAAGGAGACAGACATTCCAACAAATAGAACACTGTGTGGCTAAAAGAAACATATGCAAAGCACTAGGCAAGCTCCAAGGACAGTGGCTACACATGGATAGTCAGAAGGAGTCAAAGAAGATGTCAAAAAAAGAGCTCCCCCTTGTGCAGAGTCTTTAAGGAAGAGTATCTAGGTCAACGTGCAGAAGCGTGGGTACAAAAGCCTGAAGATATGAAGTGGCAAAGCTTCCACACACTCGGAGCCACTTACGAGGGGCCACAGAATGTTCATTAAAAGCACAGGCCCTAGAGTCAGATCGCCTGTGCTTGGGTCCTTACTGTGAGATATCAGGCAAGCTATTTTTTTATGCCTCTTTGCCTCAGTTTCTTTACCTATACAATGGGAATTTTAGCAACATATACTTCATAGGTCTGTTGTCAAGAGTCAATGAGTTAATCCATGTGTAAACTGGTTAGAACACAGTGTATGAACAGCAAATGTTAGCTGTTGGTAATGGTAGCAAAATCCTGGCCCATTATACCTCTCATTCTCTATATATCATCTAATTTCTGTTACTTCTCTTCTTTTTGTTAGATTGGAAGCTTGTGAAGAAGAGAGTATGTCTTATTTATATCTGTATCCCAGAGTTTAGCCTAAGGCCATGCTCAGAATAGGCATTGATCAGGCAGGTCTTCCTACAGCAGCAAAGGGACCATCAATAGCCTCTATTAAGACGCTCTTTATTCCTGCCCATTCATCCCCCCAAAAATAAGTCAATAAAATTTCATAAAAAGACTCTTTATTTCCTTATGGATTATCCCCTCAATTCTTACAATTCCCTGGCTTCCTTTAACTTCCTTCTTTGTTTCCACACCCTTCTCTACTCTGCTCCAGAGATGTCCATTCACTTATCACACCCTCAAGTTCCTACCCTACCAGGTATTTTCAATGCTTCCTTTCTCTCTCCCCAAAGGTATGATATTCCCCCAATAGCCCCTGTATCACTTATTCTGCAATTAACAATGGGTGAAAGGAGGGTGTCCTGCAGGGGTTCTGCTTAGAGGATCCAGAATTTCCAGACCTATTGACTTTATAGCTATTTGGGAGGAGTAGAATCTCCTGCAAAAGAGAAAAGGAGGTAAGATGGCAGCCAGGAACAAAACCTTCAAATGGGATCCTAATTTTGAGGAAATCCTGCGGACATATTTGCACAATCAGTTAACATCTCACTGGAGTTTTTTGGGGAATTCAGAAACTGCTGCAGAGGAAATTCAACTTTCTATTAATTTTTTTTTCTATGCTGTATGGTGGGGTCACATTTCATTCTTTTTCCATAAGAGTATCCTGTTATTGCAGTACCATTTGCTGGAATTTTGTTTGTTTTTTCTTTCTTCGTTTGCTTATTTATTTATTTTTGGAAAGTGCATGGGCCGGGAATCAAACCGGGTCTCCCACATGGCAGGCAAGAATTTGTACCACTGAACTACCTTTGCACCTGTGGTAGTTAGATTCAGTCGTCCACTTGGCCAGGTAAGCGTACCTAGTTTTGTTGCTGTGGACATAAGCCAATGGTACGTGAACCTCACCTGTTGCTGATTTACATCTTCAGTCAGCTAGGAGGCGGGCCTGTTGCAATGAAGGACGTTTGACTTAATTGGCTGGTGCTTAAATGAGAGAGCTCAACGTAGCACAGCCTAAGCAGCTCGGCATTCCTCATCTCGGCACTCACAGCTCAGCCCAGGCCTTTGGAGATGCAGAAAGAAGTCACCCCAGGGAAAGTTGTTGGAACCCAGGGGCCTGGAGAGAAGGCCAGCAGAGAACATCCTGTGCCTTCCCACGTAAGAAAGAACCTCAGTGGAAAGTTAGCTGCCTTTCCTCTGAAGAGCTAACAAAATAAATCCCTTTTTATTAAAAGCCAATCCGTCTCTTGTGTGTTGCATTCCAGCAGCTAGCAAACTAGAACAGCACCCCACTCTATTAACTTTTGTTTTGCAAACTTCAGGGCTTCTCCCCCCCCCCCCCCCCCCCCCCCCCCCGTTGCCCCAACTAATGGAGATACATCCTCATTCTCCTTCAGAGAACACACCCAAAGAGGGAGAGAATATGAGTATTCAGAGCCGGAGGACTGAAAAGATGCAAGAACACCAACTGGTACTAACTCTAAAGATGAACTGGGAAGGTCAAATACTGCAAATACTGGTTTATAGACACAACTCTCTGTACAAAGCGCCCCCTGACTAGAACATGATTCTGGTCAACCCAAGACTAATAGTTGCTGGTAAATCATTAACCATGCAAGAGCAGAAGGACATGAGGCTCTCTGAAATACCTCTCTGTATTCATTCTTCCCAAGTTTCCTCTGAGAAGACAATTCAAGCTTATGTCCTTGGACCCAGATTTTGAGGGTACTCTACTGTTAAAAAAAAAAAAAAAAGAGGAAAGGGAATCACAAAGCAGAACTGGGACATTGGAGAGGACACAGTAAAAAGAGCAGCTTAAACATGTTTTGTTTAAAGGTCAAACTTTGGTGAAACGTGTCAATCACCTTTCACTGCCGAGACTCTATCCAACTATGAGCCTTGCTTCACACTTGGAGTTCCACCAGAACCCAGAGCTTTCCTTCCTTGGGGGCTATAGCAGGAAAGGAAAAGAGGAACTGGAAACCAGAAGGCCAATAAATATAAGTAAGCTCCCTGAAATAGTAAATGTGACTATAAGGAAGTGAAACCAGCCTTCTTATAAAACTTAAACTAATTCTAGGAGCAACTCTACATGAGAAGTGACCAAAATATCTTGAGTAACAATAGAACTTTTGAAATGAATGTATAGATACCCAGGGTAATTATTTTGAGAGGCTCATATTTATCTGAATATGGCAGGATAGTAAAAGGAATCCTATCATTCATCTGAGTGTCAGAATTTTATTGTTTTAACTTACACAGGACTAAGAGATATCTTTGTATAGGAATTGTTATAGGAGAGAGGGAAGAATAAGAAAAAAAATACATAAAAGTGTATGGTAGTGGAGATGTGTGGAAAAGATAAAAGAAGCGCCAAAGATAAGAGTAGTAAAAAGAACAGCAAATTCCTGTCATAAATAGAGAGATGAAAGCAATGAGTTAATTATGACTAAAAATCAGCTACTAAGCCAATACCCCCAAATGAAGTTTTCCTAAATAACTCCACCAGCCAGCCCTGTTGGCCCACAGGTGGGCTGAAGTAGGCTTGGGAATGGGCAGAAACAGACACTAAATTCTCCCATTTCCATTTAAACCCAAGAAGGTCATTATTACTCTATACAGGAGAATGAAGCTTTATACATTCCTTGGTGTATTAGTCAGGGTTTTCCAGGGAAACAGAACTGACTATATATTTATTATAGGAATTGGCTCATGCAACTGTGGGGGTTGACAAGTCAAATTCCATAGGGAAGGCCACAAGTTAGGAACTGCAATGAAGGTGTCAATGAATTCCCCAGGAGAAGCTGGCTGGTTGAGGTAGAGATCGAAATTCTTTCTGACTGCAGAAATTATCAGTTCACCCTTTAAGTCTTTCAACTGATTGAATGAGACTTCTCTCATTGCTGAAAGCAATTTCCTTTGTTGACTGTAGATATAACCAGGCATGGATGCAATCAACTGACTAATGATTTAAATCAGTTAACAATCAGGCTTGGGCTTTCATAACCAAACAACTGGACACCATAACCTAGCCCAGTTGACACATGCACTTAATCATCACACTTGGCTACTAAACATTAGACAGAGAAACTTGATTAATGTCAATTTTTCCAAGAACCAGCTATTAAATTTGCTTATCATGTAATTAGCAAATTAAAGAGCAAGAGTTATTAGTGCTTCCTGTATTTGGCAGGTATTCTCTAAAGTTGAGCAATACAACCTCAGTCCTTTTTAGGACCTACATATGACCTAATAATTGCATTCCTGGATATATACAGCATCTCCACCAAAAAACCATTGAACAGACAAGAACTGTCTCAATCAACTTCGACTCTGGAGTGTAGTGGAACACTTGCAGCATTGAGGGAAGAATTAGACAGAGGCTAGTAAAATGCTATAAATATCAGTGAATTTTTCACCCTCCATGTAGTCATAAAATCCCCATCCCCCAACTGCATGGCAGGCAGCAATAGGGACTGCACTCCTGTTCTGAATATAGCCAAGGTGTGCTATAAGGACTGGTTCTCCAAAAACTGAGGAGGTCGTCTGATTGCTGATCACTGTTTTTGATTAGCTACCTCAGATCACTAGCGAGATGGACTGGAGGGTAACCATTGCTCCAACCTGCCTTACTAAACAGTGCAGAGGAGTCTTAAACAGACAGTACATCTTTTGTATTTCCTTTTTTCTCTTTCAATTTCTCATTTAGGAGCAAAAATAGTTTGGAAAAGTCACTAATTGGTGGTTTCAGTCTTCAACAACAACAAAAAACATCTAGTAATCCCAGAGTAGTTAGAGTGTACAGATTCCAACAAAGAAATTGCAAAAATGTGCACACACAGAAAGAGGAAAATATGGCTCATAACACAGGAAAAAAAGAATTTACCCGAAACCATCTCTGATAAAGCTAATATATTAGAACTATTAGTTGAAGACTTTAAATCAACTATCTTAAAATTTTTCAATGAGCTAAAGGGATCTATACATGAAGAACTAACAAAAATTAGGAAAGTATCTGGGATACAAAAAGAGGTAGAACCAAACAAATTTCAGAGCCATAAAGGTCAGTAACTGAAATGAAAAAATTCACTACAGAACCCTCCACTATAGATAGAACAACCACACAGAGTATCAACAAGGAAATAGAGAACCCAAACAATGGGATGAATGAATTAGACCTAATAGACATATGTAGATCATTACACCCCAAAACACCAGGATATGCATTCTTCTCTAGCACACATGGAACATTCTCCAGGATAGAGCATATGCTGGGACACAAACTGAGTTCTTACCAATTTAATAAAAGATTGAAATTATCCAAAGCACTTTCTCTTATTTTAACAGAATAAAGTTGGAAATTAATAATCACTGAAAATCAGAGCTTTCACAAGTATATGGAGATTAAATAACAAGTATATGGAGATTAAAGAACACACTCTTTTGAAGAAATTGCTAGAGAAATAATCAAATATCTGGAGACAAATGGCAATGAAAATACAACATATCAGAATTTATGGGATGTGGCAAAGGTAGTACTGAGAGGGAAATTTATTGCAATAAATGCCTATATTTAAAAATAAGATTGAGCAAACCTTGAAGATTTAACTGCTCACCTGGAGAATTTAGAGAAAGAACAGCAAACTAACCCCAAACCAAATAAAAGAAGAGAAATAATAAAGACCAAAGCAGAAATAAACAAACTGGAGAACAATAAAACAATAGAAAAAAATCACAAAACCAAAAGTTGGATCTTTGAGAAAATGAATAAAATTGATGGACCCCTAGTTAGACTAACAAAGAAAAAATGAGAGCGGACACAAATAATTAAAATCAGAAATGAGATGGAAGTCATTACCACAGATCATGAAGAAAGTAAAAAATCATAAAAGAATATTATGAACAACTATATGCCAACAAACTAGAAAACTTAGATAAAATGGACAAATTCCTAGTAACACATGAGTTACCTATACTGACTTGAGAAGAAATAGAAGAACTCAACAAACAATTACAAGTAAAAAGATTCAATCATCATCAAAAATATTCCCACAAAGAAAAGCCCAGAACCAGATGGCTTCACAGGTGAATTTTATCAAACATTCCAAAAGAACTTGCACCAATCCTGCTCAAACTATTCCAAAAAATTAAGGAAAAGGAATGCAACCTAACTCATTGTATAAAGATAACATCACTCTAATACCAAAATTGAATAAAGATGCTACAAGAAAAGAAAACTACAGATCAATCTCCCTATTGAACATAGATGCAAAAATTCTTAACAAAGTACTAGCAAATCAAATCCAAAAACATATTAAAGAAATTATACATCATGACCAAGTGGGATTTATACCAGGAATGCAAGGATGGTTCAACATAAGAAAATCAATCAACATAATACAGCACATTAAAAAATCGAGAGAGAAAAATCACATGATATCGATTGATGTTGAAAAAGCATTCGACAACATCCAGCATCCTTTCCTGATAAAAACACTTCAAAAGTTAGAAATTAGGGTGGGCTACATTGGCTCAGCAGGCAGAATTCTCACCTGTCATGCCAGAGATCCGGGTTCGCTTCCTGGTGCCTGCCCATGCAAAAAAAAGTTAGGAATTAAAAGAAACTTTCTCAATATCATAAAGGGCATATATGGATAACACTTAGCCAGCATCATACTTAACAATGAGAGACTGAAAGCAGTCCCTCTAAGATTGGAAATGAGAAAAGGATGCCCACTGTCACCACTATTATTCAACATTGTATTAGAAGTCCTAGCTGGAGTGATTGGACACGAGAAAGAAATAAGGAAAAACCCTATATTTGGAAAACCTTGAGAAATCTGTGGCAAAGCTACATGAGCTAACAAACAAATTCAGCAAAGTGGTAGGCTACAAGATTAATGTATAAAAATCAGTAATGTTTCTATACCCAAGCAATGATCTATCCGAGGAGACAATTAAGGGAAAAATTCCATTCAAAATAATGACCAAAAGAATCAGGTCCCTAGGAATAAGCCTAACCAGGGATGTCAAGGACTTGTACACAGAAAATTATGAGAAATTGCTAAAAGAAATAAAAAATAACCTAAATAGATGGAAAGACATTCGATGCTTATGGATAGGAAGGTTGAATGTTGTTAAGATGTCATTTCTACCCATACTGAGCCACAGATTCAATGCAATACCAGTCAAAATCCCAACCTACTTTGAAGACTTGGAAAAGCTAGTTGTCAAAATTATATGGAAGGGAAAGAGACCCTGAATAGCTAAAGGTATCCTAAAAAAAGAAAAGAAAAGTGAAAGGACTATCAATCACTTCCTGACTTTAAAGCTTACTATAAAGCCACAGTGGTCAAAACAGCATGGTGCTGGCACAAACATAGAAGTATCCACCAATGAAACAGAATCATAACTGCAGAGACAGACCACCAAATTTATGGATATTTGATCTCTGATAAGGTCCCCAAATCCACTGAACTAGGACAGAACAGTCTTTTCAATAAATGGGCATGGTAGAATTAGATATCAATAGCCACAAGAATGAAAGAAGACACCCCTACACTACCCTCTATATAAAAATTAATTTAAAATGGATTAAAGACCTAAATGTAAACATCAGTACTATAAAACTTCTAGAAAAAAATGTGGGAAAATATCTTCAAGACCTAGTAATAGGAGGTAGCTTAGACTTTACACCTAAAGCACAAACAGCAAAAGAAAAAATAGATGGAAACTTCTTAAAAGCAAGAGCTTCTATGCTTCAAAGGACTTTGTGAAAAAGGTGAATAGGCAGCCAGCTCAATGGGAAAAAAATATTTGGAAACCAAAAATATTTGGAAGCCAGTTCTTTGTCATTATGGACCTATGAAAATGGCCTAAAACTGAGAATACTGCTAATTGTAAAACCAAGTGACAATATTGTAAGACATGGTTTTTTTATTTTGGACATTATCCATAATGCCCTATAGATGGAGGGAGTCGAAAGATACAATGACTGAGAAGTACAATGGCGAACAGAGATACATTTATATGACGGAATACGGTGCAGCTCAAAAAAAGGAGGGATTTTATCTACCGTATCGACAGACAGGTAAAATATATGGATTAAAATAAATAAATAAATGTGGGAACAAATGTTAAAATAAATTTAGTAGATTGAAATGCTAGTGATCAATGAAAGGGAGGGGTAAGGGATGGTATGTATGAATTTTTTTCTGTTTTCTTTTTATTTCTTTTCTGAATTGAAGTCTAAGAAGTGATCATGGTGATGAATATACAACTATGTGATGATATTGTGAGTTATTGATTATATATCAAGAATGGAACGATCATATGGTAAAAATGTTTGTGTTTGTATGTTGTTATGTTTGATTAAAAACAACAACAACACAAAAAAGGAGGGATGTTGAGGGGCACACAATGAACTGAATAAACTTTGGGGACAATGTGCTGTGTCAAATAAGTTAGAAACCGAAGAACAAATATGCTAAGGTCTCTCTCAGAAAATACTTGTAAAAAAATGGGAGCCTAGATTGTGGGCCCTTATAGCAGCCATATTTGGTCTAAAGTGGTGGATGTATTTCTGAGTTCTGAGACACTGAGCTGTGTGTGTATCAGCTGGTATTTCCCTGGAACTTTGAGTAGCTCTGTGACACCTAGGTCCCAGAAATGGAGTGCTACAGACCTGAAAGTTAGCATAGCTATATATAATAACAGTTAAAGTAATGAAAAAAGAGATCAAGCCTCATTAGAGTTTAAAACAAAGTCAATCTGGCTGGGTCTAAGGTAAATTAGAATTCAGGGTAAAAGATGATAATGTATATACTTTAGACCTTCAGCTACTGTAAGAGATCAAAGGCAGAGAGGTATATTATGTCAAGAACCCAAATTTTTTATAATACATAATTTAAAACAACCTCTCTGGATGGCTCATTTAAACAATCCAAACTCCTAGAGTCCAGAACAGGAACAAGGCCTTGTAATTCTCTATAGCTGAATATAATACCAGGATACATCTCAGACTATGGTGGGCTGATAATTTAAAAATATTGGTAGAGGGCAGTGCAATGGTGGTTCTGTGGCAGAATTCTCACCTACCATGCCAGAGACCAGGGTTCGATTCCCAGAGCCTGCCCATGCCAAAAAAAAAAAAAAGTATTGGTAGAAGTCCCTTGTCACCCACCCACCCTGTCCTTCAGAAGCCCCTGAACCTCATGGGTAGACCCTTTGGCCTTCTCAAGGATCCTCAAGGAACTCCTGGGCTGCTTGTGCCTTCCTGTCCATGCCTGAGCCTCATTATCAAGCTTAGCTGTTCCAGTTGTGGGCTGCCCGGGAAAGCAGGGCCTTGGGTTTCAGGGGAAAGACAAGTCAATGCAGCCCCGATGACGTGCAGAGGCAGAGCGTGAAATGCTTGGCCTGTCCAAGGAGGTGGAGGTGAAAGGGAACCAAGGGAGAATGGGACTGGAGTGGACCACCTGTGTTTTAGGAAGGTCTGGAGGTGAGAGGAGAGATCAGGGCTGAAACCATTACTCAGGTGCTGAGGTTCCAAGCCCAAGTAAGCAGTGGCCTTGGGAGATGGGGAGCGGGAGGGGACAGAGGGACAGGTGTGAGACATTTTTCAGTGGAACACACAGGACTCAATGGCTTAGGTATTGGCTCTGAAAGAGAGAGGAGTCCAAGAGACTGATGTAGAACTTTCTAATGACTCAGTTCCTTATATGCTACCTAAATTCATTCAATAAACATGTGTTGAGTGCTTACTTTGTGGCAGATACTGCAAGGTCTTGCCTGAAGTATGTTTTCATTTTGCTTGGGGGTGGGAGGAAGGGGCAGGCAGGGCAGAGGACAATAAACTAATAAAACAAATGTAAAAGATTATTTCCATGGCGATATGTGTTATGGAAAGATAAATCAGGCCAGGGGATTGTATGATGAGGGAGGACATTTCCAAGGAGGTGACCGGAATGAAAGAAGGGGCCACCCAGGAGAAGAGCCAGACCAAGTATATTCTAGGTAAGCAAAAGAGCCTCTGCAAGAAGCCCGAAGGTAGGAATGACATTGGCATATTTGAGAAGTGAAAGAAGGCAACTGAAGTGTGACAAAAGTAGTTTTGCTGGAGCCATACCTCTTTAGAGTTTCATCTTTGGTTTCTAGGCATCACAGGCTCTTCCTGCTCCTTTTTTCTCTTTCTCTTCAGATCAGTGAACCTCAGACAGCAAGAAGTGAGACCTATAGCCATGAGACCCCCGTGCTCAGGCCCATCTGGGGATTGGAGAGAGAGACTAGAACCAGTTCAGTTCTTCTGGAAACCAAGCAAGGAGGGACTTGAGCTTTTTTCCAGAGCTGTGTTTCTTAACCACTTTAAGCCATGAACCCCTTTAGAGTCAAATATGATTTGATTCGATTTGATCATGGCTTAAAATTTTTCCCACTACGCAGTGGGAAAAATACATATACCTAAATTGACACACAATTTCAGGAGGTTTGATGACCCTTATGAAAACACAGTATAGATCTCCTCCTAGGGGCTCTACTTAGGCAATCTTTTTTTTTTTTTTTTAACATGGGCAGGCACTGGGAATCGAACCCGGGTCCTCTGGCATGGCAGGCAAGCATTCTTGCCTGCTGAGCCACCGTGGCCCACCCTTAAGCAATCTTTTTCAAATTAGTCCATTTGCTCCAAGGCTGTAACCTTTCCACAAAAGAGAGAACCTATGGAAAAGCCACCTTATAAACAGCAAAGCAGCCTATAAATACAAGTTCTTATGACTACTCTATCTTCAAAGGAGATACAGCCCATATATGATAAAATGTAATTACACTATGGTGAAAACACATTTTCACAGTGTCTTTTACTTTGCAGCACATATTTCCACTTACACTATCTTATCCCACTAATATTTATGGCACAGGGGCAGGGAAGTCTTGCAACTGTTCTGTTTTACAGATGAGGAGACTGAAGAAGGGAAAGCTAAGCAGCATACTGGCAGTAACAGGACCGCTTGGCTGCAGCACGGGGACAGAAACCTGGCCTGGACATGCTCAGGTCCAGGCTTCCCGAGAAGCACAAGCTAAGACAGTGGCCATCTTGATTTTTCTTTCTTTTCCCTATCTGTTGCCTTTCCCCAGTGCCTGGAAAGACTGAATTTCTTTTTATAAGAGCTTTTGAAAGTTTAATATTTAAATTTCTTTTACACTTGATCTTGTGAATTTTGAGTAAAAATTTAAAAGTTTTTATTATTTCAGTCCCTCTGACTGAAGATGACAAATGTTGAAGAAAATGTCTCCTGTTTTCTTTTATCTGAACTCAAGGCCACAAGAGCACTAAGAAGAAAATTTGCTTCCCTGTATAAGGAGACTCCCTGCAGAAAACTGCATGAGTGTAGTAACATATATAAAACATAAAATTACCCATTTTAGCCATTTTTAAATGTACAATACAGTGATATTACTTTTACCAAAAAAAAAAAAAAAAGTACTAGTTAGAATCCTTTGAGGATCTGGAGGGGAAAATATATATATATGGAACTATTAAATTCTCCCATCTGGGAATCCCAGGTACCCTCCCAACCATTGGAGACTCCCAAGAAAATAAGTCCTGCCCTGAATTTTGAGGCTTAGTCTTATGAGACTTATTTCTGTAAGGAAGACGCTAAGACTACCCATAGTGAGGCCTAAGAGTTGCTTCCAGGAAGCCTCTGTGGCTCAGATGTGGCCTCTCTCTCTCTCTAAGCCCAACTCTGGCAAGGAAAATCATTGCCCTCCCCGCTACATGGTACATATCATTCAAGGGTAAAAATCTCTCTGACAACGTGAGGCATGACTCCCAGGGATGAGCCTGGCCCTGGCACCGTGGGATCCACAATGCTTTCCTGACCAAAAGTTGGAAAAGAAGTGCAATAAAATAAGGCATTCCGTGGCCAAGAGAGAGCAAATGGAGTCAAGAGGCTGTTCTGGAGGCTGCTCTTATGCAAACTTCAGTTAGATCGTGCTAATTGCCATGGTTTGCTCAACCCCAATCAACATCCATCCTGTTGACTCTTAAGAACACTTAGGGCTCAAACTAAGACTCCATAAAGGTTTCATGCACTAAGGCTGCCTTCTTAGAACATATAATTCCCAGAGGGTTCCTAAGTCAGATAAATCCTGAAACCCAGAGGGACCAGTGTCTCTTGGATTATCAATTAATTACATCCCCCTATCGTTTAGTGTGGACATGAAAAAATCTCAACATGAGAAGAGCAGAACAGGCATTCCCCAATGAAAATGGGATTTAACAAATGAGTATGCCTGCTGAATCACTATACTGATATTTCCTCTAGCCTCCAGTGTTTTAGAGCAGCTAGAAGGAAAAATTCTGAGATGATGGAATGGTAGCCCACGACAAACTCTGGGATCTGTTCTGTAACTGCTTGTTGAAGTGTGTTTTGAAAATTATTGCTTTTTTCACTTCTTTGTTTTGTATATATGTTATATTATACCCTTAAAAAGTTTTTTAAAAACTCACTACAAAGATTCAACAGCAGATTTGAATAAGCAAACGAAAGGATGAGCAAACTTGAAGATAAGGCAATTTAAATAATCCAGTTTGAGGAGCACAAGGAAAAAATAAATGAAGGAAAATGAACAAAGCCTGAGGGACCTGTGGGACACTATCAAATAAACCAACATACTTGTCATTGGAGTACCAGAAGACAAGTGAGAGAAAAAGGGGCAGAAAAATATTTGAAGAAATAATGACCAAAAACTTCCCAAATCTGATGAAAGACATGAATATACACATCCAGGAAGCTCAATGAACTCCAAGTAGGGCCAACTCTATGAAATCTACATTAATAAACATTATAATGAAGTTTTCAAAATCCAATGACAGAGAGAATTTTGAAAGATGCAAAAGAGAAGTGACTTCTCACATGCAAATACCCTCAATAAGACTGACAAAAGATTTCTCATCAAAAACCATGGAGGCCAGAACACAGTACATGACATATTTAAAATCCTTAGAGAAAAAACTGACAATAAAGAATTCTATAGCCAGCAAAATTATCATTCAAAACTGAAGGAGAAATTAAGATACTTTCCAATAAACAAAAGCTGAAAGAGTTCATTACCAGAAGACCTACCCTATAAGAAATCTGAAAGAGAGTCCTTTGGGCTGAAATAAAAGGACACTAGACAGTAACTTAAGACCCTAAGAAGAAGTAAAGAACACTGGTAAAGGTAAATACATAGGCTTAATGGTATTGAGAAATTATATTTGTGCCCTGTCAGCCTTCCTGGCCTAGATATACATTTCCCTTCTAGGTGACCACCTCCATTAGCCCTGGGCACAATCACAATTATGGCCTGCACCCCTTTAAGGTTTGAGCTTATAAAGACCCCTGCTGCTGCTTCTCCTGAAGGTCCCCTGCTGCTTCCACTCTTTTGTGTTGCATAATTGACTAGCAGGGCAGGTACTCCCGTATGGTTTGGATAAGAAGCTGCCCTCACCTTCTCCAAGTTGTGCTTTTCACACCACATAGTTTGAAACCTCCAATCCTAGCGTCCATGGGAAAACCCTACCCTTCACCTCAGGGTCACAATAAAGACAAGAGCCTGGGACCCATCTGTGCTTTTCCCTCCGCTCCTCCACAGGTCCTAGCAGGAGCCTCGTTTAAGTAAAGCAGGGCCCCTCTACTGCCTTCATTGTCTTCTATTTTCCTCAAGGCTCTTGGATTTAATAAAGCTGTTCTTTCATGTTGTTTTGGTTTGATAAAGCTGCCGGAATGCAACATACCAGAAATGGGTTGGCTTTTACCATGGGATTAACATACAAGTTTATAATTCTAAGGCTGTGAAAATGTCCAAATTAAGGCCTCAGCTGGGCAATACCTTCTCCCTGAAGACTGGCTACAGGTGATCTTGGGCCCCTCTGTCAGAGAGCTAGGTATATGATGACCTCTGCTGGCTCTTCTCTCCTAGATTTTATTGCTTTCAGCTTCTGGCTTAAGTGGCTTTCTCTTTCAGTTTCTCCAGGGACTTTTTCTCTAAACTTCTCTGGGGCTTTTTTCTGTCTCTATCCTCTTATAAAGGACTCCAGTAAGAAGATTAAGGCCCACCTTGAAAGAGGTAGGCCTCCTCTCAATTGAAATAACCTAAACAAAAGGTCCCATCCACAGTAGGTCCAATCCCACAGGAGTGGATTAAAAGAATACAATCTTTTCTGGGGTACATAACAGCGTCAAACCATCAAACATGTATTCTCAACTGGTTGGCTATATGTGATTTCATCTCATCACTCAAAGAAACTTCACGACATCCAAAACCATAGGTAAATACAAAACCCTGTATTATACTTTTTGTACAATCCTGTATTGTACTTTTGAATTGTAACTGCTTCCCCCCCCATGACTTAGCCAAATTTGTAATATAATACTAAAATCTGTGTCAATGGGCATACAATGTAGAAAGAAGTAATCTGAGTCAACAATAAAATAAAGGGGGAGGGATGGAAATATATAGCAATAAAGAGTTTGTATACTACTGAAACTACATTAGTAGTAGTCAAACTAGGTGGCTATTACTTTATGATGTTCATTGTAATTACAAAGGTCACCACTAAGACAATAGCTAAAAGGTGTAGAGAAAATGAAAGAAGAAGGGACTTAGATGATAAGCTACAATAAATAAATAAATAAATAAGTAAATACCAAAAAAGGAAGTAATTGAAGAATAAAGAAGATACAATACATACAGATTCCCAGACCATGCACCCCCCAAAAAAAGAATAAAAACAAAAACAGAACAATACGTACAGAAAACAAATAGCTAAATGTCATAAATAAATCCTTCCTTCTCAGTTATTACTTTAAAGGTCAGTGGATTAAACTTCCATATTCAAAAGCAGAGATTGGTGGGAGACCCAGGTTTGATTCCTGGCCTAAGAACTTCCCCAAAACAAGCAAATAAGCAAACAAAAAAAGAAAAAACAAACAAAAATTCAACAAATGGTGCTGCAACAATGGGATACTCACATGGAAAAAGAATGAAATGTGACCCCGGGCATATAGCAGACAAAAAAAAGGGGGAAAAAGCAGAGATTGGCAGATTAGATGAACAAACATGATCCATCTCTATGCTGTCTAAAAGAGACCCATCTTAAAAACAGACACAAGGTCTAGTATCCAGAATTTATAAAGAGATTGTTCAACTCAACAACAAAAAGACAGCCAACCCAATTACAAAATGGGAAAAAGACTTGAACAGACACCTCTCAGAAGAGGAAATACAAATGGCCAAAAGGCACATGAAGAGATGCTCAATGTCCCTGGCCATTAGAGAAATGCAAATCAAAACCACAATGAGATATCATCTCACACCCACCAGAATGGCCATTATCAACAAAACAAAAAATGACAAGTGCTGGAGAGGATGCGGAGAAAGAGGCACACTTATCCACTGTTGGTGGGAATGTCAAATGGTGCAACCACTGTGGAAGGCAGTTTGGCGGTTCCTCAAAAAACTGAATATAGAATTGCCATACGACCCAGCAATACCATTGCTAGGTGTCTACTCAAAGGACTTAAGGGCAAAGACACAAACGGACATTTGCACACCAATGTTTATAGCAGCGTTATTTACAATTGCAAAGAGATGGAAACAGCCAAAATGTCCATCAACAGACGAGTGGCTAAACAAACTGTGGTATATACATACGATGGAATATTATGCAGCTTTAAGACAGGATAAACTTATGAAGCATGTAATAACATGGATGGACCTAGAGTACATTATGCTGAGTGATAGCCAAAAACTAAAGGACAAATACTGTATGGTCCCACTGATGTGAACCGACATTAGAGAATAAACTTGGAATATGTCATTGGTAACAGAGACCATCAGGAGTTAGAAATAGGGTAAGATAATGGGTAATTGGAGCTGAAGGGATACAGACTGTGCAACAGGACTAGATACAAAAACTCAAAAATGGACAGCACAATACTACCTAATTGTAATGTAATTATGTTAAAACACTGAATGAAGCTGCATCTGAGCTATAGTTTTGTTGTTTGTTTGTTTGTTTGTTCTGTTTCTTTATATATATATATTTTATTTTTTATTTTTATTTTTTTCTCTATATTATCATTTTATTTCTTTTTCTGTTGTCTTGCTATTTCTTTTTCTAAATCGATGCAAATGTACTAAGAAATGATGATCATACACCTATGTGATGATATTAAGAATTACTGATTGCATATGTAGAATGGAATGATTTCTAAATGTTGTGTTAGTTAATTTTTTTTAATTAATAAAAAAAAGTTTCAGAAAAAAACAGACACAAAGAATTTGAAAGTGAAAACAAGGAAAAAGATATTCCATGCAAGCAATAATTCAGTGAGAGACAGAGTGGTTATATTATCATCAGACAAAATAGACTTTATGTCAAATAAGTCTAAGAGACAAAAGAAGAATATTATATATTGAAAAAGGCTTAATCCAGAAAGAGGATATAATGATTATAAACATATAAGCACCTAACAACAGAGGCCAGAAAGTATATGAAGCAAAAATTGACAGAATTGAAGGGAGAAGTAGAAATTTCTAGTTGGAGGCTTCAATATACCACTTTCAGTAATTGATAGACCATCTAAACAGAAGATTAATAAGGAAATAGAGACCAGAACAACACTTTGAACCAATTAGACCTAGTGGAGATATAGGAAACGCTCCACCCAACAATAGCTGAATACACATTCTTCTCAAGAGCACATGGATCATTTTCCAGAAAGACCTTATGTTTAGCCACAAATCAAATCTTAAAAAAGTAAAAAATATTGAAATCTCACAAAGTATCTTCCTGGACCACAATGAAATTAAGCCAGAAAACAATAAGAAGGAAAATTGGACAATTTACAAATATGTGAAAATTAAATAACACGCTATTGAACAAAGGGGCCAAATAATTACTCATGAGGGAAATTAGGAAGTACTTAGTGATGAATGAAAATAGAAACAAACATACTAAAATTTATGGAACTGAAGGCAGTGTTCAGAGGGTAAAAGCACATCCCCAAATTGTTTGGAATTGCAAGGGGCCTGAATAGCCAAAGCAATCTTGAAAAAGAAGAAAAAAGTTGTAACTGAGAAATCAAGATTTAAGGGATGATTTTGATTATTGAGTCATTATACAGCTATTCCTTTTTGCTTTTTGGTATACTGGAGTACACAGAGAGAAGACCTGAAATCTCTAAATTTTAATCCAGCTTCATTTATCTCTGGTAATGACTGCTTAGACTTTATCTTCTGCCCTGCTGATTGTAAAAACCTTGTGACTAATTTCCTATTTTTTTTATTATTGTCTTTTTTTGTTGTTGTATGCCATATGGTGGGGGTCACACTTCATTCTTTTTCCATGTGACTATCCCATTATTACAGAACCATTTGTTGAAATTTTTTTTTGAAGGGGGTGAAGTGCATAGTCCAGGAAACTAACCCAAGTCTCCCGCATAGCAGGCAAAAATTCTACCACTGAACTACTTTGGGACCCCCACTAATCTTCATTTGTACCCAGTTATCCAGTTTTTCAACTTTAGACTTTGTAGTCACTAATGATAGCCCCTGATCTTTATTAATGAAGGGTCTTGGGTCAGCCCAGAACTAACCCAACCCAAGCTCAAAGTTATCTTGATAACCGAGACTGGATCTCACCAAACCCATTTTTAAAATGCAATGGACATTTCTCCAAAGAAGATACACAAATAGCCAATTAGCACACAAGGAGATGTTCAACATCATTAACCATCAAAGAAATGCAAATTATATCTATAATGAGATGCCACTTTACACCCATTAGATTGGCCATTATTAGAAGGAAATAAAACAGAAAATAAGAAGTGTTGGTGACTAAGTGGAGAAATAGGAACCTTAGTACATCCTTAGTGGGAATATAAAATGATGCAATTGCTGTGGAAAACAGTTTGGTGGTTCCTCAGACAGTTAAACATAGAATTACTATATGATTCAGTATGGTAAATTGAATTATGTACCCGTCATGGTCAGGTTCATGTGTCAAATTGGTCAAGTGGTGGTATCTATTTGTCTGGTTTGGCAAGTGCTGGCCTGTCTGTTCTGATGAGGACATTTCATAGAATTAAATCATGATCACGTCAGCTCCATCTGCAGTTGATTCCATTTGTAATCAGCCACGGGGAGTGTCTTCTGCAATGAGTGATGCTTAATCTAATCACTGGAAGCCTTTTAAGGAGGATTCAGAAGAAACAGGCTCTCTTCTTGCTTGCTCACAGTTTGTCCAGACCCTCCACTGAAATCGTTGGCTTCACAGCCTGCTCTGCGGATTTTGGACTCTACGTTCCCGCAGTCATGTGAGACACTTTTATAAATTTTATATTTGTGAGTGTTCCCTGTTGATGGTGTTTCTATAGAGAACCCTAAGTAATACAGTACCCAAGAAAAATATGCTCTTAATCTTAATCCATTCTTATGACTGTGAGCCCACTGTAAATGGGACCTTCTGAAGATGTCATTTTTACTTAAGGTGTGGCCAACTGAACCAGGATAGGTCTTAATCCTTTTACTACAAGTTTTACTGAGAAGGCCACGGGGAGAAAACCACAAGAGGAGTAGAATCTAGAAGACAACGGAACCTGGAAGAGAAAGAAGACACTACCACTCGCATTTCCATGAGACAAAAAGGCCAAACACCCAAGAATTTCTGGCAGCCAGCCCAAAAGAATGCCAGTTTTCAGGAAGAAAGCATTGTCTTGCTTGATTTGGGACTTCTCTTAGCCTCAAAACTGTGAACCTTGAAGACATCATGTTGAGTCAAAAAAGTCAGACACAAAAGGACAAATATTGTATGATCTCACTGATATGAAATAATGAGAATAAGCAAACTCAGAGTCAGAATCTGGAGTATAGGTTATTAGAGGCTGGGATGAAGGTAGGGAATAGGGATTCAAGGCTTAAAATGTAGATTTCTATTTGGAATGACGGAAAAGTTTTGGTAATGAATGGTAATGGTGATGGTAGCATTGAATTATATATTTGAATATAGTTAAAAGGAGAAATTTTTAAATCCGTGGAACTGCACAGCAGACCCTAAGTTAAACCATGATATTAACCAAATTAATAGTACAATTATGAAAATGTGCTTTCATCAATTTTGACAAATATATCAGAGGAATGCAAGGTGTTAACTATAGGGTGGCTTATGGGAATTCTGTATTTTATGCATGAATGTTCTGTAAACCCACAGCTTCTCTAATAAAAAAAAAATGGAGGAAAAAAAAGAAATGGCAGAAATTTTAAATGCATATTGCTAAATGAAAGAAGCCAATCTGAAAAAGTTATATACTGACATAACTCAAAGATGTGGTGAGTTCAGTTTCAGACCACAACCATAAAGAGAACATAAAGAGAATAGCTCTATAAACGAGTCACAGGTTTTTTGGTTTACCAGTACATACAAAGGTTATGTTTATACTATATTGTAGTCTATTAAATGTGCAAATAGCATTATGTTTTAAAATGTACATTCTTTAATTTAAAATACTTTATTGCTAAAAAATGTTGACCATCATCTGTGCCTTCAGTGAGTCACAATCTTTTTATTGGAGAGTCTTGCCCTTGATTTTGATGGCTGATGACTGATCAGGGTGGTAGCTGCTGAAGTTGAGGTAGCTGTGACAATTGCTTAAAATCAGGCAACAGTTTAGGTTGCATCATCAACTGGCTCTTCCTTTCATGAAAGATTTCTCTCTGGCATGCACTGCAGTTTGACAGCATTTTACCCACAGTAGAACTTCTTTCAAAATAGGAGTAAATCCTCTCAAATTCTGTTGCTGCCTTATCAACTAAGTGTATGTAATATTATAAATCCTTTGTTCTCATTTCAATAATTTTCACAGCATCTTTACAAGGATTAGTGTCCATCTTAAGAAATCACTTTCTTTGCTCATCCATAGAAGCATCTCTTCTTCCATTAAAGCTGTATCATTAGACGGCACAATTCAGTCACATATTCAGGTTCCACATTTAATTCTAGTTCTCTTGCTATTTCTACTATATCTTCAGTTATTTCTTCCACTGAAATCTGAACCCCTTAAAGTCATCCAGGAGGGTTGAAATCAACTTCTTCCAAACTCATGTGAATGTTGATATTTTGACCTCTTCCCATGAATCACAAATATTCTTAATGGGATCTAGAATGATGACTCCTTTCCAGAAGGTTTTCAATTTACTTTGCCCAGATCCATCAACTATCTATGGCATCTATAGCTTTATAAAATTTATTTCTTAAATAACAAGAGTTGAGAGTCGAACTGACTCCTTGATCCATGAGCTGTAGAATGGATGTTGTTTTTAGTAGGCAGGAAAACAACATAAATCTCATTGTACATTTCCAGCAGAGCTCTTGGTTAACCAGGTGCATTATCAAAGAACAGTAGTATTTTGAAAGTAATCTCTTTTTTTTAGCAATAGCTCTGAAAAGTGGTCTTAAACTATTCAGTAAATCATGTTGTAAACAGATGTGCTGTCATCAGGCTTTGTTTTTCCATTTTATAGAGCACAGGCAAAGTGGTTGTAGCATGATTCTTTTAAGGACCCTAGGATTTTCAAAATGGCAAATGAGCATTGGCTTCAATTTAGCCACCAGTTGCATTAACCCCTAACAATAAAGTCAGCCTGTCCTTTGAAGGTTTGAAGCCAGGCACTGACTTTTCCTTTCTACTATGAAAGTTCTAGACGGCATTTTCTAGATAAGGCTGTTTTGTCTACATTGAAAATCTGTTGTTTAGTGTAGCCACCTTCATCAATTATCTCAGCTAGATCTTCTGGATAATTTGTAGCAGCTTCTACACCAGCACTTGCTACTTCACCTTGCATTTCTATGATATGGAGAAAGGTTCTTTCCTTAAACCTCAAGAACGAAACCTCTGCTAGCTTCAACCTTTTCTTCTGCAGCTTCCTCACCTCTGTCAGCCTTCACAGAATTGAAGAATAGTTAGGATCTTGCATGGATTAGGCTTTGGTTTAAGGGCATGTTATGGCTGCTTTGATCTTCTATCCAGAATAAAACTCTCAATATATCAGCTTTCTTATCATTCCAGTTTTCTTATCATTCATGTGTTCACTGGAATAGCACTTTTAATTTCCTTTAAGAATTTTTCCTTTGCATTCATAACTTCGCTAACTGCTGTGAGGGGATTAATGTCCGGCCTATCTTGGCTTTCAAGATGCCTTCCTCACTGTTTTATCATTTCTAGCTTTTGATTTAAAATGAAAGACATGTGACTCATCCTTTCACAAGAACGCTTGAAGGGTCATTAACAGGCCTAATTTCAATATTGTTGAAATCTCAGGGATTAGGAAGGCCGAAGGAGAGAGAGAGAGAGACAAGGGAATGGAGCAGTCAGAACACACTCAACATTTACCAATTAACTTCACCACAGACACAGTTTGTGGCCTCCCAAAACAATTACAACAGCACCATCAAAGATTGCTGATCACAGACTAAAGCACAAATGTTTATTTGGTACAAAATTTATATTTTGACTAGTACATTTCCTAATATAACTTATGTAATAGCTTGATGGAACACCATAAGTACTTGGAACCTTGGGTAGGACATGAGATTTTGTTGGTTTGTCCACAGTGATGCCCCAATGAATCCCAGAGTGATTTGATCAGTGAGTGGAAAAGTATTTGCAAAGTCCCCTTTGGGGAATGGTGAGAATGGGGAAAAATTCAACTTTCCCAAGTTGAATTCTTGATATTCTCACAAGCAGTGTGGACAACCAAAGCTATAGGCTGAGTCCCCAATCTTGGGGTTTGTTCACAAGAAAATTACCCCCACAAAGGATAGGTCAAGCCTACTTGAAATTAGGCCTATGAGTCACCCCCAAGAGAGCCTCTTTTGTTGCTCAGATGTGGCCTCTCTCTCCAGCCAACACAACAAGCAAACTCACCACCCTCCCCCTGTCTACGTGGGACATGAATCCCAGGGGTGTGGACCTTCCTGGCAACATGGGACAGATATCCTAGAATGAGGTGAGACTCAGCATCAAGGTATTGAGAAAAACCCTAGAATGAGCTGAGACTCAGCATCAAGGGACTGAGAAAACCTTCTCCACCAAAAGGGGGAAGAGTGAAATGAGACAAAGTGTCAATGGCTGAGAGATTCCAAACAGAGTCGAGAGGTTATCCTAGAGGTTATTCTTACGCATTAAGTAGATATCACCTTGTTATCCAAGAGGAAATGGAGAGGCTGGAGGGAACTGCCTGGAAATGTAGAGCTGTGTTCCAGTAGCCATGTTTCTTGAAGATGATTGAATAATGATAAAGCTTTCAAAATGTGACTGTGTGATTGTGAAAACTTTGTGTCTGATGCTCCTTTTATCTACCTTGTCAACAGAGTAGAACATATGGAATAAAAATAAATAATAGGGGGAACAAATGTTAAAATAAATTTAGTTTGAAATGCTAGTGATCAATGAAAGAGAGGGGTTAGGGGTATGGTATGTATAAATTTTTTTTTCTGTTTTTGTTTTATTTCTTTTTCTGAATAGACGCAAATGTTCCAAGAAATGATTATGATGATGAATATGCAACTATGTGATGATATTTTGAATTATCGATTATATATGTAGAACGGAATGATCAAAATAGGAATGTTTGCATTTTCCTTGTGTTTTTTGGTATTTAAAAAAATAAAATTAAAAGATAAAAAAAGATTGCTGGTCACAGATTACCATAACACATATAATAATAATGAAAAAGTTGGAAATGTTGCAAGAATTACCAAAATATGACACAGAGATGTGAAGTGAACACACGCTGTTGTAGAAACTGCCCAAATAGACTTGCTCGAGGCAGGGTTGCCACAAACCTCCAATATCTCTGAAGCACAATAAAACGAAGCACCATAAAATGAGGTAAGCCTATACTGTATGATTCCAACTGTATGCCTCTAAGGCAAAATTATAGAAACAATAAAAAGATAAGTGGTTGCCAAAAGGGTTGAACAGAAAAAGCACAGGGAATATTCAGAGCAGTGAAACTATTACATATGACACTATAATTATGGATGCGTGATGTTAAGCATTTGTCAAAACTCATAAAACTGTACAACGCAAAGAATGAACTCTAAGGTAACCATGGACTTCAGTTAATTATAATGTATCGATACTGATTCATCAGTTTGTACTATGCTAAAGTAAGATGTTAATAGCAGGATAAACTATGCGAGTAGAGAGGGGGAGGTGCATGCGGGAATTTCCTGTACTTCCTGCACAAATTTTCTGTAAACCTTAAAATGGGTTTTAAGAGAATATTATGCTGAGTGAATCCAGCCAAAAACTAAAGGACAAATACTGTATGGTCCCACTGATGTGAACGGACATTCGAGAATAAACTTGAAATATGTCATTGGTAACAGAGTTCAGCAGGAGTTAGAAACAGGGTAAGACAATGGGTAATTGAAGCTGAAGGGATACAGACTGTGCAACAGGACTAGATACAAAAACTCAAAAATAGACAGCACAATAATACCTAATTGTAAAGTAATCATGTTAAAACACTGAATGAAGCTGCATCTGAGCTATAGGGTTTTTTTTGTTTTTGTTTGCTTGTTTGTTTGTTGTTGTTGTTGTTTACTATTATTACTACTTTTATTTCTTTTCTTTATATTAACATTTTATATCTTTTTCTGTTGTGTTGCTAGTTCCTCTAAACTGATGCAAATGTACTAAGAAACAATGATCATGCATCTATGTGATGATGTTAAGAATTACTGAGTGCATATGTAGAACGGTATGATTTCTAAATGTTGTGTTAATTTCTTTTTTTTTTCTTTCCGTTAATAAAAAAATAAAAAATAAAAAAAAATTTTAAAAATGGGTTTTAAAAAATGTCAATACTGCAGGGTGTTGAAAACAGATGGTAACTCATATTTTAAAACTTTAACTTATGTGTGAGACTAAAGCAAAAAATGTTTATTTGGTACGAAATTTGTATTTTGACTAGCGCATTTCCTAATATAACTTATGCGGACAGCTTCATTGAACACCACAGTACGTGGAAACTTGAGTAGGGCATGAGATTTTGTAGGTTTGTCCAGAGGGATGCCCCGATAAATCCCAGAGCGATTTGAAAAAAATAAATACATAAAATAATAATAATAAAGTCTATTAAAAACTTTTTTTTTAATAGAGGGGAAAAAAACAAAAGCAAAGTGGGCAAAAGTTATGAACAGATGGTTCATGGAAGAAATTTAAATGGCTCTTAAATATTCAAAAAAAAAAATCTGAGCCTGTAGCTCGATGTCTCCGACGAGGAGAGGAGCGGAGAAGCCGCCGAAGTAGCGACGGCACGAATCCCACGCAGGGCTGCTCAGCGCCCGCACGCCGCCCGCAGCGTCCACCGGACCCGCGGGAGGGTTGTGCGCGGCGGGCTCGGTTCCCTTTTCTCGCTGAGCGGCGCCCTGTCGCTCCTCTCCACCCGCTGCCGCGAGCGCCTCCGCCCCAGGAAAAGGGGAATGAATGGTAACCGAGAAGACAACCGCCTGCCCTGCCCCCCAGACCCAAGGAGTAGAAGCCCGGTCTTTAGGAGTCCTGGGACACGGGCTTCCAGCCGTGATGGTGCCGGTAGCAGCCGCAGCAGCAGCAACACCCCAGACGAGGCAAGTGGGCCAGAAAGCAGCTCGAATCAGACCATCGCTGGGCCCAGCCCAACACTCCCCAGCCCGGCCCCAGCCCTCTGCACCTTGCCGAGGTCTTTCCTTGAGAAACAGTCAGATCCTGAAGGAGACCCACATTCTTGGCCAACAGCAGGGAGGCCGGCCTCCAACAGGATGCGCCCGTAGTTTCTTGACTTCCGTGAAGGGACAGCGCCGTGCAGATTTGATAGAACTTATGGTTTATTTTTTTGAATTGCACAAAAATCGCCTGTTGGGTTTTTGATCTATATTTGAAATAACAGGTTAAGGCAGTTGTTTACTTGTGGTTTTGCTGCTCTATTGCAATTTCAAAGGGGAAGCAATTTTTTATAGGATTCTTTTGAGGGTGGGTATCAGACCCATGTCAAGGTAATGGTATTGAGGGAATTTCATCCGCATGTTGAATCCCTAGTATGTCCAATTCAGATTGATTTCCAAATCTGTACATTAGAAATTCTTCTTTATGTAAAAAGGCCTTTAAAAACACGGAATCTTCAACTTTTTAACTCAATAAATTAGTAAAGAGTATTTAGTTTCCATGAAAAAAATAGTTTTTTTCCAAAACACAGAAAGCTTGATTCAGTCTTGCACTGATATTAACTGCCATACTACCTCTCAGTATATAAATGTCCTATTCAGAGTACTGATTCCTTTTTAACAGGAGAATAATGGGATCCAATTAAGACTGTATAAGTGAAATGCCCTTTCTAATTACTGTCTCCTGTCTGTTATATATTTGTATTTCCATGGAGAATGTCTTTCAGACTCTTGTATACCCAGATAAGTTCTGTACCGTTATTCCTCCAGGGTCTGCACTTCCGACTTTGTAGAAAACATTGCACAATTCTGAAGAAAAAGAAATTTGTAGTAACTCTGCTGACAAACTTATGTTAGCGGCTTACATGATCTCACTGGTGATTCCATCCTGTCGTCTTGAGAATGAAGGCACTGATGAATGCTGACAAAGCATAAGCTACCTGAACCGGTATCTAAAGTAACAAGTACTGTGAAGTACTTATAGTACTGGATAAAGTCGACTTTATGATGAAATAACCCCTAACAGTAACTAGGGGTTAGTAAAAATAACATTCCGTCACTGAAACTGGAAGGATTGATGTGGCTTAAAAACAAATGAGCAGAGGCACCTTTAAGAGAAATAATGCAGTAGTATTTATTTAGAAATGGATAGGTTCCCGTGTTACTTAGTCATATTAGAGAGTCAACCAAGTTTGAATAATGAGCGCAGAGACATGTCTTCTTTCTCACTGATAAGCTGTCTGAACAGGGAACCAGGAGGTACTGGGTCACCATTTGCCTGGGAGACAGCCAGGGTACAACCTGCCAGTGGATGTATGAGAAAGTGCTTTGGAGTCTACCTGAATCCTCCTGCCTGCTCACACCCTCTTTATTCAGAAGTCTCCATAGCACACAGAAGCAGAGCTGAGAAACATGGATAGTTTACTGAGTGGATGGTTTGTGCAAGCACAAGTTTTTTGTTTTCTGTTTTTTGTTTTTTTGCATGGGCTGGCACCAGGAATCTTCTCCCAAGTTTTAAAACCAGATGTTTGATGAGGATTTGGGATCTTAATGGGTTTAAAAGCACGGAATATAGAAAGGATTCATTGCTAATATTTTGTCTATCAGTAAACAAACAATAACTAAATGCTATAAGAAGACAAGCTGTTTGTGCTCTCAAACACTCGTGTCCACAGCACAATTCAGAAATACCCAGGAGGACTCCTACAGGCTTAACAGATGGCATTCTACTGAAACAAAATGTGTATTAACAAGAAAATGTCGACTTGAAAAAGCAAACTTCCTTTTTTTTTTTATTACTTCCCATCCAACCAAAAGATAAGGAAGATAAAATATCATCATCAGAACAAAAGAAACTTTTTTTTTCAAATAATTATGGTCTTAGTGCTTGGTTGGTAGTTAACAGTTTTACCCTGCTAAACACAAGAAATAATCCCCATTCTGTCTTGCAGATTTTCTACAGCCTTGGCAGCCTAAAATATATTTCTTTGTGATGCTACTTGAGAGTATAAATGGGCACCTTTTACAGCTTTTAGCTCAAGTTAGTAAAACCTTCTACTTCTCTATTGCGCCATCATTAAAAGCTGCATTAATGGGGATAAAAAAATCAAAGGGCCCACAAGGATTCCATCTTGCCATAGAAAGACCCCTCCCTTTCCCCACTGCTAACATCCTGACCATATGTCATCTGTGGATTTTGTAAAGCTCAAACAGTAAATAGTTCCCAAATAGATAAAGGTGTGTGACTCCGTGGTCAGAAGACCAGGAGGTCACTGTGTGGGCCAAAGATTCAGAAAGGAAGTGAAAGATTCTTTAATAACTTCTGAAGAAACAAGCCGAGTTTTGCAGCACTGTGAAATCTTTTGCATGGGCAGGCATTGGGAATCGAACCCAGATCTCCAGCATGGCGGGTGAGAGCTCTGCCTGCTGAGCCACTGTAGCCCGCCCCCCTCCTGGCTTTTGCTCAGACTAGTCTGATGTCCACAATTGAGCAGTTCCTAAGTTCCCCAGTTTCATTCCTTGCCCTTACGTGCGTGGGGTGAGAACTGGCCTGTGGGTGCAGCAGATCAGGCTAAACAAGCGAGTCTCTAAAATGATGCCTCAACAGCAACAGAGGAAATAAGGAAACTTGGGGAGAGAAGGAGAAAAAAAATGTACACAAAAACTACTAAGTTCCTTTCCTTTCCTTAAACCATTATTTTGTCAAATTGTACTTGAAAATCCCCATTTGCAAAAGTTAGGCTCTCTAAAATTTTTATTTCAAAATCTGGATCTCTTTTATTTAATTTTACTATAATTTTTTTCCATAAAAGTTAATATAAACACATTAAAGAAAATTTTTTTTATACATGGGCAAAAGAAAAATTTTTTAAAGTCATACCAGTCTATAATCTAGGAATGCCTAGAGTGTATAATGATAGTGACTAAATGTACAGATTTAAAAATGTTTTGCATGAGGAAGAACAAAGTAATGTCGATAATGCAGGGTGTTGAAAATAGATGGCAAAAAACTTCAACTTATGTGTGAGACTAAAGCAAAAAATGTTTATTGGGTAGCAAAATTTATATTTTGACTAGTGCATTTCCTATTATAACTTATGTGGACAGCTTAATTGAACACCATAATTACATGGAACCTTGAGTAGGGCATGAGATTTTGTAGGTTTGTCCAGAGCGATGCCCCGATGAATCCCAGAATGATTTGATCAGTGACTGGAAAAGTATTTGCAAAGTCCCCTTGGGGGAATGGTGAGAGTGGGGAGAAATTCAACTTCCCCAAGTGGAGAATTCTTGATATTCTCACGAGCAGTGGGGACAACCAAAGCAACAGGTTGAGCCCCCAGTCTTGAGGTTTGTTCATAGGAAACTTAACCCCGCAAAGGATAGGCTAAGTTTAATTAAAATTAGGCCTAAGCGTCACCCCAGGAGAACCTCTTTTGCTGCTCAGATGTGACCTCTCTTTCTCAGTCAACACGATAAGCAAACTCAGTGTCCTTCCCCTCTCTACATGGGACATGACTCCCAGGGGTGTGGACCTTCCTGGCAACATGGGACAGAGATCCTGGAATGAGCTGAGACTCAGCATCAAGGGACTGAGAAAAACCCTAGAATGAGCTGAGAATTAACATCAAGGGATTGAGAGAAACTTCTCAACCAAAAGGGGGAAGAGTAAAATGAGACAAAGTGTCAATGGCTGAGAGATTCCAAACAGAGTCAAGAGGTTATCCTGGAGGTTATTCTTACACATTAAGTAGATATCACCTTGTTGTTCAAGATGTAGTGGAGAGGCTGGAGGGAATTGCCTGAAAATGTAGTGCTGTGTTCCAGTAGCCATGTTTCTTGATGATGATTGAACAATGATATAGCTTTCACAGTGAGACTCTGTGAATGTGAAAACCGTGTGTCTGATGCTCCTTTTAGCTATTATATCAACAGAAGAGTAGAACATATGGAATAAAAATAAATAATAGGGGGAACAAATGTTAAAATAAATTCAGTTTGAAATGCTAGTGGTAAATGAAAGCAAGGGGTAAGGGGTATGGTATGTATAGTCTTTTTTTTCTCTATTATCATTTTATTTCTTTTTCTGTTGTCTTTTTATTTCTTTTTCTAAATCAATGCAAATGTACTAAGAAATGATGAATATGCAATTATGTGATGATATTAAGAATTACTGATTGTATATGTAGAATGGAATGATATCTTAATGTTTTGTTTATTTTTTTAATTAATAAAAAAGTTTAAAATATATATATAATATATATAATGGAATATTATTCAGCCATAAAAAGAAATGAAGTGCTAGTACATGCTACAACATAGATGATATCATGTTGAGTGAAATAAGCCCAGACACAAAACAACAAATATTGTATAATTTCTCTTATATACTTGGAATAAGCAAATTCATAGAGACAGAGATCTGAATAGTGACTACTGGAGTGGGAGGAGAGGGGAAACAGGAAAGTTATAGCTTAATGGTTATGAGTTTGGGTTTGGGATGACAAAAAATTCTGGAAACAGATCATAGTGAAAGCTACACAATATGGTCAATGTATTTAATGTCACAGAATAGTCCACTTAAAAATTGTTAAAATGATTTCTTTATTATGTATATTTACCACAATTTAATATAAGTTTAAATAGTAATAAAAATAGAGCACTGTAATGTTACAAATGTGTAAACACTGGATATGGCAAAAGTGTAGTTTGGTTAGGGGTTAGAAGAAGTGATGTGTAAACTATTAGGAAATTAAAATTAAAAAGGCATGACAGGAGTGTCTTAGGTAGACAGGTTAAATACAAGGACCCAAATGCAATAGAGAGGGTGAGCCATGGTGGCTCAAAGGCAGAGTTCTCTCCTGACATACTGGAGACCCAGGTTTGATTCCCGGTTCCTGCCCATGCAAAAAACAAAACAAAAACAAATGCAATAGAGAACAGGTGACTTTAAAGAAATAAAGTAGTTTGATGTGACTGGAGTGCAATATGCTAGAATGGGCATGGGTGTGAAGGCAGAACTGGCATAGATGGGACTGGAGAAAAGACTAAGGCATTTGTAAAAAAAAGATTTTATTGACAAATTTTTACACACACATACAGTCCATCCATGTATACAATCAATGGCTCACGATACCATCACATAGTTGTGTATTTATTCCCCTTTTTAAAGCATTTGCATTGCTCCCTCCAAAAAAAGAGAAAAACGCATACATCCCATATCCCTTGCCCCTCCCTCTCATTGACCACTAGTATTTCAATCTACCCAATTTTTTGCCCTTTATCCCCTCCTCTTATTTACTTATTATCCTTATTTTTTTGCTCACCTGTCCATGCCCTGGATAAAAGGAGCATCAGATACAAGATTTTCACAATCACACAGTCACATTGTAAAAGCTATATTGTTATATAATCATTATCAAGAATCAAGGCTAATGGAACACAGCTCAACAGTTCAAGGCACTTCCCTCCAGCCACTCCAATACACCATAAACTAAAAAGGAATATCTATATAATGCATAAGAATAGCCTCCAGGATAACCTCTCAATTCTGACACTCTCAACCACTGAAACTTTATTTTGTCTCATTTCTCTCTTAGCCCTTTTGGTCAAGAAGGCTTTCTCAATTCCATGATGCTGGGTTCTGGCTCATCCTCGGAATTCTGTCTCACATTGCCAGGGAGATTTACACCCCTGGGAGTCATGTCCCAGGTTCATCTGCCAAATTGGCCTAGAGAGAGAAGCCACATCTGAGCAACAAGAGAGGTTCTCTGGGGATGAGTCTGAGCCATAATTATAAGTAGGCTTAGCTTCTCCTTTGCAGGAATAAGTTTCATTGGGTCTAACCCCAAGATCAGGAGCTCAGCCTATTGCTTTGGTTGTCCCCACTGCTTGTGAGAATATCAGAAATTCCTTAGATGGAGAAGTTGAATATTTCCTCCTTTCTCCCCAGCCCCCCAAGGGGACTTTGAAAATACTTTTTTATTCTCTGCCCAAATTACTCTGGGATATATGGCGGCATCACACTAACCTGTGCAAACCAACAGGATCTCACACCCTGTCAAGATTCCATGCAATTATGGTGTTCAAATAAACGGATCATAAAAGTTAAATTAGGTAATGCACTACCCAAAATACAAAATTTTCACCAAATAAACATCTCTCCCTTTGATCTCACACAGAACTTGAAGTTTTAAAATATGGACCGTTATCATCCTTTACCCAGTATTCTGATTTACCTTAGTTCTGTCCAAATCAGCTTCATTCATGTCTCTAGTTGAAGTCTGGTCATTTTTTCAACTTTTTAAACAGTTTCTGTATGGGGTAATGCTGACTTTTCTCGGCTTCATGCTCTAACAGAGTCTCAGGTGTCACACACATACCTGTAGTTTCAGGGAACAACCAGGTCATACTCAAATAGCTCAATATCTCAGAATTTAGAAATAACAGTTACAACAGACCGAGGCATTATAAACTTGTAACATGAAAAAAACTTTGGGAGCCATGCTGAAGAAATCATAGTGCATCCTGAGGGCAATGGACAACCATTGAAAGGCTTTAATAATGGAAAAATATGTGATCAGAATTTTATTATGTATCTCTTGTCATGCAAGAGATCCAGGTTCGATTCCCGGTCCATGCACTTCCCCCACCCCCACCCCACACGCCCCCACTCCCCAAAAATAAAACAAACAAAAATTCAACAAATGGTGCTGCAAAACAGGATACTCACATAGAAGAATAACGAAATGTGGCCCCACCATACAGCATACAAAAACAGAACAAAACAAAACAAGCAGAACTCAAGCTGCACTGTGGCAGTGATTTAGAGGGAGCATGGAATTAGACTGGAGCAAGGAAGAGGGTCAGAGAGACCACCAAGCAGTAATCTATAGAAGGAAATCATGCTGGCCTGAATGAATGGTTCAAGTGGAGTTGGAAAATGAAGTGGAAAAAAAAAAGAGTAGTGGACAGGTTGCAGAGGTAGTATTATGAAGATTGAGTAATTAAGTGGATGAGGAAGTGGTGATGGAAGGATTCAAAGGTGGTGGCCATCTACAGTGGGCAACTACAGGGTACCAGCCACTGAAATAAAATATATTGAAAAAGAATCAAATTTGGGGTAAGTTCCATGTTGGACATGTTGCATATTCCAAAGCAGATGTCCAAGACAGTTGAGATATACAATTCAAGAGAGAGGGGCCATCCATCACATATTATTTACAACTGAAGTCACAGAGGAGCTAGTGAGCATAAAGAGAAGAGGGCACAGAACCCTAAAGACCTCTGATATTTAAGGAATGGGCAGGTGCAAGGAAGTGGCAAAAAAAAACTGAAAAGGAATGGCCATAGAGGTGGGAGAGAAGCCAACACAGTAACATAGCGAGGGCCACAGCAGCATTTCAATAAGGAAGAAGTGGTCAACAGTGCAAGTCCTACTGAGACATCAGGTAGAATGAGGGCGAGCTTACCTCTGCTCACCCTGGTGAGAGCAGTGTCAATCGTATGATGGGGGTGGTGGTGGGGGAGAAGGGGGCCAGGAGCAGATCAACTCCAGAATGCTGAGGACTGGCTGGGAGATAAGTAAATGTAGATAGTATAAAACAGCTCTTTTAAGAAGTCTGACTATATAGAGGAAGAGAATGATAGCATGAAGCCAGCAAGAGAAGTAGGGTTGAAAGCAATCTTACCAACCTCCCCCTGTCTACGTGGGACATGACTCCCAAGAGTGTGGACCTTCCTGGCAACATGGGACAGAAATCCTAGAATGAGCTGAGACCCAGCATCAAGGGACTAAGAAAACCTTCTCGACCAAAAGGGAGAAGAGTGAAATGAGACAAAAAGTTGAAGTCTGAGAGATTCCAAACGGAGTCGAGAGGTTATCCTGGAGGTTATTCTTACGCATTAAGCAGATATCACCTGTTATCCAAGAGGTAATGGAGAAGCTAGAGGGAACTACCTGGAAATGTAGAGCTCTGTTCCAGTAGCCATGTTTCTTGAAGATGATTGAATAATGATATAGCTTTCACAATGTGACTGTGTGATTGCGAAGACCTTGTGTCTGATGCTCCTTTTATCTACCTTGTCAACAGACAAGTAGAACATATGGAATAAAAATAAATAATAGGGGGAACAAATGTTAAAATAAATTTAGTTTGAAATGCTAGAGATCAATGAAAAGGATGGGTAAGGGGTATGGTATGTATCATTTTTTTTTTCTGTTTTCATTTTCTTTCTTTTTCTGTTGTGTTTTTATTTCTTTTTCTGAATTGATGCAAATGTTCTAAGAAATGATCATGATGATGAATATGCAACTTTGTGATGATATTGGTGAATTATTGATTATATATGTAGAACGGAATGATCATATGTTAAGAATGTTTGTGTTTCTTTCTTGTAATTTTTTTAATTTAAAAATTAATTTAAAAAATTTGTTGCTATATAAATAAATAAATAAATTTAGAGTGAAATGCTAGTGATCGGTGAGGGGGAGGGAGTATGGTATGTATGAATTTTTTTCTGTTTTCTTTTTATTTCTTTTTCTGAATAGATGCAAATGTTCCAAGAAATGATTATGATGATGAATATGTAACTATGTGATGATATTGTGAATTACTGATTATATATGTAGAACGTAATGATCGAAAGTTACAAATGTTTGCATTTGTTTGGTGTTTTATTTTTGGATTTAAAAAAAATTTTAATTAATTAAAAAGAGAGAAGTAGGGTTGAAAAAAGGGATTATTTAACATGAGGAGAGAATTACTTAAATATATTTAAATATTAAAGTATAGAAATAGATTTAGACAGTTTGTAGTTTTGTATTATAATCATGATCTTCACTCTAAATTTTCCTCTCTTTCTCCACAAGAAATCTGGAAAGAAAGCTCTATCTTAAAATATGCTGGAATGCTAAGTGTTTTAAGCCAGACCAGCTTTACTGCAGACCTGACTTACCTATATATTTTCAATAAGGTACCTCTAATACCTCCCTGAAAAAATCTGCTCTCCTACCAGGACTTTTCTCCACTTATGGCCACATGTAATATAAAACTACTGATATTCTTGTCATCTTTAAACTGTCTAAACTATCTCTTTCAAAACTATAGGTAGTTTTTAACTTAGAAAAATCCAATAGAGAAATGTAAATGATTGTCCCTTTCTCTCTTCTTGTGTCAGCTGTATTAGTTGCGACTCCTGTGAGACAGCCTATTATTGTTGGGTTTGAGAGAAGCTGAGTTTCAGAAATGGAAAAGGGAAGAAAGCACACTAAAGGACTAAGCCCAGGTCTGAGACCCAGGGAAGCAACCCCGCCTGCCTATCGGGCAATTACTCAAAGATATCTTCCCCACTCTGCCTAAAATTTTTCACCCACTTTATTCAACAGTTATTTTGTCCCATTTATTTAGTAAATGATTGGTGAGGGAGATTTCAACTATTCATGCATCAAACTGGAACTGTTTGTAAAATCAGACTGCTTTCCCCACTCCCCGCCTCCTCGCTTTGACCTACCACATTGAGTTGGGTGCTTTGATGGGGAGGGGTGGAGTGGGAGAGAGAATGCAAAAACAAGAAAAATATGGGCCTTAAGGGAGGAACAGGGCAGATTCGAGTCAGCTACTACAGCGGAGGACTAAGTAAGGGTAGCATGAAAGTCCTGTGTGCCTAAAATCCTGAAAAGGAGAAGAGTTCCGATGAAAAGGGTTCAGGAGATGAAAAAGTATCAAAGGTAAGTAAGCATCATTTTTTTTTCTTTGTATTTGGTAATCATCACTTTTAAAGTGCGCCTCGTGTTACCCAGCATCAAGGGATTGAGAAAGCCTTCTCCACCAAAAGGGGGAAGAGTGAAATGAGACAAAGTGTCAATGGCTGTGAGATTCCAAACAGAGTCGAGACGTTATCCTGGAGGTTATTCTTACGCATTAAGTAGATATCACCTTGTTGTTCAAGATGTAATGGAGAGACTGGAGGGAACTGCCTGAAAATGTAGAGCTGTTTTCCAGTAACCATGTTTCTTGAAGATGATTGTATAATGATATAGCTTTCACAATGTGACTGTGTGATTGTGAAAACCTTGTGTCTGATGCTCCTTTTATCGACCTTGTCAACAGACGAGTAGGACATCTGGAATAAAAATAAATAATAGGGGGAACAAATGTTAAACTAAATTTAATTTGAAATGCTAGTGATCAATGAAAGAGAGGGGTAAGGGGTATGGTATGTAAAATTTTTTTTTCTTTTTCTGTTTTTGTTTTATTTTTCTGTTGTGTTTTTATTTCTTTTTCTGAGTTGATACAAATGTTCTAAGAAATGATCATGATGAAGAATATGCAACTATGTGATGATATTATGAATTACTGATTATATATGTAGAATGGAATGAGCATATATTAAGGATGTTTGCGTTTCTTTCTTGTAACTTTTTTTATTAAAAAAAAAAGTGTGCCTCGTGTTCATCCTTTGCCAGGAAAGGTCAAGAAAACTCTCTTCCTTTCACTAGAGCATTTCTAAAATCTAGAACCTAAGGCAGTAATATAGTGCAATCATGTCCTTCATTCAACATTTACAAAGCCTGCGCTAGACACTGTGGAATGCCCAGGGAAAAGTTAGATGCGATCTAATTTAGATCTAATAATCTAATAATTTAGATCTAATAAGATCTAGCATTAATAAGTTCCCAGGACTTATCAAGGTGCATGATACATAATAGGGGCTTGATAGAAACAGCTCCTCATCACCTTCAGAGTCAAGTCCGACCTTCTTCACACACCGTACTAGCCCCTTCATAACCTAGCCCCTGGCTGCTTCTAGCCACTGACCCTTCATACTCTGCTACAACATACAATATGCAATTCCCTGAACACAGGGGCTCCCTTATCAGTGACTTGGCACATGTTGTGCCGTCTGCGTAGAAGGCCCTTCTCTCAATGTCTCTTTTCCTTTAGAATTTAGCTTTTGCAAAAACAAGTAAACAACTAAAATTAAAAACAGCCTTCTCTCTTTTTTTTAATTAATTTTTTTATACCCAAAACACAAACATTTGTAACTTTTGATCATTCCGTTCTACATATATAATCAGTAATTCACAATATCATCACATAGTTGCATATTCATCATCATGATCATTTCTTGGAACATTTGCATCTATTTAGAAAAAGAAATAAAAAGAAAACAGAAAAAAATTCATACATACCATACCCCCACCCCTTCCCCTCACCAATCACCAGCATTTCACTCTAAATTTATTTTAACATTTGTTCCCCCTACTATTCATCTTTATTCCATAAGTTTTACTAGTCTGTTGATGAAGTAGATAAAAGGAGCATCAGACACAAGGTCTTCACAATCACACAGTCACATTGTGAAAGCTGTATCATTATACAATCATCTTCAAGAAACATGGCTACTGGAACACAGCTCTACATTTTCAAAACAGCCTTCTCTTACTGGTCTCAGCATCTCTACCCTTACCCCAAGATGAGTTAGGAGCTCCTTCTCTGTGCTCCTGTCATACGCACGTACCCCTCAATCACAGCACTTGTCATTCTGCCCTGAATTTGTCTGTTTACTCGACTACCTCCCTCACAAGACTATTAGCTCCTTAAGGGCTACCTTGTTTTTATTCCCATTAGTGTACCCAGTGGAGCCTAATATGTTTAGCATCTAGCAAGCATTCAGGAAACTAAATGCTTATTGGGGCGTTGAATGAATGAATGAATGATATCAAACGTTTGCTGAAATTCATGCAAGACACATGAAAGAGTATTCAATTTAATAAATATTGATTGGATGTCAATGATGTAAATAGTATCTTGCCAGATACTAAAAAGATCAGAAACAGAAACAATTTCTACCCTTAAGTTGCTTTCAGAGAAGTGTGGGAAATTAGATTAAGTATTCAGATAGTTAAAGGATAAGGCACAATGACAATGCAATAAGTGCTATTAAAAAAGTATCTTCGAGGGCGGGCCGCGGTGGCTCAGCGGGCAAAGTGCTTGCCTGCTATGCCGGAGGACCTCGGTTCGATTCCCGGCCCCAGCCCATGTAACAAAAACAAAGAAACAAAATACAATAAAACAAGAAAATGTTTAAAGATGTTTCCCTTTCTTCCTTCCTTCCTTCCTTCTATCCTTCCTTCCTTCTCTCTGTCTTTCCTTTAAAAAAAAAAAAAAAAAAAAAAGTATCTTCGAATAAACGACAAAGAAAACACACACACACACACACACACACACACACAAAGTATCTTCGAAAGGAAACCATCAGCACTACCACAGCAACAGCAGAGGTAAATAATGGGGTGAGGGACAAGAGTTAAGAGGAGGTTTAGATTTCCTATTTGGCCAGGGTATGTTTATGGGTTTTCTTTCTCTTGGGAACAATCAAATTATCTAAAATTGAGAATGTTGATGGATTATTGATTTTGGGCCTTCTACATGATGCCCGTTGAATGCAGGTGGCTGAAGGATGCACTGATGGAGAAGTAGATTGGCGAATGATGGTGCATACTTGTGAACAAAGGTTGTGCTGCTACAAAAAGGAACAAAGTCCTGAGGCATGTAACAATGTGAATGAACATGTGGGACATCTGGTGAGACAAAATAAGCCAGAAACAAAAGAACAACAATGGTATGGTCACCTTTAGAAAATGCTTATAAGAAAACAGGGGCGTAGATTGTGTAAGATTTTAGAGCAGCACATTAAGTTGGGAGTGGTGATTATTATTTCTGGATTTTGAGAGGCTGTTGTATATATATAACCTGATATTTAGAGATAAGAATGAAGCTGAACAGGTTGGGATTAAAGAAATTCAGAACATAGGGGTAAGGAAGACAGTGGCTATATTTTAGAACCACACATACTCTGAGACCAGTGGAAGAAAGGTTTATTTGGTCTGGAACTGAAATTTTCTGTAGTGCATAATCTAATTCAACCTATCTGTATAGCTCATTTGAACAACTGTAACACAGGGAGCACAGAATAAGAAAGTGGTCCTTGAAACCTGTATAGATTATTGTAATGCCTGGAAACACCCTAGAGTATATTAAGCAGATAATCAAAAAGTATTGGCAAATTTCCCTGAGGGATGGGAGGAAAATATGGAACTATTTAACCTGTGTCATATTTCAGGTATATCCAAATCAATAGCCCATGCCCTTGATCAGGAAGGTTACACTTGTGAAGTTTATGTAGGTAGCAGAGAAGCTTAGACTACCTATAGGCATGCCTAAGAGTTACTTCTGGAGGACCTCCTTTGCTGCTCAGATGTGGTCTCAGTCTCTCTAAGCCCAACTCTGCAAGTGAAATCATTGCCTTCCCTACTACATGGGACATTACATCCAGGGGTGAAAGTCTCCCTAGCAACGTGGGAGGTGACTCCCAAGGATGAATCCAGACCTGGCACCATGGGATTAACAATTCCATCCTGACCAAAAGGGGGAAAAGAGGTATAATTAATAAAGTATGAGTGGCTGAGAGAGTTCAAATAGTCAAGAGTTTACTCTGCAGGTTGCTCTTATGCAAGCTTCAGTTAGACCTTGCTACCTAGCATAACCTGCCAACCCCCAACTGGGACCATTCCAGCCAATCCTAAAGAACATCTAGGGAAATATATAAGATTCCATAAGGGTTCCAGGCACTAGAGTAACTTTCCAGAAACCTACAAACTCCAGATGAGTTCTTGGTCCAGATAAGTCCTGAAACCTAGCCCAGCCTCTCCAGAACATCAGATAGTTACATCTCCCTAGCCCATATTAATGACAGACCTTTCCAATGTAAGAAATTTAGAATTGCCATAGCCCAAACACCTCTAAAGAGAGGGATGGAAAAATCAAAGGTGATGGTGGAGTTGTACAGAGAAGATAGGATTTAACAAATAAGTATGAATGCTGAATCATCAAATTGATATCTCTTTTAGTCTCCAGTACTTTAGAGCAGCTAGAAACAAAAACCTAAATTTGTGAAATTGTAATCCATGTCAAACTCTGAAATATGTCCTACAACTAATTGTGGTGCTGTGCTTTGAAATTTAATTTTTGTATATATGTTATGTTTCACAAAAAAAGTCGATTATGATAATAAAAAATATTTAAGCCCTCAAGCCTCCTATATTCTGGAGCAGCTAGAAGGAAACATATGAGAGGATCGTATGGTAGCTCATAACAAACTCTGGGATCTGTCCTGCAACTACTTGTTGAAGAGTGCTTTGAAAAGTATTTATTTTTTATTTCTTTGCTTTGTACATTGTTATACTATACAATAAAAAAAAGTTTAAAAAAAAAAGTATCAAGGGCGGGCAATGGTGGCTCAGTGGCAGAATTCTCACCTGCCATGCCGGAGACCCAGGTTCAATTCCCAGAGCCTGCCCATGCCAAAAAAAAAAAAAAAAAAAAAGGTGAAAAAAACAAAACAAACAGAAAAAGGCGTTGAACCAGCTGGTTTCTAGGGGTGCTCTTCCAATCGCCTTACCTATGTTATCCTAGGTAAGAACAAATCTTTTCCACTTAGTTCCGCCAAGATTGACTGTAATTTTCATAGGAATTGACAAGAGCAAGAAAAACTATAAAAGAATGGGAAAAAAAAATAAGTGTTCAGCTGGCAATAACAAAAACCTAACCAGAGAATTTTCACTTGATACCACATGCCCAGGTCTGACTTCCTTAGCAAAAGATCTGGCTCCTTAGGTCCCTAAGCTGCTTCGCGGCAGGTCTGGCCTGATTTCGTTTTTACTCCCTCTTGCTAAACCCCCGGACAAAATGCTGTGTGTAAGCTTCTAAGCTCAGCAGATCCTTCTCTTTCTGTTCACTATCTTCTCCTAAACTTTAGATTTGCCCTACCTGAAGATCATTCCAATTTTTGAGAACTTAGAAAATCTTCTGCTGCCTGAGACTTACTTTATCTGCCTTAAAAAAAAAAAAAAGAAGCTTGTTAGAATTGTAATGGGAAAAACTCATAAACGAAAACATTCAGTATACAAAGTCATATACGTGGTATGATCTCAATAGATAGAAAATGAGCAAAGAAAGAAAGCTTAAATAAATCCCTGTCTCCAGGTGGTGGGATTGGGGGAAACTTTATTTTCTTCCTTAAATTTTTCTCTATTTTACAAAATTTCTATAATAAACATGGATTGTTTTCATAATCAGAAAAACATCTGTCTTACTATATGAAGGTCTTATAGATCTCCAGTTAGCAAAGTACCTGATATATACTGAGCACTTAATAAATATTTATTGAATTAATAATTAATTAATTAATTAATGGAAGAAGTGAGCTCTTATTTCCAGTCTGAGGAGCATGAAACAAGGGAAAGTCAACTGAACTTAGATTGAAGAGGCTGCGTTTTGAGAGACTGAGGAATTGTCACCTCTCCTTCTCATCCATAAAGTGGCGATAAAGGGACTCTGGAGAGAAGCAAATGAGATAATGGCTGTAATACTATTTTGCAAATTGGAAAACTCACACAACATCTACAAGCAAACAATAAGGAACTACTGTTATTTTTGCCCTTCTCGTTTTATTGCAGAACAAGAATGATAGAAACCTGAAACCCACTAAGTAATTACTCCATTCCTAGATAGTTCACCAATTTCCTCCACTTCTCTGGGCCTCCAAGGGTGGGCGTTTTCTGGGGGAGATAACCTCACCAAATTCAAATGTCAAAGTACCTAAAACGTAAGATATTTTCCCCACCTACACACAGAGTCACTTACAAGAGGCATCACAGAAGAGGCTTCGTGCCTGACATTGCACTGGTTAGCTAAACAATCCCTCTACCTCCAGTTTCTCCATTTCCAAATAATTCTGTACTTCATTGCCAAAAAAAACTTCCTGTATCATAGAAACATGTATTCTCTAGTTAGAGAGACTTCTGTACAATCACATGGCCCAAACTCCTTATTTTATAGATGAGGGATCTAAGACCCAGAGACGTTAAATGAATAAGTAACCAAATCAAGGTCATAATATTAATGTCATTTCTCTCCTCAAAAACCTTCAGATAAGAGGACTGTGGGAAAATGTTAGGCTAGGAAGCTCCAGGAATCAGTCCCTTCACCCTAACAACTATTAAAAAGGCAAAAACTATCTGAATCAACTATTTGGAAATTCTGGAGTCCAAAAGAACACTGTGCACCATCCAGGGAAGAGAAGGAGGAAGAGACAGGAAATACCAGTAGATTTGACTCTCCAGACTGTGGCTACCCTTGCCTATCCCCCAGATCTGTGGCAGGCAGCTGTGGGGTACTCAAATCTAGCCCCAAGTGCAGCTTGCTGGTGCCAGGGTGGGATTTAAAGATCTAGCCCCCCCAGATGTGGGGGTGTGCAGTCCAATAGCGGAACACTGCTTCTGATTAGCTACTTTAGCATCTCTGGGGTTCCCAACACTGATGGTCCCCACTGTTCTAACCTGCCCTGGGAAAAAGTGGCAGAGGAGCCTTAAAGACCCTTCCTCAAAACTACAGAAAACAATTGAACAGTTGCTTGGGCAAGCGTCGAGCCAAGAAAACACAGCTTCAAAGAGCCATAGGAGACACTCCTGGCACCCTTGCCGGCCCTCCCTCCCCACCTCCCCAGAGCAGTGAAGCTGGCTAGTGCTTCCTTTGTGGCTCCCCAGCTTCCTTCCAAATGGGAAAGATTGACCTAGGAAACTCCTCTCCAGCTCACCATCCCCTCCCAGAGTTTGTCCTCCAGGCTAAAGCAGCTTGAGATAGAGAAAACTTTGTAAGAAACAATTGAGTCAGGCAGCCTGAAGCAAAACTTACCTGCCTTAAGTCCTATGGTAGAGCAGCCAGAAGGAAAAGGTCTGTTTCCTAGGGAGTAGAGGGGGTATTCAAATTCCTGTATATGGCGGGGGGTGGTGTTGGGAGAAAGTGGAATGAGGGTAGACTCTAAGACCACTAGGAAGACTAAGACACAGGCCAAAAATAAAAACAACAGGGAGGACCCTACACTTTGCATTTGCCTGGGGCTGACTTTCTTGATCGGAGGCTGATATTGAAGAACACCAGCCAACACTAAGCCAATTTGCAGAGACTATGAAAGGCGTCTTCTGCATTGGTTTATTTGGTTTTGTTAACTCCTGGCATTCAGGAAAATCTCTGTCAAATCACTAGCTGGATACAAACTCAAGAAACAGCTCAGAAGCTAAACCCCAGAGTTAACATTTAAAAATGCTGAAATATACAGGGTCCAACAAAAAAGGCAGATTGCAAGACAAAAAAGAAAACGGGAAAGATGGCCCGTCCAAAGGAGGAGGATAAAAATCTAGAAACAGCAATGAAGAAGACCAGACTGTGGACATACCAGACAAAGATCTTTATAAAAAATGACGTTCAGTATGCTCAAGGAGATAAAGGAAAGTACAGAGTAAGAACTAAAAGATACCAGGAAAACAACAAATAAACAATGTAAGAACCTCAATGGATAGAAATTTTTAAAAGGAACCAAACAGAATTACTGGAGTTGAAGACCACAACAAATGAAATGAAAAATTCCCAGGAGGGTTCTAAGAGCAGATTGGAGTTGGCAAAAGAAAGAGTCAAGGAACTTGAAGACAAGACAATTGAAATGAGTCAGACTGGGGACCAGAAAGAAAAAGAGTCAGAAAAAGCAAAGTAGCCCCTAAGAGACCTATGGGGCACCATCAAACATACCAGTACGTGCATTATGAAAGTATCAGAGGGAGAAAGAAGGAGAGAAAGTAGCAGAAGTAATATTCAAAAAAATAATGATAGAAAACTTCCCAAACTTGGCAAGAGACATGAATATGCACATTTAATAAGCCCATCAAACACCAAACAGTTTAAACGTCAAGAAAAATATGCTCTGACACATGGTGACAAAACTATCAAATGCAAAGGACAAGGAGAGAGTCATAAAAGCAATGTGTTATGTACAATCTAATGTGTTAGATTAAGTGCTGATTCTCATCAGAAACTATGGAGGCAAGGAGGCACAGGTTGAAATATTGAAAATCAGGAAAGAAAACAATTGTTAACCAAGAATTTTATATCTGGTGAGACTCTCTTTCAAAATTGAGTAGGAGAGTAAGATATTCCTAGATAAAGAAAATCTGAAGGAGTTTATTACCACTAGACCTGCTCTACTAGCAGGGCTAAAGGGAGTTCTTTAGACTGAAAGGAAAGGTCAGTGGAGAGTAGGTCAAAGTGGCATAAAGAAATAAAGACCTCTCATAAAGTTAACCTATCGAATGCAAAGGACAAGGAGAGAGTCATAAAAGCAATGTGTTAAGTACAATCTAATGTGTTGTACATAGCACATTACACATTTGGGTAATTATAAATGTCAGTACCGCTGAATCATATTTTTTGAAATATAACTCCACTTCTTACCTCTTACGGGTGCTAAAATGCAAATGCATAAAAAGTAATAATAGACTCTCTTGGTTGCCAGAGCAGGGATGGGCCACCCAGATGTTCCATTGAATTAAAGAAGATGGCCACTGCATGCTGCAGAGAACTTTCATGGGTACATTGGTATTTCCCAGTAAGACATCAACTGAGCACCAGGCTTTAGTGTTAGTGAAAATCTCCTAGCAGTTTCAGTATCCTGCATCACATATTTGAGAGGAATATTTCCAGAATGTACTTACGGGACAAGATATCTAGATATTTGTGTCAAGATTTTGGAGAAGATAAAAATTGTCCAAGATCTACACAGTTAGTGAAATGGATGCTAGGATGTTGTGATGCTTTACAGAAAAAATATTTAAGGATAGTTGTTCTAGCTGTATACACTAATCCAAAAGACCCTCAGACAATTTCAGAGTGTTACCAATTTAAATTCAAGTACACTAGTAATGGATCAGTTATGGACTTCATAAGTAAAAACCAAAGCAATGAAGTCCAGATCTTTCAATTTCTAATTCTCAGTTTGAGCAATTAGTCAGTAAAACAGCTGAACTTGATGTGTCTAAAAGCAAAACAAGAAGTGGAAAAACTTTTCAGAATAAGATGGCTAAAGGAATTCAACCAGTAAACTCTTATAAGAAAATTGGAAAAGAAGTCAACCTCAGTCCTCCATCAGTTTGATTCTTCTCGTCAAGAGTCAGTGCCCAAAAGAAGAAAGTTTAATGTACCAAAGGAATATATATGAAAATTATTTTCTCTTTATTTCACATTTGCAAAGTTCTTCTTAACATTTAAACTAAAGGGTCCTATATTACCATTAAAAAGTATGCTTTCCCTACCTCTGAAAATACGTACATAGTCTTCAGCAATTATTCACACACTAAAACAAAGTTCTTGTAGTTCTTGATGAATATAAGTCCAAAAGAGCTTTTTTAAAAAACCCAAAACAGTAATGTCATAGTTCATCATATATTTAGTATTAATGTCTTCCATTTTGGTAGACACTTCCTTCAAACATATACTGTATTATATTGAGAAGTCAAAGACATATACTGTATTAACTTCTAAGGCCCTTTTAATTCATTTCTTAAAAAAATAATGTTTATTATGGTATTAAAATTTGATAGGAATTAACTTCTAACTTCTGATAAAACTATACCATTTAACTGGCTATGTTTGTCATTGTGTTATTAAAACAATGTTCTTATTACTGATTGTATATGTAGAATGGAACGATATCTTAATGTTTTGTTTGTTAATTTTTTTAATTAATAAAAAAAGTTAAAAAAAAACAATGTTCTTCAGTACTTTTATACAGTGTACTAATATGATAATTCGTAATGTACAATAAAAAATTGGTGTTTTCTCCGTTTTTTTTTACTAAAGGTAAAAATATAACTGATTCTTAAAGTCTGGCACTTTTTTGTTTTTTTTTAATAACAACAATAACATTATGAATAGCAATAATGATAATGTGATTTTTCATTTTAACCCTTATGATGACTTAATGAGTTAGGTACTGTTATTACCCCCATTTTACAGAGGAGGAAACCAAGGCAGAGAAAAGGTTAAAACTTCTTTCAGCTTCCATTACTCACAGCCCAGTGTCTTTGTCAAAGCACATTTGACCCACTTTGTATTCTGTGTGTTTTTAAGGTCCTCAAGGGGCTCAGACCTCTACAGTTGTTCAAACCACGCAAATGAGTGATCAGTGCTTTTGTCCCAAGCCTTGGCAAATCTCAGGAGAGCCTCTATCCCTTTGGTGAGGCTGCCCTCATCCCAGGGGGACTGGCCATGGCCGTCAGAGTTCTTCCTGAGGCCCCAGCCTCACTGAGGTCTTAGTCTTTTTTTTTTTTTTTTTTTTTTTTTGTAAAGTCTAACAGTTTTAGCAGCAAAAATAAAATATGGTTAAGCATGTAAAAAAAAAAAAAGGAATGATAAATACATGGTTTTGGACCCACATTGGATAAATATAAAGCTTGTACAAGTACACAAAGGTGGATTGAGACTGCGGAATGGAAGGGGGAGCTATGATAAATACACACAATGGACTATTGAGCAGCTGCAAGAAGGAATGAAGTTGTGAGGCATGCAACTTGGTGAATGAACCTTAAGGACTGTATATTGAATGAAATGTCAGAAACAAAAAGACAAATATTATCATGCCTCACTCTTATGGACTAATTATAATATAACTACTAGGTGAACTGAGGTAGAGAACATGGGTTATCAGGTTGGGGCCTATTGTAAAGGGTCCTAGATTGTAAGCTCTTAAAGTAGTCACATTTATTCAGAAGGCGTAACTATTAATTCTAAATTCTGAGATACTGAGCTGTTTGTATATAACCTGGTCTTTCCCAGAAATTTCACGTATTTATGTGATACCTGAGACTCAGAGACAGAGCTCTGAAGCTATGAAAGTCAGCAGTACCCCATACAGGAACTGTTTAAAAAGTTGAAAAAGAGATCAGACTTTGACTAGAGATATCAGTGAAGCTGATCTGGATAGGACTGGGGTAGAGCAGAATACAGGGCAAAGGATGATATTGCCATATCTTAAAATTTCAATTTCCATGTGAGGCCAAAGGGAGAGATGCTTATTGGTGCAAAATTTGTATTTTGGGTAGTCCATTACCTAATTTAACTTGTATGTTCAGTTTAGTTAAACACCGTCAGTACATGGACTCTTGAATAGGGCATGAGATCTTGTTGGTTGTCCAGGTTAGTGTGATGCCCTGATACATCCCAAAGTAATTTGGGCAGTGAATAAAGAAGCATTTGCACAGTCCCCTTGGGAGACTGGGGAGAAAGGAGTAAATATTCAACTTTCCCATTTGGAGAATTCCTGATATTCTTACAAGCAGTGGGGACAACCAAATCAATAGGCTGAGCCCTCAATCTTGGGGGTTGCTCCTATGAGACATATTCTTGCAAAGGGTAGACTAAGCTGACTTAAAATTTTGCCTGAGTCATCCCCAAAGGACCTCATTTGTTGCTCAGATGAGTCTTCTCTCTCTAAGCCAACTCGGCAGATGTACTCACTTTCCTCCCCCCTACGTGGGACATGACTCCCGGGGGTGTAAATATCCCTGGCAATGTGGGGCAGAATTCCCGGGATGAGCCAGGATCTGGCATCATGGGACTGAGAAAGCCTTCTTAACCAAAAGGGGGAAGAGAGAAATGAGACAAAATAAAGTTTCAGTGGTTGAGAGATTTCAGACAGAGTTGAGAGGTTATCCTGAAGGTCATTCTTATGCATTATATAGATATCACTTTTTAGTTTATGGTATATTGGAGTGGCTAGAGGGAGGTACCTGAAACTGTTGAGCTGCATTACAGTAGCCTTGATTCTTGAAGACTATTATATCAAGTTATAATGATTCAATGTTTTTAAAAAAATTTTTTTTAATTTTAAAAAAGTTTTAAAAAAATTATAAGAAAGAAACAAACATTCTTTTTTTTTTTTTTAACGTGGGCAGACACCGGGAATCGAACCCGGGTCCTCGGGCATGGCAGGCAAGCATTCTTACCTGCTGAGCCACTGTGGCCCGCCCCCACAAACATTCTTAATATATGATCATTCTTAACTTATGAAAATTCTTTTCTACATATATAGTCAGTATCACAATATCATCACATAGTTGCATATTCATCATCGTAATCATTTCTTAGAACATTTGCTTCAATTCAGAAAAAGAAATAAAAAACAAACAAAAAATAAAACAAAACAGAAAAAGAAAAAAAAATTTTACATACTATACCCCTTACCCCTCCCTTTCATTGATCACTAGCATTTCAAACTTAATTTATTTTAACATTTGTTCCCCTTATTATTGATTTTTATTCCATATGTTCTACTCATCTGTTGACAAGGTAGATAAAAGGAGCATCAGACACAAGGTTTTCACAATCACACAGTCACATTGTGAAAGCTATATTATTATACAATTATCATCAAGAAACATGGCTACTGGAACACAGCTCTACATTTTCAGGCACTTCCCTCCAGCCTCTCCATTACATCTTGGATAACAAGGTGATATCTACTTAATGCATAAGAATAACCTCCAGGATAACCTCTCAACTCTGTTTGGAATCTCTCAGCCATTGCCACTTTGTCTTCTTTCACTCTTCCCCCTTTTGGTCAAGAAGGTTTTCTCAGTCCCTTGATGCTAAGTCTCAGCTCATTCTAGGATTTCTGTCCCACGTTGCCAGGAAGGTCCACACCCCTGAGAGTCATGTCCCATGTAGACAGGGGGAGGGTGGTGAGTTTGCTTGTTGTGTTGGCTGGAGAGAGAGGCCACATCTGAACCACAAAAGAGCTTCTCTTGGGGGTGGCTCTTAGGCCTAATTTTAAGTAGGCTTGACCTATCCTTTGTGGGTTAAGTTTCATATGAACAATCCCCAAGACTGGGGGCTCAGCCTATAGCTTTGGTTGTCCACATTGCTTGTGAGAATATCAAGAATTCAACTTGGAGAGGTTGAATTTTCCCCCATTCTCACCATTCCCTGAAGGGGACTTTGCAAATACTTTTCCACTCACTGATCAAATCACTCTGAGATTCATCGGGGCATCACTCTGGACAAACCAACAAAATCTCATGTCCTACCCAAGGTTCCATGTACTTATGGTGTTCAACCAAGCTATCTACATAAGTTATATTAGGAAATGCACTAGTCAAAATATAAATTTTGTACCAAATAAACATTTTTTGCTTTAGTCTTACACATAAGTTGAAATTTTAAAATATTAATTACCATCTATTTTCAGCACCATGCAGTAATGACATTCCTTTGTTCTTCCTCATGCAAAAACATTTTTTAAATGTGTACATTTAGTCACTATCATTATACACTCTATGCATTCCTAGATTATACCATCTCAATCTTTATCGTCTATCTTTCTTTCTGATTCCATTTATGCTCCCAGCCCTCCTACCCCATCATTCTCACATTCAGCTTCATTCAGTGTTTTAACATACTTTGTATTACAGTTAGGTAGTATTGTGCTGTCCATCTCTGAGTTTTTATATTCAGTCCGGTTGCACAATCTGTATCCCTTCAACTCCAATTACCCAATATCTTACCCTATTTCTATTGCCTGATGGTCTCTGTTACTAACGAACTATTCCAAGTTTATTCACTAATGTCAGTTCATATCAGTGAGACCATACAGTATTTGTCCTTCTGTTTTTGGCAAATCTCACTCAGCATAATGTCCTTAAGTTCCATCCATGTTGTTACATACTTCATAACTTTATTCTGTCTTACAGCTGCATAACATTCCATTGTATGTTTATACCACAGTTTGTTTAGCCACTCATCTGTTGATGGACATTTTGGCTGTTTCCATCTCTTGGTAATTGTAAATATGCTGCTATAACCATTGGTGTGCAAATGTCCATTTGTGTCCTTGCCCTCATGTCCTTTGAGTAGAGACAGCATATAGATGGGTCCTGTTTTTTAATCCATTCTGCCAGTCTATGTCTTTTGATTGGGGAGTTTAATCCATTAACATTTTATGTTATTACTGCATGGGTAGTACTTTCTTCTACCATTTTGCCTTTTGGATTTTATATGTCATACCTAATTTTCCTTCTTTTTACCTTTACTCATAGTCTTCCTTTCTATACTCTTCTCCGTACCTCTCTCTTCTGTCTTTTCATATCTGTCTCTAGTGCTCCCTTTAGTATTTCTTGCAGAGCTGGTCTCTTGGTCACAAATTCTCTTGGTGATTTTTTGTCTGAAAATGTCTTAATTTCTCCCTCAATTTTTTTTTTTTTTTTTTTTACATGGGCAGGCACCGGGAATCAAACCCGGGTCCTCTGGCATGGCAGGCAAGTGTTCTTGCCGCTGAGCCACTGTGGCCAGCCCTCTCCCTCATTTTTGAAGGACAATTTTGCTGGATATAGAATTCTTGGTTGGCAGTTTTTCTCTTTTAATAATTTAAATATATCACCCCACTGTCTTCTTGCCTCCATGGTTTCTGCTGAGAAATCTACGCATAGTCTTATTCGGCTTCCCTTGTATGTGATAGATTGCTTTTCTCTTGCTGCTTTCAAGATTCTCTCTTTCTCTTTGACCTCCAACATTCTGATTAGTAAATGTCTTGGAGTATGTCTATTTGGATCTATTCTCTTTGGGGTACGCTGCACTTCTTGGATCTGTAATTTTAAGTCTTTCATAGGAGTTGGGAAATTTACAGTGATAATTTCCTCCATTAGTTTTTCTCCTCCTTTTCCCATCTCTTCTTCTTCTGGGACACCCATAACATGTATATTCATGCGCTTCATATTGTCATTCAATTCCCTGAGTCCCTGCTCATATTTTTCCATTTTTTCCCCTATATTTTCTTTTTCTTGTCGGATTTCAGATGTTCTGTCCTCCAGTTCACTAATTCTATCTTCTGCCTCTCAAAATCTACCATTGCAGGTTTCCATTGTTTTTTTTCATCTCTTCTACTGTGCCTTTCATTCCCATAAGTTCCATGATTTGTTTTTTCAAACTTTTCGATTTCTTCTTTTTGTTCATTCCTTGCCTTCTTTAGATCCTCCCTCAATTCACTGATTTGGTTTTTGATGAGGTTTTCCATGTCTGTTCGTATATTCTGAATTAATTGTTTCAGCTCCTGTATCTCATTTGAATTGTTGGTTTGTTCCTTTGACTGGGCCATATCTTCAATTTTCCTAGTGTGATTTGTTATTTTTTGCTGGCGTCTAGGCATTTAATTACCTTAATTAGTTTATTTTGGAGATTGCTTTCACTTCTTTTACCTAGAGTTTTGTTGCTGGATGAATTTGTTGTCTGTCTGTTCTTTGACATTCAGTGCAGCTTTTTCTGGACCTCTCTAACTTAGGTTTTGTTTAACAGAGGAGAATTTTTCAGTTCTTGTTTTCTTGTTTCTTGCCCTCTTGTATGGTGCCTTTCCCCCCCACACCCTTAGGAGGGTCTACTTAGATATTATAGACCCCAGTTGGATTTTCCCAGACCAAACTGGCCTCCTATCAGGAGGAAAGAGTCACCTGCGTCAGTTTTCCCTGAGGGTGAGACCCAGCAGGTTGAAAGACTTTCCTGTGAAGTCTCTGGACTCTGTTTTTCTTACCCTGCCCAGTATGTGGCGCTTGTCTGCCTGCAGGTCCCACCACCATAAGATTATGCGGTTCCTTTAACTTTGGCAGACTCTCCCTGCTGGGGATGTGGTGGAATTTTAATGGGTTCAAATTACCAAGCCCTGGTGTCTGAATTCCTTGAGGGAGGGATTCCACCTGAGTTGGGCTTCAATCCTCCCCTGGAGAACGCACAGGCTCCAGACAAGCCCCCAAACAAGCTTGTTTCTGCTATGCCTGGGGCAGTTGCAGCCTGAGAAGCCCTGCTGCTGAATCCAGAGGCAGTCAAGCCTTTGTAGAAACACAGTCACAAAAACCTGTTTCCTTTTTTTTTTTCTTTTTCTGTCAGTGCTGTCCCCTTGGCGCCAGGGCAAAAATGAGTGACCTGTGCTTTGACCAGGTTCAGCTGAGCTGGGGGCCTATTTTTCAGTAGTCAGAATTTGTTAATTAATTCCACAATTGGCGTTTGGTTGGGCTCAGCCCCTGCTGCTGGTAAAGTCGCTTTCCTTTCCCTTCTGGGAAGCAGCCTATGGGGGAGGGGCACCAGCTGCCACAGCTTGGGGAACTCATGGTTCTGGGGGGCTCACAGCTGGTCCAGCTGGTCCAGATTGGGGTACGTTGTGTGTCCGGTCACTGACGTGGCTCCAGGAGCTGTTCTGTAATGTCTCTGGTTATTTAGTAATTGTTCTGGAGGATGAACTAAAACACGCACATTGCTAAGCCACCATCTTGATTCCCATGATTTAACTTTTACAGTGTGACTGCGTGATGGTGAAAACCTTGTATCTGATGCTCCTTTTGCCTAGGGTATAGACAAATGAGTAAAAAAATGAATAAATAATAGGGGGGATAAGGGGTAAAATAAATTGGATAGATTGAAATACCAGTGGTCAATGAAAGGAGGGGTAAGGTATATGGGATATATGAGTTTTTTCTTTTTATTTCTTTTTCTGGAGTGATATAAATGTTCTAAAAATGATCATGGTGACAAATACACAACTATGTGATGATATTGTGATCCACTGATTGGATACCATGTATGGACTGACTGTGTATGTAAAGATCTGTCAATAAAAATATTTTTTTTAAAGGTGGGTTGACAGAGGGGTATAGGAACAGTGTATGTATATGCTATTGAAGCTAAGTTGGTATCAAATTTAAAAGTGATTGTTTTATACATAGGATGTAAAATTGTAACCCCACGGTAACCACAAAAAAAAAAAGATATGAAAAATATATCCAGAAAGAAATGAGAAGGAGTCAGTTTGGTATAACAAAAAGAATCAAACTCCTAGTCACATGTTTGAAACACCAGGAATCTCTTTCAACATGGCCCAGAAAAACTCCGCAAACAAGATCATTGCTACACATCAAAGGTGCAGATGCTCCAAATTCGCAGCAGATCAATTGAAAATCCTCATTGACACTTTCAACCAGAAACCTTACCCAGGTTGTGCTACCAAACAAAACCTTGCTTTATAAATTAACACTGAAGAGTCTAGAATCCAGATTTGGTTTCAGAATTGAAGAGCTCGACACTCATTCTGGAGAACAGCACCCCGGCAGGCCGTAGAATCAAGCCAAGCCCATGGGCAAGATCGCCCTGCAGAGATGCAGGTTAGAGAAGCCAGATGGGCTGTACATCCTATACCTCTTCCCAATTATGCACGCCCATCAAGGCATTCAAGAAAAACCCTCACCCTGGAATTGATTCCAGAGAATGACTTTGCTGAAGAAATTGGGGTTTCAAGACTCCAGATTTGGTTTCAAAACCGAAGATCTATATTCCACGTCCGGAGAAAAAGAGGACCTGGTGGAATCGTAGAACAAATACAAGACAAGCCACAAGATCACTGAGAAGAGACAGTCCAAGACATAGAAGCTCCACAAAATATCACCAAACTCACTAGCAACTGCTTTATTTCTGTGGAGCCAGGATGAAGGACCATAGAAACAAGTTCAGTGTATCTGATATCATCATACTGAGCCCCAAACCTTGCTCACTCTTTCTGGGAAAACACTCTTCCTCTGAGACTGCAAGTTGAGCATTCTGGAAATGGTATGCAAGATTTCAGGAGGCAGAGACAGGACAGTGAAAACTAATACATATCATTTTCAATCATCACAGCAATATTGATTTAGGCAAAAACCATCAGTGGCTGTATAACTTTCAAAATGAATGTTTCATGAAGGATAAACTTTGCATTGTCTCAATCTACCCACGGATTACTTATTAATTACCAAAGGAAAATGGTAAATCTGTATGGAAGAAACCTGATGACTCCACCTTAACCAAGTGCTCGGAATTAGCTTTATCAACAATAACACGGACTGACGTGAGATGCCTCCCGATGTGCAGCATCTAAGAAAGATACAACATCCCTTCTGTGGGATTATTGCCAAACTGCACATGCTTAGTTTAATCATAAGGAGACACCAGACAGGCAAAACTGAGAGACATTCTACAAAGTAACTGACCTGTACTTTTCAACAATGGATTAAATAATTGCAATAAAGACGGAGAGATTAGTATCCTAAGTCAGGAAGTCTCCTGAAGAGTTATCTTCCATATGTAGAATGTGCTACCATTTATGTGGGGAATGGACACAAATTCAGAGACTTGTTTATGCCTACAATTTCTCTCCAAAGATGTTCAAGAAACTGGTGACATTAGTTATCTCTTTTTTTACAAATGTAATTTTATTGAGATATATTCACATACCATACAAGCCATCCAAAGAATGCAATCAAGGGTTCACATAGCTGTGCATTCATCACACGACGTTTAGAGCATTAGCACTACTCCTGAAAGAGAACTAAAAAGAAAACCCCAAACATTCCCTTACCCCTCCCTCTTATTGACCCCTCGCATTGCACAGCACCTAAGTTTAAGACTTACAGTAGAGGTAGGTTAAGCAAGACAGTTAACAGAACAAAACATCCAGAAGTAGACCCATACAAACACAGGCAAATGACTTTCTTTTTTTTCTCAATATAGTTCTACAAAAATTATACAAGATCAGGGCTCCTGGATTACAGTTCAACAACTTCAGGTATTTTCTTCTGGCTATTCTAAAATTCTAGACACTAAAAAGAAATATCTATATAATGAGGAAGTAGTCACAGTCATTTGTTAAATCCTAATTTCTCAGTTATACCTCCTCCCTCTCACATTAGTTACTTCTTGGAAAGAGAGGTGGAAAATTAAAGATAGGACTGTTTTTTCACATTAATCTTTTTTAATTACCGTTTGCTGTAGTACCAAATACACAACTCAAAATTTCTCATTTTAACCACTTTTAAGTATACAATTCCGTGGCATTAATTCTATTCACAATATTGTGCTACCTTCACTAGCAGCCATACCTCAGCTTTTTCATCACCTCAAACAGAAACTCTGCACTCATTAAGCAAAAACTCCCCCTTTGCCACACCACTACCCTCTCCCCACTGACATGGCCACTTATAACCTGTAATCTATCTGTCTCTATAAAGTTTGATTATTATATATATTTCATATAAATGAGATCATGTAGCCATAAGAAAAAGAATCAAATAAATATGAAAGTAGTTGTGCTGGTTTGAATCTGTGGTGGACCCCAGAAAAGCCATGTCCTTTAATCCTTATTCAATATCGCTGGCTGGTAGCTTTTTTATTGTTCTCATGGAGATACGACCCACCCAATTGTGGGTGATGACTTTTTATTAGATGATTTCCATGGAGGTGTCTCCACCCATTCAAAGTGGGGTTGTTTACTAGAGCCCTTTAAGAGGGAACCATTTTGGAAAGAGCTACAGAGCCCATGCAGCCAAAGACCTTTGGAGATGAAGAAGGAAAACACCCCTGGGGGAGCTTCATGAAACAAGAAGCTGGGAGAGAAAGCTGGCAGACACTGTCATGCTCGCCATGTGCCTTTCTGGTTGAGAGAGAAACCCTGAACATCATCGTGGTATCTGTCCCTGGATGCCTTACATTGGACATTCCTATAGCCTTGCTTTAGTTGGGATATTTTTATGGCCTTAGGACTGTGAACTTGCAACTTAATAAATTCCCCCTTTTAAAAGCTGTACTCAGGTATATTGCATTCTGGCAGCTAGCAAACTAGAACAGTAGTCATTAACAGAAGAATTGAGGATCAAAAAAAGGTATAAGACTGCAAAAAACTAAACAGCAAAATGTCAGAAGAATGTCCTGCATTATCAGTAGTTACTTTAAATGTAAATGGATTCAATTCTCCAGTCAAAAGGCAGAGATTGGCAGAGTAGATAAAACAGCATGCCTCGATCATATGCTGTATACAAGAGACATAAACTCACCTTAAAGACATATGCAGGTTGAATGTGAAAGAATGAAAAAATATATCACACAAGTAGTAGCCAAAAGACAGCTGGGATAGCTATACTAATATCAGATAAAATAAACTTTAAGTCAAAACTGCTACAAGGGACAAAGGCCATTATATACTGATAAAGGGATCAATTCAATAGCAATTATAAATATATATGTACCTAACAGCAGAGGCCCAAAATATATGAAGCAAATATTGACAGATTTGAAGGGAAAAATAGATGGTTCTACATTAATTGTAGGATAGTTCAATACATCACTTTCAATAATAGATATAGCCTCTACCCAGAAGATCAGTAAGGAAATAGAAAACTTGAACGATGCTATAAACTAACTAGACCTAGCAGACGTATAAAAATACTTTGCCCGAGAGCAGCAGAATACGCATTGTTCTTAATGTACCTTTAGTCAGACTGACAAAGGAAAAAAGGTAGAGGACACAAATAACTAAAATCAGAAATGAAAAGGGGGCATTACTACTGACTCTTCAGAAATTTAAAAATAAAAAAAAGCTATATTAGGATACTATGAACACCTATGCATCAAACAAATTAGATAACCTAGGTGAAATGGGCAAATTCCTAGACACATGAACTACCTACACAGACTCAAGAAGAAACAGAAGGTCTCAACAAACCAAAAACTAATAAAAAGATTGAATCAGTAATCAAAAACCTCCCAAAAGTGAAAGTCCAGGACATGAAGCCTTCCCAGAGGAGTTTTATCAAATGTTCCAAGAACTTACACCAATCATATTCAAACTCTTCCAAGAAAATTGAGAAGGGAGGCACACTTCCTTAGTCTTCTGATGAGGCCAACGTCACCCTCATACCAAAGTGTGCTGGTTTGAAAGGAAGTATGCCCCCTAAGAAAAGCCATGTTTTAAAATAAATCCCATTTCTTAAAGGTAGAATAATCCCTATTCAATACTGTATATTTGAAACTGTAATGAGATCATCTCCCTAGTTGATGTGATTTAGTCAAGAATGGTTGTTAAACTGGATTAGGGGATGACATGTCTCCACCCATTTGAGTGGGTCTTGATTAGTTTCTGAAGTCCTATAAAAGAGGAAACATTTTGGAGAATGATAGATTCAGAGAGATTCAGAGAGAGCAGAGAATGCTGCAGCACCACGAAGCAGAGAGTCCACCAGCCAGTGACCTTTGGAGATGAAGAAGGAAAACGCCTCCTGGGGAGCTTCATGAAATAGGAAGCCAGGAGAGAAAGCTAGCAGATGACACCATGTTCACCATGTGCCCTTCCAGCTGAGAGAGAAGCCCTGACTGTGTTCGCCACGTGCCGTCTCACTTGAGAGAGAGACCCTGAACTTCATCGGCCTTCTTGAACCAAGGTATCTTTCCCTGGATGCCTTAGATTGGACATTTCTATAGATTTGCTTTAACTGGGACATTTTCTCGGCCTTAGAACTGTAAACTAGCAACTCATTAAATTCTCCTTTTTAAAAAGCCATTCCATCTTGGTATATTGTATTCCGGCAGCTAGCAAACTAGAACACAAAGCCATATAGATTGCAGAAGAAAATTACTGACCAATTTCTCTTATAAACATAGATGCAAAAATCCTCAGCAAAATACTAGCAAACTGAATCCAACAGCACATTTTTAAAATTATACACTATAATCAAATGCGATTTATCCTAGGTAGGCAAAGGTGATATGACATAAGAAAATCAACTAATGCAAAACACCACATTTACAGAACAAAGGAAAAAAACACATGGTCATTTCAATTGATGAAGAAAACCTTTGAGAACCAATTTCACATTCAAATGTTCACATCAAATAATGTGCTTGTATTTCCTTCTGTATGATTTTATGATGCGTTTTCTGCTTTCTGTAAAGAAACATATCAAATTAAATGAAAGCAGTGTCTTTATTACAAAAAACACACAAAAACTCCCAGAAAAAAACATAGGGGAGCATCTTTAGAACCTCATGTTAGGCAGCGGTTTCTTAGACTTTATACCCAAAGAATAAGCAACAAAAGAAAAAATAGATAAATGGGACCTCACCAAAATTAAAAACTTTTGCACATCAGTGGACTTTATCATGAAAGTAAAACCACAGCCTACACAATGAAAGGGAATATTTGGAAACCATATATCTGATAAGGGTTTAATATTTAGAATATATAAAGACATCTTACAACTCAACAATAAAATGACAAACCATCGAATTTTAAAAATATTTTTAAAATAGTCAAAATACCTGAATAGACATTTCTCCAAAGAATATATAAAACACCAAAAAGCACATGAGAATATGATCAACGTTATTAACCATTAGAGAAATGCAAATCAAAACTACAATGAAATACCATTTCACATCCACTAGAATGGCTACTATTAAGAAATGGAAAATTTAAAGTGCTGGAGAGAATGCGGAAAAATAGGAAACACTTGTTCATTGTTGGTGTGGATGTAAAATGCTGCAGCCACCGTGGGAGACAGGTAGGTCGTTCCTCAGAACATTACATATAGAATTACTATATGGCCCAGCAATTTCACTTCTAGGTATATACCCAAAAGAACTGAAAATAGGCACTCTAACAGGTATTTGCACATTATTTACAATTGCCAAAAGATGGAAGCCACCCATGAGTCCATCGACCAATGAATGGATAAACAAAATGTGGTATATTTTGGTATAAACAAAATATACCACATTTTGTTTATCATAAAAAGAAATGAAGTCCTGATACATGCAACAATGTGGACGAAACTTGAAGACACATTGAGTGAAATAAACCAGAAACAAAAGGACAAATACTGTATGAGCTCAGTAAAGTGAAATAATTAACATAAGCAAATTCATAGAGTCAGAAGGTAGAATATAGTTTATCAGGGGCCAGGGTGGAGGTAGGGAATGGGGAGTTAATGCGGTAAGTTATTCAGAAACAGGAATTTCTAAATAGACATTTCTATTTGAGGTGATGGCAAAGTTTTGGTAGCGGAGGGTGGTGATGATAGCATAATATTGTGAACATAATTAACAGCACTGAAATGTATATTTAACTGTGGTTAAAAGGGGAAATTTTAAGTTGTACATATGTTACCAAAATAAAAATTTTTAAACTAATAATAAACGTCCATAGGACTAAACACACAGTGAACCCACAGTAAACTATGGATTATAGTTGGTAGTATAATTATAAAAACGGTCTTTCATCAATTGCAACAAATGTATCACACTAAAGCCAGGTGTTAACAATATAATAGTATATGGGAAGTTTCTATTTAATGTATGATTTTTCTGTAAACCTACGACTCTAATTTAAAACCGAAAAGAGAAAACAAAACCCTTCAGGTGAATCCTAAACTCCTAGGTGTAGCATTCAAAGTCCTTTCCAACCTGGCCCCAGCCTACATAATGAATCCCATCTCCCCCTCGTCACTCACATAACCCTTGTTTCCTCTCTGACCCCTGAACCCAGGCTGCTTGGCCTCATTTCGGAATATTTTCCTGGAGTGCCACTTCGCCTTATTTTCCAACCTTCCCACATTTGCAAGGTTCCCTTGTTTAGGAAGCCTTGCCTGCAGAACTTAGCCCACGGGGCCGCCCTCCTACTTCTCAAATCCCCTAAATCTCATACTCCTGGTCCATGACCCTTGCTTGGCTGTGTTATGGTACACGCCATCCCTACATTATGATTTATATATTTACCTGTCTTATCATCTCTCACCCCACTCGGACCGTGTGACCTCCCTAAAGGCAAGGGACGGGACTATGATAGCCGCATCCCCCAACTGCACCCGACTGTGACGGCAAACGTTTGCTGAGGGCCTGTGGTATGTGATTGCTGTTCTGGGTGTTTTATGAATACGCCATTTCATTTGACCCCCACAAAATTCCCACAAATGAGAAAACCGAGGTTCAGACGAGACGAATAAACTGCCCTAGGTCACGACTAAGAAGCAGCAGATTCATGATGGGAATCCTGTCGCTCACCTTCCAAAAGCCTCTTGCCATAGACTGAGCTGCCTGTGAGCCGGCTGGAGCCTAGCAAGGGGCAGGTGTGCTGTCGCCACTCACGGACTGACCCAGCCGCTCCCTTGGGCCGGGCAGGGAGCCAAGGTACACTCCCCGGCCCACAGAGCAAACTCAGTGTTCCATCCCTGTGAAGCCCACACCAGGCCCCCCGACCCCCTATAGAGCGTCCTTAGGTTTCCGGCATTAACCCTTCACTCCATGCCAATTTAGGCACTCACTGTTGCACAGGTAGTTTATCTGGGGGCTCTGACAAAATGGGTAAGACATCAGGAAATGGTGAGCCAAATTCCTCTGAAGTGGAATCAATAAAAGTGATTCTTGAGCCAGCAGGTGGCTGGAAGGGTGCCCCTCCCTATAGCCACTCAGTTTCAGCTCCTGTGTTTTCCTTTCGGGGCCTGTCGGGCAACTTTGGGAACGCAGGGACAAGACTTTTGCCAAAGTTTACTTTGCCCAAGAGCTGAGTTGGAAGAAGCCCTGACACCATGTAAACCTCAGGTCCACAGAAGAACATTTTCTCCTGCCTCCTCCTGATCCACGGCCAATTATTCCACGTGTCCAGGTAGAAGCATGCCTTGGATAGCTGGTTTCTTCACTCTGGCCACAATAGCCACCATTTATTGAATGCCTACTGTGTACCAAGCACGACAGTGGGTGCATTCAATGTTTTCCTTCAAGTAATCCCAGTTAACATTCTGTGAACTGTACAGTCTAGTGTAGTAGTTAAAGTTATAGGCTCTGGGGTCACACTGTTCAAGTTCGGATTCCCAGATCCACCACTCACAATTTCAGCTATCTTGGGCATACCACTTAACTTAGCCGTGCCTCAATGTCTCCATTTGAAACAAATGACAACTTTACAGTAGTATCTAATTCCTAGATATATACAAGGATTGTGTTCGATACATGTTATCTACTATTATAATGATTTTGTCTCCATTTTATAGATGTAGCAACTCAGTCTTAGAGAGCTTAAGTCACATGCTCAAGATCCCACAGTTAATAAGGGGCCAAGCATGGACTTGAATGCAGGTCTGGTCTGACTCCAAAGGCACACAGAAATTGACGTACCCCAGAGCATAAAGACTTTATCTCGCTCTTTCTCTTTCTTTCTCTTTCTGGCTGAACTGTATTTAGGGAGCAGCTGGGCTGGTCAAAGAACTGCAACAGAACCCAGATTAGAATTCAGTTCCCGTTTTTATTATCTAGAAAAGTGGGAAGGTGCAGAGCCGAGAGCCCTGCCTCCTGTGACTTTACAGTCGTGACATCAGGCTAAAATGAACATCAAACATAGTCTTGAAGTGTAAAAGAAGTCACAAAAGGGCATCCTGAAGCCTGAGCAGGATGGGTGGGAACAGGGAAGGGAAATCCCTCCCCTGCCCCCCAGTGCCTTACTGCCTTGCAGCCTTGGTGTGGTAGAAAAGATACAAACTTAGTATGTGAGCCTCGAAAAATTGCTTTGGCACCAGCTGTTCTGAGCATTTCTTGCACATAAACCTCATGCATTCTTAGCCACTGCCCGACATCCTTGATTTGGTTCCCTAGAGACAAGTCCGCAGGACCCTAAACTGCCCTGCCACCCACCCCCTGCCGATGTTCACACAAATAGCTAACAAATTAAGTGTCCAGTCCCCCAAGGAACACACGTCCATACTTCATCTCTGGAGTGCTTGAGTATATGCTCTAGGATCTCGAGGAGCCCAGGGGAGGCTCGAGTTGCCTCCCCACCGCATCATCTACTACGACATTTCCTAAGGAGTTTCCACCTCCCGTGGTCCCTGTGCTGTGGAAGGGCAGTGTCGGAAATCACAAGGAGGGTGGGCTCTGGCTCCACTTTCCTCTGTCAGCCGCTGCTGCTGACAGCATTGGGTACCGAGGAAATTAGGCCCAGAATATTTTGTTCAAGAAAAATTAACAGGTAGCTCCTGCGGATAGGGATTGCATTTCATTTCTTTTCAAAATCCAAGCACCTGGCACTTGGTAGGGATTTGACAATTATCAGTGAAATTTAATTGTTTTTAAAGGTCAGAGTGTCTAAATATTGTTTAGAAACAAGCCATAAATCTGACCAGTTTCCTGCTTGACAACTTGATTCTTATCTTGCCAAACAGGATGATACCTCTGCCATAGGAACTCCCAAATCCTCTGGGTCCTACTTGTAAATCCGAAAGAGGTGATAGCTAAATAACACCTAATTTCTGAGAACTGACCTCAGACTGTTCAGGAAGCTCTGCGTGTTTCGCCCCCACCTCCTCACCCGCCTTGCTCATTATACACCCTTCCAAGAATAAAAGATGCATTTCAGGTTGGATCAAGGAAACCTTTAACGACGTGTTTATTTAGCCCTCTGACACCCTAAGCTCCCAAATGCATTGCACAAAAATAAAACAGAAACTTAAAAGAGAGCAAGCCCAGCTTCTGAATCACTTCCTCTCAGCCCTTCACTGACCTGCATGCACATACCCGAGCACGTGGAACACTCCTACATGTTCACAGCACCCACCCCAAGTGCTTAAGGTGTACCCAAGATGTCAAGGCACCCCACAGGCTCACACGCAGCATGTGGAGTCCCCAGACAATATTAACGAGCCATGAAGAGAGAACCTCACCCACTTTCCACCACGGATGACTGCTGGGAACCAGTGCATGTGCATTGTCTCTCTCTACCCTGTGTGTTCCGCCAGGCTCTATGGGGAAAGGGGAAAATACGAAGCAGAGACCCTGATGGCTATGGAAAGGATTTCCTGCTATTTGTTTCAGGAGACCCCAGGCAGGAAACAGCCAGGAAAGTTATCTAATCAATCGTGGCCCACTGCGGAAACCGAATGGGAGCTCAACGGCAGGTGGTGGAGGAAGTGGGAAGGGACGGCCATGTCAGTACCAAAACAGGAGAAGTCTGTACAATGACAGGGAACCCACCAACTCAGGCCAAGAGGGGCTCCAGGCTCCTGAGACTCCTCACTCCACCCACAATGGGCCCTGCAGGCTACTCCAACACGGAGCTGTTCAAAAGAGGCCCAGACAGAACTCACAGGCTGCTCATTTTGGGGGAGGCAGGCACATGTGACCCCAAAAGGAACGCTAAGGACTCTGCCTCACCTGCCTCTGCTTCCCTGCAACTGAATATAGGCTCTGAAGTGGAGAACGAGAAAGAGCACAAGAGATGACCTCACCCAATTCTAGCCATGGGCGAGGGACAAGGAAAATTGGTAGTGAGGAGACACAGGCCTCCTCACTCCTAACCCAGCCCCATCCCACCACCACTGCCGATGGTTCTCCCTGAAACCAGAGTGTGTGAATACCCCCAAAAAGTGAACTGTATAAAACTCTCCTTGCTGTCACCCTCACTCAGAGTAGGAAGCATGATTGGATCAGCCCTCCAAATTTGCTTAGTGGATGAGCTGGAGGGAGAAAGAGTCATGTTTCCTCCTTTTTATCTGCAGTGCCTGGCTGAACGCCCTTAGAGAGATTCACTCTCCACTCCAGGAAAGATGCAGACCCTGCTGTGGGTGGTGGACTTTCCACTTTACATGCTGGGCTGCAAGGCCAGGATTCCTACTCACTGATTTCCGCATGTCCTGCTCTTGAACAGCCCAAGGTGAATTAGCCAAACTTTCATATAAATCTCCACCTCCACTTCCGAGCACGGCAAGAAAAGAGCTGCCAGGCCTCAGAGGGACCGCGCTGTACTCCTCTGCCAATTTTCACACCCCACTCAACACTGAATCACACAGATATTCCCTTCGCCCCCACCCCAGGCCTTGTAAAGCACACCGGGAGATGGGCAGAGAAGTGGAAGCGACAGGTGGTGAAACCTTAGGGGGAGTGGGTGGGGAGATGGTGTGTGAGGGGAGAGAAGTAAATGAAGGGTGAAAGGAAAATGTGAATAAGAGATGCTGCCCTGAAATGCCTCCTCTAGCCCCAAAGCCAGTGTGAGTTCACCTATTCTTGGGCTCCCCCCACCAACCTCTCCAATAGCTGAGAAAATAAAGAGCGTATAGAAGACACTATTGACTCCAGAGGGATAAGACCCAAACTACAAGGGACTGGAGAAGCTGACACCCAGCTCCAGCTCCAACAATTTCAGTGTTAAGAAATTCTGCTATCGGTCTGTCTGAGGTAAGGCCTATAGATCTTAATTTTTAACAAACATCCCAGATAATTGATGCAGATGGTCCAAGGACAACTCAGTAAGAAACTCTACCTTATCTCTCCCCGCAGCCTTCCTGCAATCATTCTGGGAGTCCTCCCAACACACTTTCCATACCTGACGCTGCAGCATATCTATCTCTTATTTTAAGGAAAAAGAATGTGCTGAACAATGCAACGGCTGAGTCATTAAGAGCACATGCTCTGAAGTCCCCAGATCTCCTGGCTTCCAACTGTGGCACTAGCACACGAGCGGCAAGGCAAATGACTGCACCTCAGTTACCTCATCTGTGAAATGGGGCTAATGAAAGTACCCACATCCTGTGCTGTTGTGAGGATCAAATGAGGCCATCTAGGTAAAGTGCTCAGTGCAGCGCCTGGCATATAGAGGCAGCATGCAATAACAGGCAGCTAGTAGTTGTGCTATTGTTTTCATAGTGTACCTGTGGAACGCCTTACTCCCAAGAGATTAGACAGGCTAAGTGATTTTTTTTTTAAGTTATAGAGAAACTTCCAAGGAGATTTCTAGACATAGTAGTCTAGCATTTAGGTTAATCCTTCTAAATTATTTATTTCCCTTTGCCCTCCTTTTAATCTCACTTTTAGCTCTTCTGACCTGCGGACATGGCCTTCTCAAAAGAATTTTACATTTACATTGTGCTTTCATGGTTGATAATGAATGTCACAGTTTTTTTATAGTGGGTGTTTTGATCTGCCTGCCCTTTCCTATTATTTTTCTCCCAGAGTCCTTATTTTCCTCACTTCTCCTCTATCCACCTCTTCCCTCATCAATCACACCCCCCACCCCCACTTTCCAAAAGACTATATAGGCAGGCTAAGAATATCTATCTAGCCAAAACCCTGAAAAAAAATCACTCTTATCAACAGAAAAAAAGATTGATAAAGGGTGGAACAGAGCCAGGTGCCATGTGATGGAGGAGGACAAGCTGTGCACACACACAAAGGCCGAGTTTCTCTGGGCTGGTTCGCTGTTCTCCGTTCGGCCTCCACCACTCCCTCACTCCAGCCCTAACTGTTATTCTAGAGCTTCACCAGTGTACAACCCGCTAAAGCAGGATAAAATAGGATAACTGCAGGTCCCTGGTTTCCTAACTAACTCCAAAGGAATTAATGCAAACTGCAAGCTCCCTAAAGCAAGAATTTCCCCTAACAGCCCCGAAACTCCCTAAAACCATAGCACTAGTAAAAATCAGAGGCTTGAAGCAAACTCTTAATGACAGAGAGCATGGGGTCATAAAAGTTGTTACACATCTGCTCAAAGACATATTTTGGGTAGGCGACTGGCAGCCCATGGGCATCAGCGCTTATCTCCTCTTGAAACAATGCAAACTATCTGGTTAATACAAACCATGTAAGCCTCTCCTGTTCAAAAGTCACTATGGAAACTGCTACCAACAAAACCTCCCTATGAAATAAGCTAAACCATTCCACCCAGTATGTTTTTCTCCCTTGAAAACATCCTTGTTAACTTCTTTACATGTACTATTTCTCTCTCCAATAAACTTTACTATTTATTTCTGTGGCCCTCTCATTATCTGAATTCTTTCAGTGACCAGAGCCCCAAACATGGAACTGGGCTCTGGCCTTGTCTATTGTTAGCAGGGCCCTGATTACACCACTGCACCTGGTCTAGATAAATCTAAAATTGAGTTTAGCATCTCAGTCCCTATTCAAATGATCACTCATCCTTTTATCAGAACCAATGGTATCTGATCCATACAAGAGCTTAAACTAGACATAGCTCGGAGTCATCCTCAGACCTCCTCTTCACCTTACCCTTGTCTCTGGTCCCTCACCAAGACCTGCAGCTCTTCTTCAGTGACTCTCCCTTGTTGCCTGTTCTCCATGTGTTCTACCACTGAGCTTCAGAGCTCAGTGCCTCATTTGGACTATCCACAACCACAGTTCTCCCACTAAATCAGTTGCCGGAATGTGTCCCTTAAAACAGAGCTGACTAGGACATTTCCAGCTTAAAAGCCTTTGGTGTCTCCCCACTCACTAGAGTCCAAACTCCTTAGGCTTGTAGTCAAGACTTTCATCGTCTGGTGGGAATTTACCCATCCTGCTTCTAGAAAGGACCCCCAAATAAAACCAGGACAAAAATATTCACCTAATCCTCTCTAGCCTAAAAAAGTCAGTCAACTGAGAGTCTGTCCTCAAAAGGGTACATGACGCCTGAGAGTAGCCAAATAGATTTTTTTCTGATGGTGGATCCTTGGGCTATAAAGCCATGATACTGATTTCAGTGTGGTAGAGGAACTAAAAACCATGGTCAGAGGATTTAAAGCAGTCCACTAGTCAGCTGTCATTCAAGGTCACAGCTCAATCACCAGCCCCCGGACCCAGGTCCCCCTGGCCTACCATTCTGCTGCTTCTGCCATTAGAACTGGAAAACTCTCCCAAGCCTGTTTAAGATTCCCAAGACCTTCTCACCCTTCTCCATGGGCCCAACTCAGGACTCCCTACCCCAACCCACAAGCCTGAAGATTCCTAGACGAACAGGAAGGAGAGAGCTTTGGCACCATTTCAGGGTGGAACTCTTGGAGCCAAACACAGGGCCTTTGACTATAGAAAAAAATAGAGCCATTGTTTTGGTGGGAGGAACCAAACTATGGCTGGAACTAGGAAATCAGTTTCTTTGTGTCCAGAGATCAGGTCTTAACCCTAAAATATTAAGGCAGGGAAGAGGGAGGGGGGAAGGAAAGGAACATAAACTTTAAGAAAATAGAGACAGTTACCAGAGTTCTTCTTTACCTCTGGGTTGTCTCTCGGCTTTCTCACAGAGCCTTCTACATTGCCTTCTGGGGGTCCCCAGCATCTAGGAGAAAGGGGAGGCGTGGCTCTCTAGAGAGGAGAGCCGAGGAAAGATTGAGATGACTCCATTATGAGGCAATTAGTAGAGAAAGGAGCCACTCTAGCAATGTTTTGTTTTGTTTTGTTTTGTTTTACTAATTGCTAGTTAAAGAAGGAAACAAAACAAAACAAAGCCCAGAGTTCCCCACCCATCCCTCAACAAAGGAAACAAACCCACTAGCAAAATACAGGGGACTTGTTGGGGCATCAGGGCCTTACCCACCTCCCTACGGCAAGAAATAGAAAGGCTGGGTGGTAAAAAACAAAGGTTTCACAAGCACATTCTTCCTAGCTACCAAGTCCAGAGTCCTTGAGGCTTAAAGATTCAAACCTTTGGGTTTGATCCATTGGCATAACAGATCATTTCGACCGACAGACCAAGTCTCACGTTTACCTTCCGAACAAGAAGTTTGGTTCCTCCCTTCCTGTCCTTGCACAAAGCTGTTCTTCTACCTGTAAAATCCTTCCTCTGTCCTTAGTAAACTCATATGGCCTGTTTGGGGAGACGAAAAAGTGCTGGAAATAGTGGTGATGGCTGTAGCAAATGTACTTAATGCCATGAATTGTATACTTGAAAATGGTTAAAATGGGTAATTTTATGTTATATCTAGTTTACCACAATAAAAAGATTTTTTAAAAACTGCAAATGTGGGGGTGCAAGGGGTAGTTCAGGGGTAGATTCTCGCCTGCTATGCAGGAGACCTGGGTTCAATTCCTGGTCCATGCACTTCCCAAAAAGCAAGCAAACAAACAAGACAAGCAATCAAAAAACAAACAAAAAAAAATTCAACAAATGGTGCTGCAATAATGGGATACTTACTTAGAAAAATAATGAAATGTGAGCTCGCCATACAGCATACAGAAAAAAAAACCCTCAAATGGCTTGCTTTCTCAGAAATCTTCAGGAGATCCCCACAGACAAATAAATGGAAGATTCCCTCCTCTGTGCTCCCAAAGTACAATGAATATACATCTTTTTTAACATCACAATGTAATGATCATTAATTTTTCCATTTTTGAAAATTAAAATAAAGTAAAAAAGAACGAAAATATAGACAAGAAAGCTTTTTCAGTAAAAATAAATAAATAAATATTTCCACATTCTGCATTCTACCCATAATCTAGGCTTAATCATAGTTTAACATTTTGGGACATTTCATCCAGTCTTTTTTTCTGAGAGGCAGACTGTAACCTCCTGGAATGCAAAGACTCTTAATTTATTTTTTCATCTGTGTGTCCTCATCTCTCCAAGATCCTACTCAGTCCTAACAAGCAGCTTCAGGAATATTTAGTTAATAAACAAAAAAAAATGTTTTGTGAGGACCCTGGTGAAAGGTTTAGGAGGCAAAAGGGTGAGAAAGAAGAAAGGTAGACTAGGAAATTTAAAGTGGTGGTGGGGGGGGGTATTTCTGCGCTCCTGGGCAGAGGTCACCAAACCCAAGATGGAGGGAGGTGAGTGTGCACGCGGGCTTCGGCGTGGGCAGCTTTTAAGGATGGAGGTCAGGTGACGTCTGGAAGGGGCAGTTCATTAGTTCCAGAAGTCAGGTTGGGAGGGGCGACGCAGCCTCCGCAGCTCCAGTTGCAGTGCCCTTTCCCGTTCCCCTGACCTGACACCTGGAAATATGTACTAGGTAGGGCCACTAGTAAGGGAAGAAAGGATCTGGTGGGAGTAATGTATTCGTTTCTTATTGCTGCTATAACAAATTAACACAACTTCTTAATCTACCCACTGGGTGGAAAACTACTGAAGAAGGCCAGGCAATGTTAAGAGAACCAGGTATGAAGTGATATATGACCAAAATCTGACAGGACCTGACTATACTATGTTTCCAGGAGAAACCCGGGATAAATTCCTTAATTCAGAACCTAGAGAATGGTACAGTGCTTTAGTAGCCCTCTTGTGCCTTCTAGTGGCTTAAGAGACTTATGTAGTGGGAGAAGCTTGGCTGACCTTAGTGATCTGGGCTGCAGCAGAGAGCGAGTTAGGACTCGGGTTCGAGTCCCAGTGCCTGCCCATGAGGAAAAAAAAAAAAAAAACTGAACAAACAAAAAAAACAGGAAACAAAGACAACATCAAGTCCCAGAAAAAATAAGTCCCACGAAGGGTTCCATTAGAGTGACCTATAAACAAATGTGGGTTGACGTCTTAAGAGCAGGCATTGCCCCTGAAGAAATCGATGGATGTTGTTTTAGTTGGTCTCTGGAAAACCTTAAAACCTGAACAAAAATGAACTAAACTTGATAACTCTGAAGAAAAAGTAATTGTGGTGCTTTCAGCTCCAACAGCAGACGATTCTCTGAGATGGACACTCCCGGAGCCTCTGCTCTGACAACAGGGCCAAGGTTGCCTGCATGTTAGCGCTCTACAAGGTGACCAGAGGCCATATGTGGAGCTCAACATATATTGGGTCCCCCCAAATAAGCAAAAAACATGGGCATTAGTGGATCCAGGGGCTGAATGTACTTTAATATATGGAAACCCTGGAAAGCATCAAGGACACTGGGTTACTGTCCGTGGCTACAGCAATTCTGCCATATGGGTAAGCCAAACATGTTTAACTCTTACAATTGGTAATTGCACCCTCCCTCCCGAAGAATATTATAGAACATATATCCCCCAACAAGAAAATATTTTAGGGATTGATGTTCTAATGGGTCATACTCTGCACACTACTGTGGGTAAGTTCTACCCAAGTCATTCTACCAAGCCCGGGGTGAATTGTGCACACCAAACAATACCAACTGCCAGTAGGCATCAAGAAATAACTGATACAATTAAAGAATTGGCAAAAGTACAACTTGTACTATCAGCATAAAGTCCATTTAACAGCCCGGCCTGGCCCGTAAAAAAGCCCAGTGGCACTTGGAGAAGGATTATGTAGATTATCAAGAACTAAATAAAATTGTTACCCCCATACAGCTGCTGTACCCAACATAGCTGAAGTACATGATCAAGTGATACTGAGTTGGGGACCGCTGATGGTATAACTGGCCTGGTAAATGCTTTCATCAGCAAACCCTCTAATCCTTAGTCCCCAAATCAATTCACCTTCACATGGGAAGGCCAAACAACAGATATTTATCATTCTGCCATCAGGATATTTACAGTCCTACTGTCCTACTATGTGTCATAGAATAATTGCCACGACTTATCATCTCTAGATCTACATCTACTGTTACATTGTTCCATTATATAGATGATGTTATGTTAACTCCTAATTATTTCGCAGATTTAGAAACTGCCTTAAGGGTTGTCTGCGATGACTTAAAGAATAGAGGATGGGAAGTCAACCCGCCTACAAGGGCCGAGATGGCCGTAAAGTTCTTGGGCATCATCTAGTCAGGTAAAAAACAAAACATTCCAAAGTCATAGAGAAAATTTTGAACAACCAGTCCCTACCACTGTAAGTAATTACAAGTGTTATAGGGTTTTTAAATTATTGAAGGCTATTTATACCACATTTAGCCCAAGTTCTTAGACCTCTATATGCATTTATTAAGAAAGGGAAAACACGAGACTGGGGAAAACAAAAACATGAAGCTTTTGATCAAGAAAGCTCTTCATCTCCCAGGCCAAAGTTTTATGTTCCCCTCTACCCCAACACCCATATCTACTTGAAGTAATCTGAAGTAATAAAGGTATGAGTTGGGCTTGTGGCAAAAACAGCATATTGATATTTTGCCTGTGGAGTTTTGGTCACAAGTCTAGAGAAGGGCAGAAGCCAAACATACAATAATAGAGCAACAGTTACTTGCAATATATAAAGCCCTTCAACAAGTGAAGTCAATTACAGAAGCCCAAACTGTAACTGTAAAAAACTGGTTATCCTAATAAAAAATGGATAATGGTTTATTGGTTTATTGACTAAACCCCAGTCTGGAATAGGCCAATACAAACTTCACAAAAATGGCACGCACACCTGCAGAAGAGAGGAATTAATCAACTAGTCCTCTCAGCCAAGCCCTGTAACAGTTCTTAGACTCTATTCTACTCGGAGAACCTTATAGAGGATAGGAATAATCCATCTCGAATGTGAGCCCCTGCTTCACTCTTACCTACAGTATGCAAAGGGCAACCCTCCATGTCTGATGATGAGGTATACTGGTGAGTCAAGTAAAGGTACTACTCAAAGTTGACAGTATTTGAGACTCTGTGTAAGACAAAGTAGTGAGTCAGCTGATCTATGAACAACATAAATGGCTGTAACAAGAGAAAATTGGCTTCTTACATTATGTACAGATAGCAAGCTACTCGACCAAAGACTCACTTGGCAGTGAGCACAGAAAAAGTGAACACAGGGAGGCATATTGCAAAAGCTTTAGGAGTCCCTATAAAATATTCTGACTTAGTACATGTTATGCAAGATTGTGATGCCTGTTTTTCGGCCTTTGGCCACGCTCTGTACCTTATAATAGTGGGCACGTACATAAAGCCAACATCCCCTTCAAAGACTGGTAAGTAGACTATATAGGACCTTTACCCATTAGTGCTGGCAAATGTGATGCCTTAATTTGTGTAGATACTCATTCTGGCCTCTTGTAAGCTTTCCAAGTGCAGCGTGGTACCAACAAACTGCCATAAAAGGTTTAAAACAGCTCAGTAGCTTATATGGAACACCAAGCTGCATTGATAGTGATCAAGGAACATTTTACTGGACATGATATATAGCAGTGGGCTAAGGAACAAGAAATAGAATGGCATTTTCATCTCCCCTACAACCCTACAGGCGCCTGCTGGAAAGGATTCTCTTGCTTTGGACATTCAATGGCCATTGCCTCCGGACCGGCTCTGCCGCATACTGCGGGACAGCACTCCCGGACAGTGGGACCCTGGAGCCAATCTTCCTGTTCTTAAGAAGACTAATGACACTACTATATGAAGGATGCACAAGAAATATATCCACCAGGGAAATAATAGCCAGAGCTATGTAGTTAGAACCTAAAATGTCAAAAGACAATTAGCATTAAGGTCTGTTCCTCAACAGAGGGGCAGCATATGCGGTATTAAATAGTAAGCTCAACACCTGCCCATTATCAGGATATTCTAGGCCCCATGAAAGAAATTCTACAGTAATTTACCTCACAGGAGAGGACCTTCCCATTTGAGTATCCAATAAATACTTGTGTTTAACCCCCTAGGCTTCCTTTCCCATTTCATCTAAGTTCATCTAATGTCTTCCTTGATTGGGTTGTGACAGCAGCAGCATTCCAGACTGACTGTTGGGTGTGCAGATGTGTGCCAGCTTCAAGTAGACTTGGCCTCCCATAAAATATTTTTCCACTGTCTTTAATTAAGTGGAATAATGAAATAATAGCTATTAGTCAACTATATCCCCCAAGATGGCAACTACCTAATTCTAATACTCTATAACTATTCTCTTTCTATTCCATACGTTATTTCTATTGTCAGAAAATATTTAACCAAACCTGCCCATCTATGACATCTGTTTGAATGGCTTAATCTGGATGGTTGCTGGATATGGCATCCTAAGCACCAGAACTCTTCTGTATATTGAAAAACATAATGCTACTGATTTAGCTGTGCATGGACACATGGGATGGCTGTCCACATGGAATGTGGTCGAAACATCTTAGTATGGCAGAACCAATGTACAAGAAAGCAAAACAGTTTTAAATGAGCCACAGCATACCTGCCTCCCCAAATGCTAGTTGCTTACGTGGAACACACTTTTGGCCATACCTCCCTACTATTGGACAGGAAAAGGCACCTTCGGGTATCCTTTCTTTACCAGAGAGAATTCATAAAATTTTGCCCAATGTACCCCAAAATCTTCCCACCTTACAAGATCATTCAGGCCTAAAACTAAAATGCTCTTTAGCATAGTGGAAATGGCCCCTCAGTGTTCTCCTCCCTAGTGTTGGACTCTTAGATGCCCTAACACAAATAACAACTTCAGCTAATTTCGCTGCTCGTGTTCTTAAGGATCACAAATAGAGTATAAGTCTTTCTAACAGAAAAACTGAACAGATAAGAAAAGATAGTTTGCAAAATTGCATGGCTTTCACTTCGTATAAATGTGTTAAGTAGCTCTCACGCAAGAATTCAAGAACTTTGGGCCAAGAAGAGGAAAGATGTACTATTCTGAAGACATTGTATATCATATGTTTTAAGTTTTAAATGCTTAAGTTTCAAGTGTAGAATACTTTTTAAAATAGGAGAAATTAAGAACAAATTTAAGGTTTCTTTCAAGTGATTAATTGAAAAAGATAATATGAACTAGACAAGCAGATTGGGTTCATTTTGTGTTCCTTGAACGTTTTAAAGACCAGAATAAAAATAGCCTTCACTCAAAGTTGAAGGTACTTAAGCTATAGTGAATGATGCACTCTATTAAAAAGTTTTCATAGTTTCAAATCCAGGTTGAAACAAGATAGGAAGAATTTATTGATATAGAGTCTAAGTTTGAATATGAGACAGTGCATATTTATGGAACATAAAAGGGACATAGATTTTGCAATTCATATGACCAGACCTCTAAAAGCTGTGGAGAAGGATCTGGGCTGTTCCTGCTCTTTTTCAGCCCCAGGATATGAACCTTAAACCTCTATTCAGGTTGGCAGCAGTCATGGTCAGGTTCATGTGTCAACTTGGCCAAGTGATGGTACCTGTTTGTCTGGTTGGGCAAGTGCTGGCCTTTCTGTTGCGATGAGGACATTTCATAGAATCAAATCATGATCACGTCAGCTGCATCCACAGCCGATACCATTTGTAATCAGCCAAGGGGAGTGTCTTCTGCAATGAGTGATGCTTAATCTAATCACTGGAAGTCTTTGAAGGAGGATTCAGAAGAGACAGTCTCTCTTCCTGCTTCGGCCGGCGAGCCTCTCCTGTGGAGTCCATCCAGACCCTCCATCGGAATCGTCGGTTTCACAGCCTGCCCTGCGGATTTTGGATTCTGTGTTCCCACGGTCACATGAGACACCTTTATACATTTTATATTTGCGAGTGTTTCCTGTTGATTCTGTCTCTCTAGAGAACCCTACCTAATACAGTAGCTATTACAGAATCATGCCCTTTTGGAATTGGCTTGAGTATAAATTAATTTGCACAATTTATATATAATTAATTTGCATTTTTTCTAACCAAGGAAAAACTTAAGTCTCTTTTAAGAAGCAATTATTTTTCATAACCCCAGATTGAATAACCCACCTTGCTGTTCACTCCACACCATTCTGGAAACAAGGGGAGAAACCCACTTTCTGGTTCCTAATTGTTTGGGATCTGAATTTAAAGGGTAAGCTGAGTTTAATATTTTAAAATTGCTATTTGGAATGTGAACAGATTATCCTTTAAAATGCTTTCCCCCCCTCAAGTTTCATACTTTTAATAAATTTAGTAGGCTGCTGTTCAGCCAGCTTAGTGCTTGAGTTCAATATGATTTATTCTAGAATCTCAACTTTTCTGAATGCTGTCTTCGTAACATTTTTGCTTTTTAGGGCTGGTATTATATTTCAGGCTTCTGTGGCCAAGGCAAATTTCTTATTTGTGCCCTTTTGCTTACTTGCATGTGAGTTTTGTAATGAAATTACAAATGAGATGCTATGTGTATTTATTTACCATGATAATATTAACAGGAAAGAAACTATTAAACTGAAGTTCTGTTGTAATATAGCCACCTTTAGCTTAACCTATGTCTATATCAGAGTACAAAGAGTGAAGGAGAAAACACGGTTCACCATCTCTTGCCTGCAATTCTGAAATCCAAAACAATCTGAAGGCATAGATTTTTACTTAGCTAATGGAACATAAAACGGTACCAAAATGGATGTTTTCATTTTGCATTTTAGTATGACTGTATTGTTTTGCTGCAAAAATGCTGATATTTTATTACCTTGCTCCGGCAGGTTTTGCTGAGAGTATTATATATGTAACAGGACTGCAACTACCATATCTTTATAACATGCGAACAACATGTCCAGGTAAATTGGATAAGAGATTGTAAAATACTAGCAGATATGGGGCTAAAGCTTCTGTGTGTAATCTTGGGTGTGCGAACGAGAACCTTTTGCTATGGCTCTTTTATTAATTGACATTTAAGTTCCCCGTCTTAGGCTGAGGCAGCCACAAACAAAAGGCATGACCCTCATTTCTATGCTGTTGCTATAGTGGCTGAAAAACAAACTCTACTGAAGGAAATACTCAGCCATCCTAGAATACATCATGGAATTCTCTGTTCTTCTTTTGGGGCAATTGTTTCTGTTTCAGTGGTTTCCTTACAGAAACATTGGCCATTCGGCTCCTATAGGGAAAAGATTGGCATGAAGTAAAAAGACTATAAGGAAACATTGCTTCATTGGGTATACTATGCTTGTCTAATGAATAAATAGAAATCCTGGCAAAAGAAAAAAAATTGCATGGCTTTAGATATGCTTACAGTTGTTCAAGGTGGCACTTGTGCCATCATTGGCACTGCTTGCTGCTCTTTATATCAGATAAACATGCTGATATTACTGATACTTTATCTTAAGTGCAAACTTCTAGTAATAATATTTGAAAATTGAGATTTATTGACTCTTTTTCTTCATAACTCACTCATTTACCACTACATTAAATGTATACCCTTCTTGCTAGTGTCCTTACAGTATTATCTGTCTATCTCATTGCTGTTTATATTTTGGTCGTGGCCTCATTTCTCAATATCGCCAGCGATAAGCCAGTACCTTCCTAGTCCCATGCTCCGGCACTCATGCAAAGGGATGACGGGAAGATTGTAAGAGTTGTGAGACAGGGTAGATTGCAACATACATGAATTTTTGCATTATTCTCTAAACTCTTCCCTTTTCCACCAGCCCTAGAGAACAGCTGTCCCATCATCAGTAAAACAGTACATTTTAGATTGAGGGAAACAGCAGTGTTGTCAGAAGCTATGCCCGGTAAGACAAACAGCAGCAGCATAGATATGCTTAGGAGGAAAATATAAACTGTTGTAGAAGCTTGACGGGCCAATTTGTGATCCTTAATTTGATTATGCACACAGCCAACCACGCTGTGCTAGTGCCCCAACCCACCTGTCTTTGTTCAAATCTTATAAAATTTTAAAATAATTTTATAATTATATAAAGTTATATATAATTTTATATAATTATAAAATTATTTAAAATTTTATAATGTGGTAAGAAAAAAATTATATATGATTTTATATAATTGTTCCATCCTCTGGTCAGTGCGGACATCACAGCAAGGAATCGTTGTCTCTCCTTCCTCGTTCTAGGACACAAGGAGTCCACGTAAACCCCCAATAAACGCTCTATCTTACTCAGCAAGCTGGACTTGCCCAAGCCATTTTGTCGGACGGTTCAGTGGAAAGCTGTCTTATTATACGCCCCCTCACCTTATTTACAAATGGGCCCTTTCACAGCATCTAAAATAATCTTTCTCAAAAATATCAGCAAAGTCCTTTTTGCCATGTACGGGAACACATTCACAGGTTTGAGGGAATAGGATGTGGACATCTTTGGGGGAAGGTAGCATTGTTCTGTCTACCACCAGTATCTTTTGTAAACTTCACCCATAACAAAAGTTTGCTTCGCTTTTGTTTTAGTTTGTTAAAAGCTGACAAAATGCAATATGCCTGAAATGGGTTTACAGTTCTTAGGCCATGAAAATGTCCAACTCAAGGCATCAACAGGATGATCCCTGGACTCTGAAGACCAGCTACTGGCATCCTCAGCTACTCTGCCACCTGGAAAGGCACATGGTGCATCTGCTGGTCTCTCCTTTCTGTTCCGGGTTTCGTTGCTTCCAGATTCTGACTTCAGTGGCTTCTTCTCTGGGCTTCTGCGTGTTTCTCTCTTAGCTTCTGGGTGTCCTCTGTCTAAGCTTCTCTTATAAAGGACTCCAGAAAGACAACTAAGACCCACCCTAGGGTACTCCTCAACTGAAATAACCTAATCAAAAGGTCCCACCTAAAATAAGTCTGCATCTACAGGAATGGATTAAAAGGACATATCTTTTCTAGGGTGCAGACAGTTTCACACCATCACAGCCTTCCTTCTCTGTCTTTCACTTTTCTGTCTGATACAGAGTTAAGAGCACAAACTGAGACAAAACATACTAGCTCTGCCTTTAACTGGCTGGATAACCCTAGACCAGTCACTTCACTCCCCTCAACTTCTTTTATCACCTCTGTCATACAAGGACAATCTTACCACATTAGGAAATAATAGTTAAAATTTAATTAAGATATGTAAGGCATTGCAGACAGTGCCTGGGCATGTGGTGGGCTCTCAGTTTTCAGTGCTTTCAGTCTTTTCCTTTGTCATCCCATTTTCTCTCACCCTTACCCATCTTCCCCTTCATTTCCATTCTTTTAAGTGACTTGCTCTTGTCACTGAATCTAACCTACCAGTTAGTGAAAAAAGCTGTACTACCCATCTCTTGTGACATCTGCTTGAATACTTCTTATGATAGACTCTGCTATCTACTCAAGGCAGACCACTATATTTATGTGGAGAGATCTTTATTTCATAAAGTCAATTCATGTTCATCAAATTACTTATATATACTTCCTCTACTTTTACATGCCAGTTCCAAATCTGCTCTGTAAATTTATACATTCTTTTCACGTTTCTTCATCTTTCTCTATATGCCTTATAAATAAGGATAGCTCAGAGACAAAAATAATGCCTAGCACACTTATCCACTGTTGGTAGGAATGTAAAATGGTATAACCGTTGTGGAAGGCAGTTTGGCGGTTGCTCAGGAAGCTAAATATAGAATTGCCATATGATTTGTCAATACCATTGCTAGGTATCTACTCAGAGAACTTGAGGGCAAGGATTCAAACAGACATTCCCACAACAATGTTTATAGAAGCATTATTCACAATTGCCAAGAGATGGAAACAGCCCAAATGTCCATCAACAGAGTGGCTAAACAAGCTGTGGTATATACACACAATGGAATATTACACAGCTGTAAGATAGAATAAAGTCATGAAGCATGTAACAACATGGATGGACCTTGAGGACATTATGCTGAGTGAGATTGGCCAGAAACAAAAGGACAAATTCTGTATGGTCTCACTGACATGAACTAACATTAATGAGTGAACTTGGAGAATTTCAGTTAAGAACAGAGGTCATCAGGAGACAGAAATAGGGTAGATATTGGGTAACTGGAGCTGAAGGGATACAGATTGTGCAACAAAACTGATTGTAAAAATTCAGAAATGGCTAGCACAATACTACCTGATTGTAGCACAATAATGTAAGTACACTGAATGAAGCTGCATGTGAAAAGGATAGAGGGAGGAGGCTGGAGGCACATATGAAACCAGACGGAAAGATAGACAATAAAGACTGAGATGGTATAATTTAGGAATGCCTAGAGTGTACAATGACAGTAACTAAATGTACAAATTTAAAAATGTTTTGCATGAGGAAGACAAAGGAATGTCAGTATTGCAGGGTGTTGAAATAGATTGTCATTCATATTTTAAAACTTCAACTTCTGTGTGAAACTAAAGCAAAAAATGTTTATTTGGTACAAAATTTATATTTTAAGTGCATTTCCTAATATAACTTATATGGGCAGGTTAATTGAACACATGGAACCTTGAATAGGGCATGAGATTTTGTAGGACTGCTGGTGTGATATCCCGATAAATCCCAGAGTGATTTGAACAGTGAATAAAGAAGTATTTGCAAAATCCCCTTGGGGGGAATGGCAAGAAAGGGGAAAATTTCAACTCCCCCATTTGGAGAATTCCTGATAGTCTTGCAAGCAGTGGGGACAACCAAAGCAATAGGCTGAGCCCTCAATCTTGGGATTTGTTCATATAAAACTTATCCCCATAAAGAATAGGCTAAGCCTACTTAAAATTAGGCCTAAGAGTCACCCCCAGAGAACCCCTTCTCTCTCAACCAACATGGCAAGCAAACTCACTGCCCTCCCCCTCTCTAGGTGGGATATGACTCCCAGGGCTGTAAACCTCCCTGGCAATGGGGGACAGAAATCCTAGAATGAGCTGGGACTCAGCATCAAGGGATTGAGAAAACCTCAACCAAAAGGGGCAAGAGAGAAATGAAACAAAATAAAGTGTCAGTGGCTGAGAGATTTCAAATGGAGTCGAGAGATTTCCTGGAGGTTATTCTTACACATTATATAGATATTCCTTTTTAGTTTAAGGTATATTAGAGAAACTAGAGGGAAGTGCCTGAAACTGTAGAGCTCTGTTCAGTAGCCATGTTTCTTGAAGATGATTGTATAATGATATCGCTTTCATAATGTGACTGTGTGATTGTGAAAACCTTGTGTCTGATACTCTTTTTATCTACAATATGGACAGATGAGTAAAACGTGGATTAAAAATGAATAAATAATAGGGGAACAAATGTTAAAATAAATTGAGTAGATTGAAATACTAGTGATCAATGAAAGGAAGTGGTAAGGGGTATAGAAAGAAATAGGGGGAACAAAGGTTAAAATATATTGAGTAAATGGAAATACTGGCAGTCAATGAGAGGGAGGGGTAAGGGATATGGTGTGTATGAACTTTTTCTTTTTTCTTTTTATTTCTTTTTCCAGAGTGATGCAAATGTTCTAAGAAATGATCATTCATGGTGATGAATATACAACTTTGTGATGATATTGTGAGTCATTGATTATACACCAAGAAAGGAATGTTCACATGCTAAGAATGTTCGTGTTTGGATGTTGTTATGTTTGTCAATAAAAATAAAAATATTTTTTATAAAAATAAAATAATGCCCAGCAACAGTAGGAAATTCCTTTACAAAACGAATGCTATTTACAAGACACCCCTTAAAGTCTATTTCTGAGCTTAACTTTCAGCTCTATCAATTCGCTCTAGAACACATTTCCAGACCCCAGACAGAAGCCACACACCTACTGGAGATGCTTGCCTGTGGGTTAAGGCATTTTCACAGAATGTTGTTGATGATTCCCTGCTCCCCAGTCTTTCCACCCCTGGAAGCTAAGCATACCCCTACCATTTTCATTTCCAATTGACCAGCCAGGACCCTACCTGGAAAACAACTTCTCGCCCTGGATGAACAGGGTAGCGCCTTTCCCAATTCCCATAACTATAATCACTCACCCTTACTCAACACTCTCCATGTGCCAGGCACTATTCAAAAGGTTTTCCCAGTAACTGTAGTCTTCAAAGTCTATGATTGTGACCATTTCCAAGATTACAGATTTAAAAACTGAGGCACAGAGGGTTAAGTAATTTACCCTCGGTCACACAGCTGCATAGTCTAACCTCATCCCCACCCAAATAAATTCTAATAATTTAATCTCAGCAGAGGTTGCCCTAGGATTCCTGAGGTGTCCTGAATGAAATACACCTCCAGAATTATTTTTGCCCCTTCCACTTGCAGGATTGTACAAACAGCCAGCATTTTGTTTGGTCTTATTCTCCATTTATAGCACCTGTTCTCTGATACCACACTCACAGTTGTACAGCCCTTCAGCTCAGTTTTATGAACTCAGTCTATTTGGGGAAGAAACAGGGTCAGACTTCATGAAGATTCATTTTTAATAGTGTTTCAACTATTTGCACAGCCATTCTCTGGCCATAGAAGGGGTTCACTAGGGAAAGAAAGTATAATGAGAAGGAAGAAGGAAGAGGGAAAGTCTCTGGAATGATTACAAAGGGGAGGAGATTTCAAACCCAGAAGCAGTCATAAAACACACCCAGAGTTTCTGGGCCTGTGAACAATGGCAGCCCCACCTGTCTCTTTCCATGCCTGCTGGCATCTGACTTCCTTCTGTTTGTCCTTAAGCTTTGCCTTCTTAGACCAGTAGGAGAGGCCTCAGAGCTGGGAAAGGGGTGGGGATGGGAGGTGGAGGAGCAGGAAAGGAAGGAGAGGGCTCCCCTCTAGGGCACCTGACTCACCTATGTACATATCACCTGGGCAGGGAATGGATTGGCAAAGGGATGCTATACGGGATTCATGGCATAAGGAGGTTTGCTAAAGAGTTGTACTCCTCTGTGTTGTCCGTCAAAAACCAATTGTAGGGCGGGTTCTCGCCTGCCATGCCAGAGACTCAGGTTCGATTCCCCGTGCCTGCCCATGCGGAAAAAAAAACATTAAAAAAAACTTATTGCTTGAAATGCTAGTGATCAATGAAAAGGAGAGGCGAGGGGTATGGTATGTGTGAGTTTTTTTCTTTTTCCTTTTTATTTTTTTCTGAATTTGATGCAAATGTTCTAAGAAATGATCATGATGATGAATATACAACTATGTGATGATATTGTGAGTTATTGATTATATACCAAGAATGGAATGATCATATGGTAAGAATATTTGCGTTTGTATGTGTTATGTTTTTAAAAAATGAAAAAATAAAAAAAAAAACCTATTGTACCTCCCGTCTCCCAATGTTGAGTTACATTCCTCCACCCACACACAGGTCACTTATTTACTGAATGGTACCAGGAAAAGAAAAATCTCAATTGAATTCCTTGAAGCCCGGAACACTCAAATCAGTTAAACAGTGCCTGGCATCTTAGTAATGACCAGACTCAAATATTTTTAAAAGGCTCTGTACCGGTAATTTTGATAAAAAGCCTTTGCACCACCCACAAACCCTTTGAGAATTACTGAGCTGCAAAAATAGTAGAGGAAGGAATCTACTACCTGCTGGGGGCCTTCCTACTTGCACCTCATTGAATCCTCATAATGACCCTTGAAAGTACATACGGTTAACCCTATTTTGAAAGAGGGAACTGAGACTCTAAGCAGTTAACTGTCCCTTCTCTCAGAACTGATAATAAAAGGTGGATATCAAGATGCCAATTTGCATATTTCAGAATCGAAAGCTTCTTTTTTCTCCTCCACACCATTCTACCTATCAGAATTCAAAGAAAGGAAAGATGATTGCTTCTAATGGAAATGACACAAGGCTTAAATGAAGGGGCAAGATCTGAACTGGGCCTTGGAATGAAGACTATTTCAGGAGGCTGAGCAGGAAGGCAAGAGTATTACTGGAAGAAGAGAAAGAATTAGAATAAATTCAGACCTAAGAAAGTAAAACGTGAGTTCAGATCTGACTATATAGATCAGAGTAGACTGGAAGCTTTGAATTGCAGCCTAAGGAATTTTAACTTTATCCTATGAATGATAGGAGTCACTGGAAAGCTTTGTGGAAGTCAGAAAAATGACAAAACAGCATGTGCCGAAAAATTAGTCTGATAATATTGGGTAAGATGACTTGGGAAAGTAGTTCTCAATCCTACCCATTTGTGTTAGTTAGATTCAGTTGTCAACTTGGCCAGGTGAGCATACCTAGTTCTGTTGCTGTGGACACAAACCAATGGTACGTGAACCTCATCTGTTGCTAATTACATCTGCAGTCGGCTAGGAGGCACCTCTGCTGCAATGAGTGACATTTGACTTAATTGGCTGGTGCTTAAATGAGAGATCACAATGTAGCAAAGCTAAGCAACTCAGCATTCCTCATCTCAGCACTAGCAGCTCAGCCCAAGCCTTTGGAGATGCAGAAAGAAGTCACCCCAGGGAAAGTTGTTGGAACCCAGGGGCCTGGAGAGAAGACCAGCAGAGACCATCCTGTGCCTTCCACATAAGAAAGAACCTCAGTGGAAAGTTAGCTGCCTTTCCTCTGAAGAACCAACAAAATAAATCCCCTTTTATTAAAAGCCAATCCGTCTCTGGTGTGTTGCATTCCGGCAGCTAGCAAACCAGAACACCATTCATCAGCAGTATATGAAACTATCTTCTTTTTAATTTGTCATTTAGAAATCATTTCAGACTTTCAAAAAGGTCCACCTTTCCCAGATATTAATATCTTATATAACCACAGTACAATCATCAAAATAAAAAAATTATCATAGATGTAATACAGTCACCTAATCTACAGACATTACTGAAATTTTGCCAATTTTCTCACTAATATCGTTTTTCTAGACCAGGATCCAATCTGGAATCACACATAGCATTCAGTTGTTCTGTGTCTTTAGTCTCTTTTTTTTTTTTTTTTTTTTTTAGAGAAAGGGAGGAAGGGAAGGAAAGACAGAGAGAAGGAAGGAAGGATGGAAGGAAGGAAGGAAGGGAAACATCTTTAAACATTTTCTTGTTTTATTGTATTTTGTTTGTTTGTTTGTTTTTTACATGGGCTGGGGCCGGGAATCGAACCGAGGCCCTCCGGCATAGCAGGCAAGCACTTTGCCCGCTGAGCCACCGCGGCCCGCCCCTCTTTAGTCTCTTTTAATCAAAGAAAATTCTTCAGAATTTCTTTTGCCATCCTGACCTTGACACTTTTGAAGAAGACCGCCAGATATTTTGTAGAATGTCTCCCAGTTTGGGCTTATGTGGTATTTCCTCGTAATTAAATTCAAGTTATGCTTTTTTGGCAAGAACCCCACAGAACTGATGCTTTGCCTTTTCAGTTCACCATATCAGGAGGCCCACGATGTTGACATCTCTCATTGTTGGTTACACTAACTTTGAGCACTTGATTAAGAATTCTCCACTGTAAAATGTTTAATAAATTTAGTAGATTGAAATGCTAGTGATCAATGAAAGAAGGGGTAAGTGGTATGGTATATATGTATTTTTTTCTGTTTTCTTTTTATTTCTTTTTCTGAATTGATGCAAATGTTCTAAGAAATGATCATGATGATGAATATACAACTATGTGACGATATCGTGAGTTATTGATTATATAACAAGAATGGAATGATCATATGGTAAGAATGTTTGTGTTTGTATGTGAATATGTTTCATAAATTTTAAAAAAAAATAATATTTTACTTGGAAGCATTTTTAAACTACCAATGCCGAGGCCACACTAGACCAGTTAAATCAGACGGGGGATAGGGCACAGGCATTGGTATGGTTTAAATGCTCTGTAGGTGATTCTAATCAACCACCAGGGTTGAAAACCATCATCTTAGACAATGAAGACTACAATCATGGAACTCAGCAAGGAAGCTATTCATTGAGCCTCTTTTTTAAAAGCACAGCCAGGTCCAGCCACAAATATATCTGGACTTTGGCATGAACCCAAGGAAAGGCCAAAAACACCCTGATTAGGAAAGTGATAAGGCGAGTGGACTGCTGTCCAATGAAAAGAAAAGGCAGGACAGAGTGTCTTCCTGGGCTGTTTTCTCTCCAGAACTCTAGAGATTCCTTTGCTGAGGTGAAAGTACACACCATGTAATCTTAAACCTGACATGAACTCCAAATTGCCACTGTCCGGAAGGAATCATGCGATATAAATAAACAACCACACATGCAAAAGTACATGCTTCCGGGTGCAGTTGAATGAACAATCCACCAAATCTATACCAGAGATAGGTGACCTCCCTTAAACAACTCTGCCCTCCCCACCTGACTTTGTCCTTAATTTGTTCTGAAGTAAGAGATTAAGGGCCCTGTTGCAAATTTTATGAAACAGGAAAGTATACACAACTCCTGTCACCATGCTATTGAAGCAATAAGATACTGTGCTCAACTTCCTTAGAGTTATTATCTTAAGTTTTCCACAAAGGGATGTCATCAGCCCCTCTCCGATGGAGCCATCCAATAAGTTGCAAAAGGAAACAGCAATTTAACCACAATCCAGAGGCAGGAAGGGCCCTGATAAGAGCTATCCTTAAAGTGTCTTCCAAGGTCTTGTGCTGCTGGTGCTAAAGGTGCTTCTGCTACGAAGTAACTGTTAATGCTCAGATAGTACTAAAAAAAGAAATAATTAACTCATCCTTCTATTATCACTTAACCAATTATCCCTCAAGCAGTTCTATGGGGTCTCACTGAGAGGCCTGGCACATAATGAAATGCTAATACATGGGTGAAGTAATTTATGGAAAGGAGGGATCCCCTGGATCAGGAATAGATGGGAAAGGTTTCACAAAAGAGACAGTGTTAGGTTAGGCCTTTCCATGGTTAAGCCTTAGGGAAAAAGAGACAAGAAGCAACACAAGCAAAGGGAACCAGGTGTCAGGCACCTGGTTTTGAAGGGATTTCTAAGAGTGTGCATGGGTTTGTATATGTTATTTTATTTGTTTCCCTCACCGACTGCATAGGGTGGGTTGCATTTTCCCTATATATCAGGAGGATGCTGATCTTCAGAAAGATGTAGCAAATTCCCAAGGTTGGTGGTAGACCTGGAATTAGAAACCAGGCACATCCCATTTGAAAGTCCACGCCATTACCATTACTACTGAGAGCAGAGGAACTGAACACAGCATGCTTAGAGAGCGGCAAGGAGCAGGGAAAGCTACCTGGAAAGATTCAGAAAAGAAACAGGAACGTTAGCTGAGCTTGCTGGGGTGGAACCATCTGCTGTAGGGCCATGAAAACTAAGCAGGGATATTTGAACTTGATCTTGACATTACAGAAGGACGGCAGACAGTTTTGAGTAGGAAAATAATCAAAGTGACACCTTGAGCACAAAGCAAAGGAGCTGTTGAAAATGGAAGTTCTGAGTTTCTAAGCTAAACAGATGCCCCTATCAACAGCAAAGCGGCCACATTAATATAGAGGAGTGAGCCCTGGATTAACGCTCAGAAGCCCTTGATTTAAAATTCTAGCTCTGTGCTAGTTATGTTAGGGAAAACTCACGTGCTCTCTGGACTTCGGTTTCTCTTTGTTCACAAACTAGGTAAAGAGAGGAGAATTGATCTCTAAATGGCTTACAAGGTGCTGCTACCCAGTGAGTTTCGCCCTCCAGAAGCAATGGCGTCACCCGAAAGCTTATCCAAAAGCAGAATCTCAGGCCCCACAAACAGAATCAGAATCTGTATTTTCACACGATTCTCAGGTGATCTCTAAGCCCATTAAAGTTTAAGAAGCCCTTCTCTAAAGTGTCTTCCAGTTCTAAAATGAAATAATTCACACTCATCTCAACTCTATCACTTCACAGGAAACTTTTAAGTTATTTTTAATTAGAAAATTAATTTTAGAAAATTAATTTAAAATACAACAAAAAACGCTGTGTACCTATTTGCCTCATTTGCGCCCTTTTCCTAATTCTAATAGCCTCTCCTAGACCTGCCTACGTTTCAGGCCTAGGAAACCGTGAGCCAGTGCTGCCACCTGTTGTCATGATCTGTAAATGCACCTACTTATCACAGTTCTCACCAGTAATGGGGGAGAGGTGGGGGCAGGGTAGGCAGAGGCTAACCTCCAAGTCACAGCTTGGGTGAGAAAATCACACCCCAGCACAATAACTACAAGTAACTATCAGAGAGAGCCCAGTGTGCATCACGGAGCAATGTCACAATTCAGTCAAAGGGCAGTTTGTGTAATACTTCATTTCCAAGTCAACATCTGCCCTCAGAACCTTAAATATCACTGTGATATCCAGCAACTCCATGAACTTCACCAGTAAACTTGCAATTTCCTGAGGAAACTTACTTTCCTCTGTGACAGTTCTTTCTCATCCTGAGCCAAAATGCGCCTGATGCATACTCACCAATCTTAGTTCTCTCTGCAGGCACGGACAAAAACAACAGACAGACCTTCAAATATTTGCAGACAATCTGGGTCCTCTCCCCCAAATCTTCCCTCCACCATTTCTCAAATGACTTACACTGAAGCCCCACACTTCCCTGTCACCTTGTTATCGGACAAAGGCAGTGGATTATTTTGCCTGATGTACTCAATGACCGATTCCTGAAACACGGGGGTTTCAAAGAGACAAACAGTTTGTTGCCAGATGTGAAGCAAGAAATCCGATGGCCTATCGGCCCAGAATCTGTCTCCTTGAACTGCAGTAACTCTGACAGTTTTATAGTATCAAAAGATGGGAAGGTTATAGGATAATGAGCACAGTGGTTCCAGATGATGTCATTCGAGGTGATCTGATTATTGAGCATGCACAGACTGGTTACCTGCTTAGTTACAGAATGTATGTAAAAACATGGGGGCCTTAAGATAATGATGGGCATGACTTTTAGTATTATAATGATGTATAAGTGACTTGTAGTTTGAAGTCTAAGCTACTGCGCATGTCAGGCGGGCCCATTTTGGTTAGATCCAGTTTCAATAATCATGTTAACTTAGGAATTGGGGATGGGTTAGCGCTGGGCTGACCCAAGACCCTTCATTAATAAACATTAGGGGCTGTCGTTAGTGATTACAAGACTCTAAAGTTAAAAAACTGGATAAATGAGTAAAAGCGTAGGTTAGTCATAAGGTTTTTACAATTACAAGGGCACAAGATAAAGGCTATACAATCATTATCAGAGATGAAGGCACCTGGATCACAGTTCAAAGATTTCAGGTATTACCCTCTGTCCACACCAATACACCAGAAAGCAAAAAGGAATATCTATATAGTGATTCAGCAACCATAATCATCCCTTAAATTTCTCAGTTACAACTTTCTAATGGCATTCCAACCAGCAGGGCAGAGCACTGACTCTCTGATTCCCGTTCTGTGCATGCCACCAAATACTGCATCAGCTGGTTTGGGGATTTGATTTTTCCTACTTACACTGCTGCTCAGCCATCCCAAACCTGTGTAGGTGTATACTTTTTTATTGTCTTCTTTTTTTATTTCTTAAGAAATATTTATCCACCTATGGCAACTGCTCCACAGATTACATACGGCTGGGGGAACAAAAGTGGCTGAATGCCAGGGGCTTGCATGCAAGTCTTGTGATAACCTCTGGGTATGTGCTCTTTTCTCACAATAACCCCTCTACTATCACATAACAACCAATTATCCCTCAAGCCTTTCTATGAGATCTCACTGAGAGGCCTGGCACATAATTAAATGCTAATACATGGGTGAAATAATTTATGGCAGGGTGGGATCACAGGAACAGCGTTCACCCTAGCAGCATTCCGTTTCCAGCCCTCAAAACCTTCAGAGCTTCCAGAGAGTTACAGGAAGGGATTCCTGAGGAGTGGGACAGGGGTAAACTCAATCCCTAATCAGATAGGAGATGCACAGCATTTAGCCCCCGGCAGGTGCTTTATGAATGCTAACCGTTGTAAAATTCTACAATCAACTCCAATGTGTCAATAGGTAGGAATTATTTGAAAACTGAAGAATGAGTAAACAAAAATCAAAACGGAATTGACATGCCTTAGCTGTTCCCTCCTTGTGTTAGATTCAGTTGTCAACTTGGCCAGGTGAGCATACCTAGTCTTGTTGCTGCAGACATAAGCCAATGGTACGTGAACCTCATCTGTTGCTAATTACATCTGCAGTCGGCTAGGAGGCATGTCTGCTGCAATGAGTGACGTTTGACTTAATTGGCTGGTGCTTAAATGAGAGATCGCAATGTAGCAAAGCTAAGCAGCTCAGCATTCCTCATCTCAGCACTAGCAGCTCAGCCCAAGCCTTTGGAGATGCAGAAAGAAGTCACCCCAGGGAAAGTTGTTGGAACCCAGGGGCCTGGAGAGAAGACCAGCAGAGACCATCTTGTGCCTTCCACATAAGAAAGAACCTCAGTGGAAAGTTAGCTGCCTTTCTTCTGAAGAACCAACAAAATAAATCCCCTTTTATTAAAAGCCAATCCGTCTCTGGTGTGTTGCATTCCGGCAGCTAGCAAACTAGAACACTCCTCTTTGGTAAAACAAAGTCATACCAGCTTTCTTCAATCCTGCCTGGAAGTTTCTAGGGAAGACTTCCTTGTTAACCTTCCCTCAGCCCTGATAAATATCACCCATCTGTAGAGCCCAGTGTCACTTCCTTCTTTGAGCACATTTCCTAGTCTCTGGAATAGGAGTCAAGTCTAGCAACTGTTGATGTTCAGTAATGTTAATGTCTACTCTAAACATTATGGCCTCTTTTCTTTTGCCTTAGGCTGTTTCCAAACTGGAGCCAAGAGTCCCAGCAGCCTGGGCAAACACACTTCAAGGGCTCCTTCCATCCCGTGGTTCCTGTTTCTAATAACTTCTTGGGAATAATGGGGTGCACGGGTAATTCAGTGGTAGAAGTCTCGCCTGCCATTGAGGAGACCCCCATGCGTGCTCCACCACCACCAAAAAAAAAAAAAAAAAAAAAAAAAAAATCCCTGTGATATACCCATCACATATCTGCCTCTGTGTGTGTATGTATAGATAAAGAAATACATATATGTAGGGAGATACATTTTCAAAAAAACAAAACTGCTTGGGACTTAAGCCCTGGGGATCTTCCACCAACCCGGTTCCCTCCCAGCCTGTTCCCATTCCTTCAGGCTGGAGCAACTAAACTGTACCACTCTCCCGGGAACAACCAGAAGACCTGGTTTTACCCGCTGCTCCAGGGACAAGGGAGAATTCCTTGATTCTGCTGTGCTTCCCCCACCTTATGTGACTACTAAACTGGAGGAAACTGCAAACAGAATGAGGACAGGGCAACTCCTCAGGCAGCAGCACCACTACTGCCTACATTGTGTCAAAGGCTATTGGGTGGGAGTGTGGGAGGCCAGAGAAGAAACAGACCATGTCATCCTCTCTTCTGCCAACTCTTAGTACTTTCCTGCCAGGTATCAAGCCAGAGTCACTGAAAGGGATAAGGAAATTCAAGTGAGAGAAAAGAGTTAAGGAAGAAATAACCCATGAGAGGCAGGAAGGGGGAGGGAAGGAAACGCTCATTGCTGGAAAGTTATTAGGCACCTTCTCATGTTCTTAAGCATGCTTGATTTCTTTTGTTTGACCAGTTTTACCTTCCAGATTACTGTAAAGCACACCATCCAATCTGTTACCTTAAAAAAAAAAAAAAAAGCCAACATCACCTTAGCTGTTCACGCCTTCTAATGGGATGGGTGGTGTGGGATTAAAGCTCAGTCTGGAAAGTCAAGTATCCAGCCTAAGCCAACCTGAGAAGTCAGGAAGTTTTCTAACTGGGAACACTCAACACACTCCTCAAGCCAGTCTTCAAGCGACTTACAGCAGCACCGACAGTCGCAATGAAAGTTCTGCTCTTGTCTCTTCTTCTGTTGCTGCCACTAATGCTGATGTCCGTGGTCTCTCGCAACCCAAATCCAGGTAAATAAGATTAATTTTCTATGAAGGGGTAAAAAAAAAAAAGGTGGGGGGGGGGGATGTGGTTAAAAAAAAAAAAGCATGGTCGGACAACATAATTAAAATTCTGCCACAAACAAGAGTCCGTTCCAGAATTTTCTGGGCCAGTGAGGCCCAGGAAAGATCAACTTTGAAAGATGCCGAAGTTCGCTTCAGTATTCTGTGCTTTAATATGTTACCCCATACTTAACACAGCATATACAAACTTTAAAAAACATTTAATGTTCCAAGAAATGATCATGATGATGAATATGCAACTATGTGATGATACTGTGAATTACTGATTATATATGTAGAACAGAATGATCAAAAGTTACTAATGTTTGCGTTTGTTTGGTGTTTTTTTGCATTTAAAAAAATTTTAAAAAAAACATTTAAGCTAGTCAAGCACTATAGCATATTTCTTAATTAGGTATTTTTAAATGGTATGCCCAGAACTTGTTCAAAGTAGCACACATGAACTAAGGTACTCTTCACATGTGAAGATGAAGGCCACAGGCCTCAGGAGAACATGTATTATGATGTGTTCTTCTGGTAATAGTGACACCTCTAACTTCATCCTTCTCTCTCTCTCTCTGTCTCTGACATTAGGCACAAACTGTGAGGCAGTGGTCAGAGCTGAGGTCAAATCTGTAACCATGAAAGAGAAGAAAGTTAACTGGCCCAATAAAGGAAACAAATTCTGGCCTTTCACTTTTAATGTGTTTTTATCTATTGAGTTACCTCCAGCCACATGGAAACTAATTCTTATTGGAAACCCGGGGAAGGGAGCTATCTCAAACAGAAACTCTTCTTCTGCTGGGGCTCTAAGTTCATTTCGGAGATAGTCAACAGTCACCTAATTTGCTTTTTTTAATGCGGATCACAGTTCAAAGGAAAGAAAGTCAAGAGAAAAGCAGAAAGCAATAAATCCAAAATTATCACCACTTTGTGGTTAGAATGAATTCCTGTTGTTGGTTAAAATTATCTAGGGGTCTATTTAGATGTTATTTCCCCATTTGAACATTGTAATTCAAACTCCAGAAAAAAAAATGTTTTTAATAAAAATAAAATGCAGTGCAGCTCCTTTTCACTACAGGAATTTGAGGCACGTTAGGCTTTTCTTGTGTACCAATTTTTCTCATTGACAAAAAGGAGAAAACAATCCTTACACCCCCAAAGGATATTGTGAGAGTTAAATGAGATATTGCATTTGAAAATACCTGCAACTGTAGATGGCAAACACAAACACACAAACAAACATAATGGGCTTAACGGATTTGTTCCCTGACTCTCGCCCCCAACCCTTTCCCAGAAGAAGACTTATGAATTTCCCCCGGCCGATGTAGATGAGCGATGGTAAGAAAGGCAGCTACACGTCCTTAGACAACACGGAAGTCTTTATAACATTCTTTATAGTGCACCAGACGTGCCATCAACGATTCTTAATACTATTTAATGACAAGGCAATAAATTAGAAAAATCCTATCACCAGGTAGTGTCCAGATTGAAAGATTTATCCATTCTAAGCCCTGTTTTAACAGCTAACGTTTGGGGGGAGGCAGACATTTGATTAGGGATTCCAAATCTGCTCCAGTTTTCACTACAACCAAAATGGTTGAGCTCTTAACAGAAAAACCATGCAAAAGAGCGTTTACCCTCACGTATGTTTCTACTTGAGGGACAATCTCCCCAAGGGCTACTTTGGCCTGAAAGAGCTTTGTCACATTCTTGGCATCAACTTGGTCTTAGAGTCAGGAAAAATTCGCCCTGCTCTACCCAAATATCAAATTTCCCCTCACTGGTAGAGAGAGCTCTTGGACACAGCTAGCACCCTACCTTCTCAGCAGCACCGACAGTCGCAATGAAAGTTCTGCTCTTGTCTCTTCTTCTGTTGCTGCCACTAATGCTGATGTCCGTGGTCTCTAGCAACCCAAATCCAGGTAAATAAGATTAATTTTCTACCTTCTCAACCACCATTTTGGAAGAGAAGGATTTTCCATCACTATGACAGCTACCAAAGATAGATTCCTCAGTCTGGATTCAAAGCTCCAGCCCCAACTTGCTTTTCCGATCCATCCCCCTCCACTCACTAACAAATTCTTTATGTTCCACCCAAACTAGATTGTTGGTTGTTCCCTGAACTAGCCCTGTGCTTCCCACCAGTTCAAATTTGGTCTTGCACCTAGCTCAAAAAACACCTCCTCCTCACAGCCTCCCTTTATTCTCCTCCAAACAGACGTGAGCTCTCCCTCTTGTGAGCATGCCTAGCCCTAACCTGGCTCTCTCTTTGCACTTGTCATATTCTTCCTCATACTGAAGTTGTTAGTGTGCCTGTCTTATCTCCACCCCCTGCCTTCTAGATTGTAGCCTCTTTTGGTGGCACAATCTGGTATATTGTGTCCATATCCCTAACACTATCCAGCACAGTACTCAATAAATATTTGCTAAGTGAAAGAATAAACCCTGAGGTTTCTAAGTTCAGAATGTTGTCCTTTTAAGACTATACGCCAGGATCTGATAGCAGCTCTGTTGACATTTGGGACTGGATAATTCTTGGCTCTGTTGAGCAGCAACATGGCCTCTAACCCACTAGACACCATTAGCAGCCCTCCCCCGACCCCCTCTCCCAACTTGTGAAGGTCAAAAATGCCTCTAGACATTGCCAAATATTCTCTGAGGGGAAAAGCTGCTGATTGAGAACCACTGCTCTACACCAGTAGTTCTCAAACTTGGTTACACATTTATACTCTGGGGCACTTTTTAAGAAATCACAATTCAGTGGGATGTGGGCAACAGTATTTTTTTAAAGCCCTCTAGCTCATTCTAATGTGTAGCCAGAACCGAAACCACTGTCTTAAACTCTGAGATCTGAAAGGGCATCTCCAAAGCATGGCTTAGTGCTTACCATGAGCACATAGTACATATTCATTGAGAACATGGACTATTTTTAAGTAACTACACTCCATTAAAAAGAAAGAAAAGACAAACTACTGATCCTAATATTCTGGCTCATACAAACACTAATTCAAAACGATCCTCCAAATCACATGCTCGAAATGTTTCACTGCTTTAAAAGCTCAAAGTTTAAGTTCAACTAGTTGTACCATATTGAATCTAAAGGGTATCCTCTTGTGACCATATCTGATTAAACAAATCATAGTTGTACCTCCCTGGCAACATGGGACAGGACTCCCGGGGATGAGCCAGGACACAGCATCATGGAATTGAGAAAGCCTTCTTGACCAAAAGGGGGAAAGAGAGAAATGAGACAAAATAAAGCATCGGTGGCTGAGAGATTTCAAACAGAGCTGAGAAGTTACTCTAGAGGTTATTCTTATGCACTCTATAGATATCCTGTCTTAGTTTTTGGTATATTAGATTAGCTAGAAGGAAATACTTGAGACCGTTGAACTGTATTCCAGTAGCCTTGATTCTTGAAGACAACTGAATAACTACATGTGACCATGTGACTGTGAAAACCTTGTGGCTGATGCTCCCTTTATGCAGGGTATGGACAGGGGTGTAAAAAAATAAGGACTAAATAAATAAATAAATAATGGGGGGGATAAGGGGTTAAAAAAAATTGGGTAGATGCAATTTTTGTGGTCAATGAGGGGGAGGGATAAGAGGTTTGGGATTTATGGGGTTTTCTTTTTTCTTTTTATTTCCTTTCCTGGAGTTGTGCAAATGTTCTAAAATGATCGTGGTGATGAAAACACAACTGTGTGTGATACCGTGAGCCAGTGATTGTATACTTTGGATGGATTGTATAGTGCATGAAGATATCTCAATAAAAAAAAATTTTTAATCACTGTTGTAGAAATCAATGTAGAAATCTGGAAGGAGAATTTTATAGATTATTTTTGTGGTACTAGAATTTTTTCATGGAATATTCTTTAAATTGAGTGGGTGACTTATGGGCTTCTAAATAGTTTTAACAAGAGATTTCCCTAATAATGATATAGATAGTAAACAGATTTTACACACATAAAAGTAATAGCAAAAAAAAAACCCTGTAAAATATAATTATACTATTACAACCATCCTTTTGGTTTGTAATTGATCTTCCCGAAGAGCTTTAACCTCCAATATTTCATTGAATTCTTTAGCAGGCAAGGACACCAAGATACAAAGTTGCTAAGTCATATGGCCACAGACATACAGTCAGTTAAATGAATCCTCAGACCACACACCGCAGCTTCTCATTCATTGCACTCACCTCCATGCTGCTGCTTTGTTGGTCGGGGCACCACAGAGGACCTTTCCCCAAATCTGCTTCTGCCATTCCCTTTGCAACCCTTTTGACAAGTCACTTAATTTTTTTTTTTTTGAGCCTCTATTTTATCATCTTAAAATGAATAAAATACCATTTAAACACATAGGAACTGTTGAGAAGATTAAACAAGTTATGAGGTGCACTTTGTAAGGGTTCAATAAATGGAATGAGGGAATGTTTGAAGTGGCTCCTAAAGTAGAAAGACAAAGAATTGGAGAAAGCTCACGATGTCGATATCACAAACCACATTAAGATCGCAGTGGCTTGCTTGGCTCAAGCCTTTTTTTCCCAGCCAAGCACAGTTATACAATAGGAATTACATCTGAGCTAATCTGCGGCTAGAGGAAAGGACCAGTCAAAACAATTCGAAATAAAATCTGATCTTATTTATTTTTTAAAACAACTATACACATGTTCAATGAACTTTTCACAGGGGTGAGGAAAAAAGGGAATAGGTGAAAAGACATGAGAATGTTAGGAAATAAATTACTTATAATAACAGATTACTTATTATTACTTATTACATATAAAATTACTTACAAGAATGGCTAATATGTTAAGCACCCCTATACAGTCGGAATTGTCCTAAACCTTCACACACATTATCTCAATGTGTCCTCACCATAAATCTGATTTACTACTGTGTCTTGCTTTTGCTTTTTTCATTACAGAAGTTGTAGGTTTACAGAAAAATTATGCAGAAAATACAGAGTTCCCATGTTCCCTACTCCTACCCTATACACACATTTTTCCTTATTGTTAACACTTTGCATTAGTGTGGTACAATTTTTCCAATTGATGAAACAATATTATAATTATACTATTAACTGCAGTCCATACCTAACATTAGAGTCCACCATTTGGGTTGGGCTTTTCACACTATTTTTAATTTTAACTTTTCATTTGGGGGGACTTTCAAAGATGGCGGAGAAAATAATCAGAGATCCAGTATACTGTCCAATCATTTTCTTCAAATAACATCTTATTTAACCATAGATAATATGATTATAAAACCAGGAAATTAGGATTGATTCAATACCATTATCTAAAAATATTTAAATATTCAAATTTTGCTGATCTTCACACTAATGTCCCTTTTCTGGTTCAGAATCCAGCCCAAGATTTCACACTGAATTAAGTTGTTGAGTTTTCGTGGTCTCCATCCTGGGTCATTTTTCAGTCTTTCCTTGTTTCATAGTCTTGATAATTTTGAAGAGTGCTGGTCAGTTATTTTGTAAAACGTCTCTTATTCGGGGCTTATCTGATGCGTATCCTCATGATTAAATTCAGGTTATGCATTTTTGACAAGAACACCAGAGAAGTGATGCCGTGCCTTCTCAGTGCCTTCCGTGAGAAGGCCCATGAGGCCATCTCCTCTTATTCCTACTGATGTTAACTTTAAGTACTTGGTTAAGTTGGTGGCTACTAGGTTTCTCTCCTGGAAAGAAAGTTACCATTTTTTCCCCATTGTAATTAATAAGTACCTTGTGGGGAGATACTTTGAGACCATGCTAATAGCCTATTTCTCATTATACCTTTCTCAATGTACAACCCCAGCATCCATTGATGATTCTTGCCTATAACAAGTCTTACTGTGGTGTTAGTGGTGTGACTTTTCTATTTCCATCATTCATTCTACATTGATTAAGTGGAATTTTACTATAACAAAAAACTATTCGGGGGTGTGAGGGTAGTTCTATGGTAGAATTCTCACTTGCCATGCAGGAGACCGAGGTTCAATTCCTGGTCCATGCACTGCCCCCCAAAAACTAAACAAATGACAAAACAAACCAAACAAAAAAAAATACATAAATGGTGATGCAATAAGGTGACACTCACATGGAAAAAGAATGAAATGTGACCCCTGCCATACAGCACACAAAAAGAAAGAAAGATCTAATCCCACTCCCACATTTATTTATTTATTCAATTATTCATTTATATCAGTATGGACTCATGGGTACTTATGGATTATAGCCCATTACCATTCTTATTTATTATGCTGTTCCTATTGTCCCAGATTTGGCATTGGGAACTCCTTCCAGTTGGTTTCTGTGTCCTTTGGACATGTCCCCATTTTTTAGCAGTTTCCCTGATACCATAAGAAGTTCCAGGTCCATCTTGTACCTTCCCTGTCCCAGCCCTGGAATCAGCCATTTCACCAAGAAGCCCAGGTTCGTTTTATCAGAGAACGGCTTTTACAACCACGAGTACTGGATGTGCTCCTTACTCCTGGTGTCATTGTTTCCAGGACCTCTGGGGGACAGAGCTCATAATTTATGTGTGCATACTTACACATTAATGTACTATTATTAGCCCCTTTTTATAAATTAGGTACATGAGGCACAGAAAAGTTAAGCAGCTTGCCCCAAATCATAGAGCTAGCATTCCCATTAGAACTGGGAAATCAAAATAATGATATATGCACTACAAGTCTTAACAAGTGGAGGTAACTTCTTTACACATATAAGTCAGAAGAAAGGAACAAATCTAACATTCCAGCATAGATACTCTCTCTGAAAAGCAGAAGTCTGCAGTGAAACAACACTAATAACTACCACATACTGAATTCCTACCTGGGCACTGGACACCTACATTAGCTCATTTACTCCCAGCAACTCTGAAAGGTGGCTAGTACTCTCACTTTACAGATCAGAGAACCAAGGATCAAAGAAGCTAAATGACTTTTCCAAAACTATGTAGTTAAGTAACAGAGCCAATGGTTGAATCCAGGTCTGTCGGGATATATGCTTATTCCACTGAATCTATGCTTTCCAAAAATGATTTTCGGGGGAACATAAATTAGTGGGTTTTTTTTTAAACTTTAATACTTACATATATTCATCTTAAGACATGTTGGAAAAATACAAGCACATATCAAATCCATAATTTCACAGATAATATCACAAAGGATGAGGCTAAGTTTTGTAGAATGAATTTATTTAAAGAGAAAGTATAAAGCAAATAATAATGTTGGTGGTATAAGACCATAGCAAACATAAAGATGGTCCATCAATGCTTGGAAAAGATAGTACTATATTATTATGCTGCCTCATTTTCAGTTATGTCCATGAAATTAGAGACATTATGTAGTGCAGCAGAAAAAACAACAAAAACTAAGAATCTTGTGCCTGGATTTCAGCTCTAGAAGTGTCACCATTACCTTTAGGAATTTGGTCATTTCTTCTGCTCTCTCTGGGCAGGTTTTTTTTGTTTGTTTGTTTGTTTTTGCAGTTTCCTCATCTGAAAAAAAAAAGAAATGGTGATTTAGTTTATTTGTGCAATACTTTTAAAAGTAATGTGGTAATTACATCAAGAAACATAAATTTATTTTGAACTTTTTATGCAGTAATTCCACTTTGGGAATTTGCCCCCCAAAAAAGTCATCTAAAATTTGGAAAACAATTACAAACACAAAGAAAGTTATCAACATCCAAAACTAAGACAATGTAGATATTCAGCAACGGGAGACTAGTTCAATAATTTGGTGCACATATATTTATTATCACTATTGTCATTTAAAATGTGTGTTATGAAGATTATATGGCAACATGCTTATAAAGTGAAAAACAAAAAAGAAATTTGTTCACATACTATGATTATCACTACATAAAGAAAACCACATGCAGGAAACAAATAAACCAAAATACCAATAGTTGGTAAGAACAGACATTCATTTGTATTTTCCAAATTTTCTTTAGTATAGTTATATTACATTTAGAATGAAAAATCTTCTCAATGAAGGGATTCAACAAAATAATCTGCAAGATCCCTTCTCATTTTAATATTCGGTGGCTTTTCTCTGGAACTAGGAGTAGAGGTCAAGGAGTAAAATGTTAGAAAAGTTTAGATGGCAGGGGTTATGCCTGTTTAAACTACTTTAACAGTAATCAAAACAGCACATGCGAACACTCGAAAAATAGCATTTGGGAAAATGTTGCAACACCCTCCATCTATGTGGTAATAAGGGCATGAGCCTGGGAAATGGGAGGTATAGGTTGAACCGGATAACCTTTAAGGACCCTCTCCAGATAATCTGTTCATCTATTTAGTGAACAAACATTTACCAAGGTCCAGGGATTATGTAGCTGCTGATGACTACTGAGCCACTGGCTCAGAGCCTAGTGAGGGAAAAGTATTTTGAACAATAAACCACAGCTGTGCAGTGACAGAGCTATATCTAAATATGATGGGAAGCATACAAGGCCATGGTTAATTCTGATAGGAAATATCAGAAAGTATTATACAGAGAGCATCTGAGCATCATCTGAGCTCCAGAACCTCAAGTCTATAAAGCATCATCCTTGATTTTCATAAAAAACATTTTAGTATCACAAAATGAGGATAGACCAGTATCAGGTGATAAGACAGATCTGGACAGAGGCCAGAGGAATGGGTTTGTTTCAGAGGAACAAAGGTAAATACCATCTTTTATACTTGAACTGTGGATAATACAGCAACTTGGAGATCAGGTGAAAAATCCTGGTTTATAAAATAATCTGCACCTTGCTCTCACTTTTTAAGCCATAAATAAGAACTTTAATGACCAGCGGAGGGAAAAAAGGAAAGGGGGGGAGGTAAGGTCTTGGTTAACTCCAACCTTTTGTCCTCTCTTCATCCAGAAGCCATTCTTTCTCTACCTACTTCCAAGTGAAGCTTTCCTCTAGACAAGATTTTTTTTTTACTTTTTTTATTAATTAAAAAAAAATAACAAACAAAACATTTAGATATCATTCCATTCTACATATACAATCAGTAATTCTTAATATCATCACATAGTTGCATATTCATCATTTCTTAGTACATTTGCATTGATTTAGAAAAAGAAATAAAAAGACAACAGAAAAAGAAATAAAATGATAATAGAAAAAAAAGACTATATATACCATACCCCTTACCCCTCGCTTTCATTTACCACTATTTCAAACTGAATTTATTTTAACATTTGTTCCCCCTATTATTTATTTTTATTCCATATGTTCTACTCATCTGTTGACAAGGTAAATAAAAGGAGCATCAGACACAAGGTTTTCACAATCACACAGTCACATTGTGAAAGCTATATCATTATACAATCATCATCAAGAAACATGGCTACTGGAACACAGCTCTACATTTTCAGGCAATTCCCTCCAGCCTCTCCACTACATCTTGGACAACAAGGTGGTATCTACTTAATGCGTAAGAATAACCTCCAGGATAACCTCTCCACTCTGTTTGGAATCTCTCAGCCATTGACACTTTGTCTCATTTTACTCTTCCCCCTTTTGGTTGAGAAGGTTTTCTCAGTCCCTTGATGTTAATTCTCAGCTCATTCTAGAGTTTTTCTCAGTCCCTTGATGCTGAGTCTCAGCTCATTCCAGGATCTCTGTCCCACGTTGCCAGGAAGGTCCACACCCCTGGGAGTCATGTCCCACGCAGAGAGAGGGAGGGTGGTGAGACTGCTCGTCATGTTGGCTGGAGAGAGTCTAGACAAGATTTTAAACCTCAATTCTTTATCCATTCAAAATACTCCTCTGTTGAAAAAGCTAGATCGCTAAGTTAAAAAGGAGAAGAAACGGAACTGGGCTAACCTAGGTGGCACAATGTTGGGAGAACCATTTCTGTTGTCCCCTTCCCTTCCCAGTGCCCAGAAGTGACCTATTTCTTTCCGACAGGGGTCGCCAGAGGCCACAGGGACCAACTCCAGGCCTCCAGGAGGTGGCTCCAGGAAGGTGGCCAAGAATGTGAGTGCAAAGGTCAGTAATCTCAGCATCAACAGTCCGTCCGCGCCCCAGCCCTGTCCTTTGAGCCTCTCTGCGCCCAGTGCCAGTGTTATCTGAACTGACTCCACGCAGTCCCCTCTCCACCACCCAATCACACCAAGAACCAACTGGCGTTTTCTTTCTGAGTCTAGGGCAGGAGCCGGACTCTTCTAAGCTCCAAGAGAGAGCCAGCTGGATCTCCAGCTGCCCTCTCCCCTTTTCCTTTTCCCCACGAGTACACGGCTGTCTTCCAAAAGGCTTTTAAATTTTTCCTGGCCCTCCAAAAGCTTCCTGGATCCTGCTTTCAACCTATGTTCACTTACGGAAAGACTGAAATCAGCAAGGCAAAATGGTTTTATAGAGGGCAAAGCAGATACTGAAAGTCAGACTCTAGGCCCTACTCCTCACCCTTTGGTCTCCCAATAATGCTTGTTACCCACCTCCAAACCTGCCACCAGATCCCTGCCCTTGAGGTCAGAGCAAAACAACTCAGAAATCCTTGTGCTCAGATAACTAGATACTTCCACTGTTCTGTGTGGGTCCCGTTCCCACCCCATTGCTGGGTGAAAGAGGAACTGGAAGGCAGGGAAGATGGCAAGTGAAGCCATAACCTACTCCGTCCCCTCAAACGTATTATCCTCCCTCTAAGTACCACCCTGTTATTTCAGATGTGCTCCTGAGAGCTCCCAAAAGAAAACTCATGACAGTGCCTGGGCTGCCAAAGAAGCACTGTCCCTGTGATCATCTCAAGGATAATGTGAAGAAAACCAGTAAGTTTGAAGATCATTATCTTCCTTAAGCCAGAGTCACTCATGGAGTCACTAGGGATAAAGTAGAGGTTGAGGACAGTCAAGAGAGGTGGCCTGTAAAACAGGAAAATCACACGTCAGCCCATTCCACTTACTTATTATTGGAAAGTAAGAAGAGAAGAATACAATTCTCCTGATACCAGAAAGGTTTAACCAAATTCCCAGGTTTGAGAACCCCACGGCTTATCCAAGTGGAGGGACACAGGGCTGATCTCTGAAGATAACACCAATGTCAGTATCAAACAGAATTCGATTCCTCCATAATGTAACAGTTTTCTCATGTTATCTATAAAGCAAATTGGAAAATGTCAAACTGATCGATATTTTATATTACCAAGGATGCAATAAATCAGGAAACTCATACACTACTGATGGAAATGAAATACAATGTGGCAATACTTATCAAAATTTTAAACATGTGTACCCTTTGATCCAGTCATCTCACTTCAAGAAATCTCCCTTATAGAATACTAGCACAGATACTCAAAGACATATATATATCCTAGATATAGATATAGATATAACAAAATTCACATCATAGTATTTTTATTGACAAATAAATGGAAATAATAAATGTTCATCAAAAGCAAATTGGAAAAATATGCAGTTGTTTAAAAAAAATAGATAAATCATTATGTGTTGATTGGAAAAATACCCAACATTTTTGGAAAAATGGTGCAGGGAACCATACTTCATACCCTTCACAAAAATAAATTTCAAGTAGATAAAGACCTAAATTTGAAAGACAAATTCATAAGGGAATATAGGAGAATATATTAATGATCTTGAAGTAGGAAAAGATTTCTTAAACAAGATACAAAAAGTATGAACCATAAAAGAAAAAGATTAATAAATTTGACTTCATTGAAATTAAGAAATTTGGGGCATCAAAAGAATAAAATGACAATCTACAAGTAGATGATATCAGCAACATACATAACCGATCAGCAGTTAGTATTTAGAATGCATAAAGTATTCAAATCAATGAGAGAAAGGCAAGCCACGCAACAGACAAACGGGCAAAATACTTGAATAGGCACTTCACAGAGAGGAAATCCAAATAGCTAATAAACATATGAAGAGGTACTCCATCTTATTAATAATCAGGAAAATGTGAATTAAAACCAAAATGAGATATCACCATATAATCATCAGATTGGCAAAAATTTTGAAGCCTGACAAAACTAAGTGTTGGCAGGAAGTAGAGAAGAGGAACTCTCCTACGCTGCTAAGGAAAGTGTAATTGCTAAATCACTTTGATAAAGTGCTGGCAGTTATCTACCAAAGTTTAAGCTATGATAGTACTCTGTGGCCAAGCAATTTCACTCCTAGGTGTAAACTAAAAAGAAATGCATGCTTGTATGCGTCAGGAGATGTGCAAGAATTTCACAGCAGTATCGCTCATAACTACCTCGACTGAAACTTCCCAAATGTTCATCTTCGGTAGCATGAAGAAATCAGTTGTGGCATATTATAGTCTTCTAGATCAGCGAGAATGAGCAAACACATAACAACATAAATGAGCCCTAAAAACACAATCCTGAGTTTAAAAAATAATAATAAAATAAAATTTAAAAACCCAAGGCATGAGAGAATATCTAGATTACAATTTCATGTACATAAATTTTTTTAAAAAAGCAAAATTAAATTAAATTACTTATAAATATATGCATAGGTAGTGAAAAGAAAGCAAAAAGTACTATAAAAGTCAGGATTACCCCTGTGAGGGAGACAAGGTCGTGATCAGAAAAGGAGGGGAACTGCTGGCAATGCTCTCTTTCTAGATCCAGGTAGCAGACTGATAAATGTTTGCCTTGTAACTACTTATTGAGCTGTACATAAAAGGTTTAAGTACTTCTATACCTACGTAATACCTCACAAACATAAAAGAATTTTAAGGTGTATAGCAAAGCAATATGTATAGTATAATGTCATTTTTGCTTTTTAAAGTAAACTATTATGCTTATAAAAATGTATGAAATAGGGCCACAGTGGCTCAACAGGCAGGAATGCTTGCCTGCGATGCCAGAGGACCCGGGTTCAGTTCCCAGTGCCTGCCCATGTAAAAAAAAAAAAAAAACAAGTATGAAATATAAAGCACACTATTAACAGTGGTTAGCTGTGGGGAATGAGGAGATTGAGATGGGGGAAACTCTTTTACTTTTTACTGGCTAGACTCCCCCCACCCCACTTTTTTTTTTTTTTCACATGGGCAGGCACAGGAAACAAACCCAGGTTTCCAGCATGGCAGGCGAGAACTCTGCCTATTGAGCCGCTGTGGCCCGCCCACTTTTATCATTTTAAAAGCTCTCACAAAAATTAAAATTTTAAAATGTTTTTAAAACGGGCCTCTCCTCTTTATTTGCACTCTAGGACACCGAAGACACCACAGGAAGCCAAACAAGTACTCCAGAGCCTGCCAGCAATTTCTCAAACGATGTCAGCTAGCAAGCTTTTCTCTGCCTTTATAGGAGCCCTGAGAACTCTCCCAATTAAGCATTCTCAGTTAAGAAGGCAGTAAGGATGCTCTTTTCTCCCACTTTATCCTCTCCCTCCTTTCCCCCTCCACCCTCAAATCAGTTTATTCCAGTGTTCTCACAAAGCATATTTTTCAAGGTCATTTTGGTTACTGCTCCTTCTAGTGCCTTCTCTTGTGAGTCTTTTCCTGTGCCTTCCTCTTACCCAAGCTTGAGCTTAATTACCTGAAAGAAATCCGGAAACCCACTTCCTAGTTGGTCTCACCTAACCTAAATACAATCTTGCAAGTAGAAAGCAAAGGTCAATAAAGGATGAGGTATAACAGAGAAAATGGGATTTAACAAATGAGTATAGCTGCTGAATCACTATATTAATATTCCTTCTAGCCTCCAGTGTTTTGGAGCAGCTAGATGGAAAAATCTGAGATGATAGCAAGGTAGCCCATGACAAACTCTGGGATCTGTTCTGTAACTATTTGTTGAAGTATGCTTTGAAAATTATTGCTTTTTTCTTTCTTTGCTTTGTATATATGTTATATCATACAATAAAATGCATTTTAAAAATGTAATTCACAATTTTTTTTCTTTCAAATAGGGTCTGGCAATTCACATTGACTCCAGATGACCCACTTTACCCTGTTCATTCTAAACCCAACACAGATTCCAAAACACCCACTATCATACTCTCTCTCTTTTCCTCTCTCTCTCCCTCCTTCTTTCTCTCTCTCTTTCTCCACTTTCCAACCTTTTATCTTTCATTCAATACACCTTTATGAGGTAGAAGCTAGGTGGGGCAAAGAAAAAGGTATAGCAATGAATCAGACATGGTCTTACTAAAGATAGATAGTTAAAAAAAAAAAAAACCTGACATAGTTTCCTAGCACATAGAAGGTCCTCGGTATTTATGATTGATTATTATCATCATCATTAACGATCATTGTACTCTAGGAGTTTGTAAACTAATACAGAAGATACAGGAAGAACTATAATTCAGGGTTGGAAAGATGGCATGGAAGATCTCAAATGCCATTCCAAAGGGCTTCAAGTTATAAGAATGGGAGGATGTCACTTTTATCTACTTATTTTTTGAGCATGGTTGTAAAATGATCAGAGCCATAATATAAGATTAAACTGGCAATCATTTGTAGGAAGGAATAGAGGGGATGAAATTCTTACAATAGTATAGAGACTGCCTTGCCCTCTCACCCTTTCCTCAAACATCAGAAGAGGAGAAAAACAAGGAGCACTCATCTAGACCCTGGCTTCTGTCAACCCCAGTGAAAGAGGATTAAGTTGGGATGCCTACCTAGTGAGAGGAATAATTTTCACTGAATGGTGAGTGAGGCAGGCACCCTATCTATGATGCAAGAAGGCAAGCCCCGCCCCTCTGGAGGAGAGCGCTGGGCACACAGCCTCCTCCTCTTCCTAAACCTCCCCCCAAAACAGGAGGCACAGAGTACACCCCTTGGCACAGGAGCGGAGGCCAGCAGCAGTCAGGCCACTTGCCAGCTGCCTTAGCAAGGAAGACCAGGGATGCCGGAATGAAGGAGTAGAACCCAAAGGGAGGTGCCAAGATTAGGAATCAATGAGGGATCTGTGAAGAGGGAGGCCCGGGGAGCCCAGGAGGATGAAGCCTGGGAAAGCAACATCTCCTGTGGGGGAAATAACAACAGAGGAGCCAAGTCCTAAGTCCACATCCAGGCCAGACTGGGAACCTGAGTCACACCAGAGACCTATAACGCAACCAGAGCCTCAGCCAGAAGAAACACCCCCAGCCCAGACAGGATCTAAGACTCAGCATGGATCCGATACCCACGAAGAGCCTGCCTCACAGAAAAGACCCCTCACCCAGCAGGAGCCCTTTGCCCGAAATGAGGCTGAAATTCAGCAGGAACCTAGAGCACAACAAAAATCTGCTTTGCAGCAGGAATTTCTTGCCCCACAGAAGATTCCTGTGCCCTCCTTGCCCCTCACCCAGCAATCACCTACCATCCAAAGGGTGCCCATCACTCAACAAGAAACTGCCTCACAGCTGGGATATGGGCCAAGAAAAGAATCTAGAAGCCAAAGGGAACCAGAATTGAGAGGAGGACATACAACTCAGCCAGGACCTGAACCAACAGAGCCACCTATAGCTCAAGAGGAAGCTGAATCAACAGGGCTAGCCCAGCCCGGACCCAGAAAGGGAACTCCTGCTCAGATTGACTCCACCTGCCAAGAAGAACCCGGACAAGAGCCAGACCATACCGCTCAGCAAACACCTTCAGCCCAGGGAGCCAAATCCCAGCATGGACTTTTGACGGAGTGGGGATTTCAAGCAAAACTGCAAGATCTATTCTTCCAGCGATTAGTTCCAAAAAGGAAGACAACTTCTGAGTGGGTCCCGGTTTCCGATCCAGAACCAGATTCAGGGTCTAATTTAGAGAAAGATTTTTTGGCCACAAGGGGAGGAAAGGTGGCCCAGGGAATGAAGCTGGCCTTCAAAGGGAAACCTGACTATGAAGTGACGTCAGGATATGGGAAGAAAATCAACAGCCAGAATCACAACCATCACTGGGACACAGGTGAGTCTGAGCCTGGAGGAGTTGGAGCCTTCCAGAGACGGTCAATCAGTCATTCATTCAAAAAATACTAAGAACTTCCCGTATGTCAGGTTAGCTCCAGTAATCCTTCAACAATCCTGTGAGATAAAGCCCAATATTCCATTTTATAAACATAAAGAAGGAAAGGATATTGCATAAGGCCATGTAGTTAGCAAATGGCAATACCAGGATTTGAAGTCAGGTCTTTCCTCCCTGCACCAAGCTGCTTCCTTACAGAGGATTTGGGGAAATCAAATAGAGGTGGAAGAGAGCTCTAAACTAGGGACCAGGAAACTGGGCAAGTTGCTCTCTTCCCAGCGTTCATGCATCCACCCACAAACCCTGAGCACCAGCTCTGGGGCAGATGCTGTCCCAGGCAGCAGAAGTACAATGCCGGCAGTGCTCTTTACCCTCCTGAAATGTCCAACCCAACTAGACAGAAAGCTGGAGGCATTAACGATCTGTGAGCTTACCAGATCTGTCCTGGGCTGGCAGGAAAGCCTTGCTGCCCTTCCAGGCTGCCTCCATAGGGGAGCCTCGGTCCAGCCAGGCCTAAAGCCTTGGCTGTGTGCTCAGGGAGGAGGAGCCTGGGAGGAAGGGCTGTGGGCGTCCGCCAAAGTCACAGGCAAGGTCACGGGTTGACTCCTGCCTTACTTCCCTCACTTCCTTTGGCGCCTGTGAGGCAGGCAAGGATGCCCTGGGGTGCAGGCTCCAGGCAATGGTGGTCTCTTGGCCCAGAGGCCCGCACCTTCCGGGCTGGGAGACGGGACCTCTGAGCCGTCTCTCTCTCAGAGCTGAGGGGAAGAAGATAATTAGTGTCACTCAGTGCCACGGCTAGTTGTACTTTCTGGGAAGGCTGGGAAGGAAAGCAAGGGGATAGAGATGGGCAGCAAGGACTACTTTTTCAGGCGCTGAGCATGAAGGGGCTGTTTTGCCTTTGTCAGGGGCCTCAGGGACAGGTGACTGTGTATGCACTCACGAGCCTCGAGCCTCCACTCTTTCCCGCCTTTTCTTACACCCTGGCCGCTCCTTTCTGACGGCGGGACTGCGGCTGGGAGCTAGTGCGCAGGCGCTGCGAGTTGTACTCTTCTCCGCATCCCCACTCCAATCTGGAGGGGAGGGAAGGAGCAGAGGGAGAGAAGAACCCCCAGATAGAGAGCAATAGGAGAACCAGGAGGTAGAGTGAAGCAAGAAGGTGGGGCTTCCGCCTCAAGGCGCACAGGTCCAGCCACGCCTCCAGGGCCAGCTCCACCCCGCCTTGTAACTGCCTCCTGGCCATCCTTCCTGTCACCCCACCTCCCCCTCCCCCCGCCCCCAGGAGAGGGCCCCGAGGCGGCCAGCTTTACCTCCCGCAGGCGGGCAGAGCTGAGTTCTAGGGGATCCCTACGTGAGAAGGTGAGTGGGAAGCCGAGGTTTAGAACCAGCACGTGAGAGGATGGGGGCGTCCCTGCCAGGATGTCCCTCGCGGGACTCCTTGTGCCACTAGGCTTGCCCGAAGGACGCTTTTCGCTGCCTCCAGGCCAGTTTTCTTGGCTGAGGGCCCTTTAAATGCGGTGAGGAGGCGGGGCCGGACCTTTGGCTGTAGCGGTAGGGGGCGGGGCCCGGCAGTGGAGTGAGGCCTGGCTTGCTCAGGGGCGGGACCCAGAGCGCAGCAAGCCCGGGATTTGGTAGCGTGGGGGCCTGGCGATGGTGTCTAGTGAGGATTGGCCCACGGGGAGGAGCTTGGCGGCTGGAGTTGGCCCGCGCGCAGGACCGCGGGGACCTCGGGGAATTGATGGAGTCAGCCAGAGGAACAAGGCCTGCAGGGGCCGCTGGGGCCCCGGCCTCGAAGAGGGCCAAGGAGGGTGGCAGGAGCCGCAGCCGCCGGCTGTGGCGAAAAGGCAAGGCCAAAGGTGAGCGTTCGGGCCAGAAGGAGATGGGACGTCCTGCCGGCTACTAAGGTCCGGGAGACTGAGCCACTGCCCCGAGAGGGGGGAGAGCGCGTGGACTGGCCCATTGCCGCCACGCGGGGGGCCAGGATAATCCACTGTGAGAAGGGGGTGATGGGAGAGCAGAATATCTCAGCCAGGCATAGAGACTACCGAACGCCTCAGTACCGCCTGGGGAAGAGGCCGAAATGCGAGTCTCCTGGACCAGGGTTCTCGCCCGGGCTCCGTACTTGCTGTGTGACCGTGGGCAACTCCTGCCCTCAGTGTTTGCCACCCGGAAAATGGTTCAGTGATCTCTAAGCGCGGATTTTCAGACCTCCGACACTCTCGAATGGATAATGGGAATGGGGTATAGTAGCTGTTGTCCAAAGAGGAAGTTTAGGGGTGAGTCAGGGGAAAGGAGGAAGGGGAATGCAGCGGGGCCAGTACACCTCATCACAGTCCCGTCCTTCCATCTCTCAGTCAGTCCAGCAACAAATCCATCCTCCATCCACCTGTTTCAGCCCAGATCCACTGGGGCCTAACTCCATGACCCCCATCCCTTCCAGAACAAGGGGGCCCTGGGTTGGCTTCGGACTTCCACATCCACCCTGGGGGAGAGGATGAG